>NC_080801.1:4445000-4760357 GCF_028018385.1 Neofelis nebulosa
GTAAGCAAAATAGCCTTCGGAAATTAATATTTTTCCCGCCTTGGGATTGCTTGGGCCTATAGTACCCAGTCCTATGTTATTCAGTGCATGATTGTGATTAACGTATTTCACTTCTTCCAAAGATGTTTCTAAAGTTTGGCAGAGGCAGTGGGATGTGACCGGTGCTGGTTCAAATCCTAGCTCTGCCACATCGATGTGATATTTGGCAAGTTATTTAACCTTTCTAAGCATTAGTCTAGTTGCGTGTTAAATGGGAATAATAATACCTTTCCCACAGGCCTGTTATATTTGCTTGAGAGGGGAACATGTGTGAATTGCAGAGAACTGTACTGGTGTATGGTGGGAACTAAAGTAAAATTAGTTTGTTCCCTCTGTTTTCCTATGGCTTTCTGATCATCTTGGTATGGGTTTGTACCGAGGGCCTTGTGCCTCTCTGTGCCTCTCTGTGCCCTTGAGTATCCTCTTGCAATCACCAGCATCAGGGAATTGGACCTCATTCTACCAAGTAAGCCTGACTCTGACATGGTGCCTTCCATAGTTCACCTGTTCTATACATTCAACACAGCCAACGTGGAGGTTTTCAGTAAGCAAGCAGCGACTTTGTCAAAAACGTAGTTACATCACTAATAAAGGCGAGTGTTTACTGACTCGCAGTTAAGGGGGTTCCATGCATTATTCTAAGTGTTTTACCTTTGTTACCTCACTGAATTCATTTCAGAGCTCTGTGGTGAAGGTACTAGGTTGTGCCTGATTTTACAGCTGAAAAAACTGTGTAACAAAGAGAAAAAGTAAGTTGTCCAAAGGTCTGCTGTTAGAAATAGAGCAAAATAGGAGTTTAGATCCCAGGCAGCCTGGCTCCAGGGGCCACACTCTTAGTCACTGAACTATAGTGCTTCTTGCTAAGCAAGAATTTAGTGTAGGATAGGGAATTGAAGTGGTATTGGGTTGCAAATAAGATCGTAGGAGATGGCAAAGGTTCCACCCAATTCATCTGATCACAAAAGGGTAAGAGTTCATCAAAAGTTGATTATGCAGGTGTTTGTGAAAAGAGAGAATGTGAGAGAGAATCCCCAGTATAGACTGCTGCTGTTACACATAAAATTGAAGTGAGACAGCTAGTTCTTCTGTAAAAATTGGGAACTGAAACCCCATAAACACATTGCATTCATTCATTATGTACAGGGTCCTTTGCACATGGCTGGCACTGTAGTAACGACACAAGGATGGCGAAGGTGAGCCCTGCCCATGAGGAACACATGGTCTAGGAGGGCAGCAAGGGCTATGTAAGGAGGTTCATGACAACACAACTAGTGGGAAGAAGAACTGTGGACACACAAAGGTGAAGTAAGCACCCCCAAGACACTTTCCATAAAAAAAGACATAAGAAAGGAATGAATCCTCTTAGAGTTCTGGAGGCATCCTTCACGTAGGCTCTCATGAGTGTATTTTCACTAAGTGCATAACAATTGGGAGCTGACACCTGCTGAGCCAAGCTCCTCCAGGACAGAACCTTCCTCTGCTCAGTTGGCTTCAAGTGAACCTGTGTATTCAGCACATCTCCAGTGTCCCTCTCCCACCATCCCACATCTGGCCCTCTTGATTCCTAGATTTCTAGGAAAATCAGCCTATAAGGTCAAATCCTTATTTATTGTTAGTTCCTTCTAGAGACAGGGTCTCCACGATGCTATCAATTACTTCAGTGGAACCCTGCCCATGGGCTGCACAAGGAACTCCATGATATGAGTTCAGTGCCTCCTCAGTTGAGGGGTTTTATGAGAAGTTAAGTCCTCTGAGCTTGGGTTAGAAATAGTCCACATCATTCCCAATCTCAAGGCTTGTTTTCGACAAAGGATGAAGATAAAAAGCAATGAATACATAAAAGCCTTTTGTAAAAGCTCAGCCTAAAAACGGCAGAAGAACATATAAGGGGAAAATTTCTTTTCATTTCATATTAAGAGCCAAAGAGAAAAGCTTCTTTAGATTTCAAGAAAAAAGGAATAATATCAGTACACAAAGCAAGCTTTAAAGATGAGCTTTATCATAGTGTCAGTTAGAGCTTTTTAGCTTATCTTAGGTCATCATCTTTTAAGCTTATCTTAATTCATCAAATAATCTTTTTTTTTCCTTTTTTTGATGACAGAAATCTTATTTACACTCCTGAATGTCCTATTAACCTTGACAAGTACCTAGCATTCTGCCTTGCACATCTACTTACTTATGTGGGGATAAAAGAAAAAAAAAAGACATTTGTTTCTTCACCGTCCACAGACAGAATAAACTCCTAACGGAAATCATAAAATATTTAGGCGCTGAACACGTGACTGCTCTTAAATGTTCATATATTCAATTTGAGGAAATTTTTTATTTGACAGGTGTGGTCAAAGGCCCAACAGAACGATTCAAAAATGAAGAGAACTCTGGGAATAAATGGGTTAGGAAGGTAATGAAAAATTGGAGACTACGATCCAGATCTTAAAAAAACTCTGAATGTATACTCACAAAGACTTAACGACTTTTGATAACCAGGTGAAAAATAGTGCTTTGAAAGTCCATAGAGCTGTAGCATTCGAAGGCAGGATTTCTTACAGTATGGTCTGATATCTCTCCCTAATCAATGGAATCATGGAGGGCTTACTACAGGTACGGATTCCAAATTCACACAGAATTTTATATTTTTAGATAATTTGCCAGTTTTTGTTAAGATAACCCAAACTAGTAACAGCATTGCAATCTGCAAAGGACACACGAGGCCCACTCTCTTTAGCATAAAGTTGGGGTTGCTTTGGTAGGTGGATGAAAGCATCAAAACACAGAAGTCTGCAGGGAGAAGTGGAGACTTGAAGTGTTTGAAATGCATACTGTCCCATTTCTCAGGGAGGGCACAGATACTGCTTGATGGCACCCAAATCAGGTGTTTCTGTCTGAACCAGTGCTGCTACCCAGGCCACAGTCAACCATAAAGATTATCCAGAGAAATGGTCTGCATCTGGATCTGCTGGAGATTCACTGACTAACCATATTCTCACTGCTGCTGGGGGTGGGGGTGTGGGGTGGGAGGTAGATAAACGGAGAGAATCAGACAAGCCCAAGTGGCCAAGAACTGGATGGAGTCCACCCTAACTGTTACCGTGGCCATATCTGAAGTTTCCAGAGCTGATGATGCTACATTCGGGGCCACCATTGTTCCGTGATGATATTGCAGTTGGTATATGATGCGAAGAAATTAAACAAGGAAACGGGGCAACTTAGTATACATTATAACGTGTCAACAAGAACAAAGAAAACTCTTGGTTTCTACTTCATTGGCAATTACTAATAGATATGAAAGTTACAGTGCCTCTAGGAGGCAAGTTTCTTGCCAACAGAAATACAAAGCTAATACAGGAGCACCTTCCAATGGTTCATCTGAGAGTACACTGAATGGCATGAGTATTTAATGTGATTTGATAAGGCAGAACTGGTTTCTCCATGACTCACAAGTATTAACTTCTAGAATTCCTATGAGTTTGCTTGATGCATTGATAAGCAAAGGAAACCTAGGAGGGGATTTGGTGAAGCCACATGTCCTAGAAATATGACAGCTAAGTTTTGACTTAAGAAGAAAATGAATGACCTCCAAAAGACATCAACAATTCTCCCGCACAGATGTGCTGTGAGCTTGAAATGCTCACACATGTGATGCATCTTGAAGATGGTAAGTGGTAAAAATATTGGTAATATTATATTAACGGCTGCTACCTTTTTTCCCAAAATTTTGTAGTGGGTCATAAAGAAATTGGCAGCTCTGCCATTCCATGCAGCCTGCTGCAGATGGCATTGCTGCATAAATGGGGCACAGCGTACAGCCTCTTTGTGAGTAAAACTCTCTTTGTTCATGCCACTGGTGGCAGCCTTTCTGTGACAGCTGAACACGTCCCTAACCGATACTACTTGCCCTTCCTCAATGCCATTCAAATACAATTTCATCTTTTGTTAGCACAGATAACATCAATAATGTCACTCTTATTGAAGGTGAAATTATTACCAACCTCACTCAGCAGATGACGTTGGGGAAAAGATGCTAGAAAAGCGTCCTAAATGAAGAAGGGTCTTGGAGAATACCGGTGTTCTCTCTCATAGCATACCCTCGCAGACTAAACTGTGAGGCACAGGGTTCTCTCTGTTACAATACAACTTGAAGTTTAGGAGTGTTTTTCCTTATAAAGGTTTGAAAAAGTCCATGGTAGAGAAGGGTTTACTTAATCCCAGAGAGTAAAATGAAAGAAGGCTTTGGACCCACAAACTCCTACAACCAGTAAGTAGGCCGAGACAACCATAAGGCTGTAGACACAGGCTACCTTTCATGAGAAGGGAAGAATGACTTGGAGGTTGAAAGCCAGAACCCCGGAGGAGCTAGAGCCATGGAAAATCATTCCCAGGCCTTAAGACCCAATGAAAGGACTGCCTACCTGGGCCAGATGAACTTCAGAATTGTTATGGACCAGTGACACATGATAACCTCCTTCCTTTCTTTTGGAACAGAAATGTTTGTGTTTTGTTGGTTTGTTTGTTTGTTTGTGTGTGTGTGTGTGTGTGTGTGTGTGTGTGTGTGTGTGTGTGTGTGATTGTGTGTGTGTGTGTGTTTTCTAGTTATCACATGCCCGTGTTGGTTGTATGCTTAATTCATAGGTCTTCATTCATAGGTCTTCAGATTGAAAGTGTAATCAAGGACCAGTGCACACAAGGAGACTCATTCACACCTGGACCTAATTTAGATAAAAATATCCTGGATTTGAGCTGATGTTACAAGGGTTGGGTCTTTAAGAGGGAGGATTCTTGGGGTAGGGTGAGGATATTTTTCATGCAGGATGAAAGTGAATAATAGGAGACCAGGTGATAGGCTTTGGCAGTCTAAAATATGTTCATAAATTCTCTTTTAAGCCCTTCAAAAGGTGGACCTCCATTCCTTTTTCCTTAAGCATACGCCAGATGTACTGAATGATTTTGAAAAATACAAGAAGATGAAAGTGATGATGAGTCAAAAACACTCTAGAGAGCAGATATTGTAGCTCCAATTGTGTTGTGATCAGGAGATAATCGATGGAAGGGGCAACTGGCCATTAGACGCTAGAATCTATGAGTGGAAGAGATGAACATAAGGGAAGAGAAACAAAAATAATATAAAATCAGGGAGGGGCAAAACAGAAGAGACTCATAAATATGGAGAACAAACTGAGCGTCACTGGAGGGGTTGTGGGAGGGGGAATGGGCTAAATGGGTAAGGGGCACTGAGGAATCTACTCCTGAAATCATGGTTGCACTACATGCTAACTAATGTGGAGGGAAACTTTAAAAATTAAAAATAAAGAAAATAAAAAAAGAAGCTAGAATTGTACACCTATCAAAATTATCAATTAAATTTGAGAGTGGACTCAAGATATCTTCAGACGTGCAAAGAATCAGTACATTTGATTCTATTCATTCTGCATTAGGAAGTTATCTGAAGGTGTACTCCAGCAAAACAAGGAGAGAAAAAAATAAAGAAAAATTATACTTAATAATAGCCAACATTAACAGTGTTTATTTTTGTGCCAGACACTGTTATGGGTTATTTTCACATATTATTACATATTAACCACATTACAAACTTATAAAGTATATACAATTACCATTATTATCTTCTAGAGGAGGAAATAGGGTTATAAAGAAGCCAAAGAACTCATCCAACATCCAAGTTACACAGTTGGTAAGTGGAACAAGTAAAGTCTAACCCCAGGCCGTCAGGCTCAAGAGTCCAGGCTTTTAAATGCTCCCTAACTTCCCAGATAGCCATATTACCATGAAACCATGGAAACAAACGGGGACCGGTAGCAGTGGAAAATCACAGGAAGGAAGCTGTGAAGCAGATCTACTGAGTCACCACCTAAATGAGGCAGGAAAAGAGAAGGCTCCAGTAAGTGACCTCTAAGAGGTTAACAGGAAGATGTCATAAGTGGCATGATTTGAAAACACTGAAAGAGTGCAATAAAACAAAGAAGTGCAATTAGAAAACTAAGGAGAACAAGAAAATATCCATAAGATGGTCTTAGTCTGAATGAGCCAAGTGAAACATGGCGTGGTTTAAAGCACTGATGGAATACAAAGAAAAAGGACCCATTTCACCTTGATCCCAGAGATGTCCTCATTCAGCAGGTCCAAGGACTCCAGGAAAAGGGTAGTGATTCTGATGTTTGCATATTATTTAATAATCCCAATAATTTAAACCACTTATTAATTTTCAAGTTTTAGAATCAACCTTGAACAATCTAAAGAGACTTGATTGCAGAGCATAATACCAATGTTAACGACATGACAAACAGAAGTCCAAAGCTGATGGGAGACTGAGAAAAAGTGCAGCAAGTGTGAGGAAGACATTTATCTTACAATGTAAGGAATGAAAAATGATAGTACAGGTAAGAGAAATAGGTCTCTATTTTAAAATTGCATCTTGTGGGGTACCTGAATGGCTCAGTGAGTTCAGAATCCAACTCTTGATTTTGGCTCAGATTATGGTCTCACTGTTCATAAGAATAAGATGAGCATTAGGTTCTGCACTGACAGATCTCTCAGAATTCTCTCTCTCTGCCCCTATGCTGCTTGAGCATATGCTCTCTCTCTCTCTCTCTCTCTCTCTCTCTCTCTCTCTCTCATAACATATATTCATTCACACATGCATGCATACATACATACATACATACATACATACATACATACATACATGCATAAAATTATATCTTGTGATGGTTAATTTCATGTTTTAACTGGGCTAAGCCACAGGGTACCCAGATATATGGTTACACATTATTTCTAGTGAGTCTGTGAGGACATTTCTTAGTACAATGAGCATCTGTATTTCAGTGGACTAAGCAAAACATATTGCCTTGCCAAACACTGGGTGGCCTCAACTAATCGATTGAAGACCTGAATGGAACAAAAAGCAGAGTAAGAGAGAATCCACTGTTGTGTATCTGAGTGTCTTCAAGCTGCGATAGTGGTCTCCTGACTTCAGACTCAGACTTGGAATGGAACATACATCATCAGCTCTCCTGATTCTTAGGCTTTTGGAGTCTGCCTGGAACTAAACTACTGGATCTCCTGGCTCTGCCCTTCTCAGCCTCCGTCATCCTGTGAACCAATTCCTATTGATACTAAGTGTCTGGAGAACCCTAACTGGTCCATATATGTAATTTCATCCATTATGTCTTTTTGCCCTCAGATCCAGTTCCTGCACTTCTCCTACAGACTGTGTTTCCTGGTTCCTTGCCAACTGGCTTCCAGAGGGGTTTCACCAATGGGTGTTTGATGGGAGAAAGGGAGGAAGGTATTAGCCCAGAGGTTTTTCTCTCTCCCGATCCACTTGCTACCAGAGATTTTATCTCCTCCAAATTCCAGCTTCTTTCCAAGAGCCTCTTCTCTGATGTTCTCAGTTCCTGCTAGGTATGGTTCTGAGTTTCTCTAGCCCTGGGGGTGGAAACAGCTTTATGACGATACTAATTCCTGATTGCTTCGCCATCCTTTGTTTGGCTTCTGGGATTTCCCATCACATGTGTAACTCTTTAAAATACCGATAGTGACTCACCGGCTGGCTGGACCTGACTGAAACAGGATAAAGATAGAAGTTCAGGAATATATCGGAAGGTGAGGAGAGAGAAGACAGGTGGCTTAAGCGACCTATACGTCATCTTCACATAGGAAGTCAGTAGACGGTGCTTAAAACTGACAAATCAATAAGCAGCAGGATGCTATATTACTTACATTCATGAAGATACCTAAGAAAAGAATATAAACCTGGAACAGTTAAAAGTGTTGTCTCAAATAGTGGAGGCAGTAAAGAGACCTGTGGTTGCCAGGAACTCAGGGGGGAAGGGAGAGATGAATAATAGATGAAGCACAGGGAATATATACGACAGTGAAACATCTTGGAAGACAGTGAAATGCTTTGAACCATGGCATTGTGCATTTGTCATAACTCACAGAACTGCACACCACAGTGAATGCTAAGGTAAACTTGGGACTTTCATTAATAATAGTTTCCATATTGGCTCCTCCGTTGTAACAAATGCACTACACTGACACAAGAAGTTTACAATAGGGAACACTATGTTTTGGGGGGTAGGAGGGAGAACAGGGGAACTCTGCACTTTCCAGTCTTCTTCTGGAAACCAAACGCTGTTTTAAAAAATAAACTCCCTTAATGAAAGGAAGGCAGAGAGACAGAAGAGGAGGGAAGGAAAGAGGGAGAAAGGGAGCTACTTAAAAGCCATGGAGGAAACTTAAATGTGGATTACTAAGTGAAGGGATCCAATCCGAAAAAGCCATACGCTTTACGTTTCCAACTATGATAATATTCTGGAAAAACAAAACAAAACAAAACGACAACAACAACAACAACAACAGCAGCAGCAGCAACAAAACACCTTCGGAGAAAGGAAAAAGACCAGTGGCTATTAGGGTTTAGGGGGAGAGAGGAAGTGGTAATAGGTGCCTAGAGCACAGGGCACTTTAGGGTGGTGGAACTATTCTGTATGATGCTGCAACAGTAGGTACATACCATTTTACATTTCTCAAAACTTATGAATCTATATAACACAAAATAAACCCTAACTGTTAGTAATGATAATGTGTCTAATGATAATGGGCCAATCAATGATGGCTCATCCACCACTTATAATTAATGTATCCACGTGAGTGCAAGGTACTATAGAAACTAGTGGGGGGTGAGGAAACTGTATTTTTTGTGCAATTTTCTCTAAATCTAAAATTGTTCATACAAAATGGCGTGTTTAAAAAAAAACGCTGATTTAAAAAAAAAAGAAAAAAGAAAACAAAAGAAAGTGTTGCCTCTGGGGAAGAGGTGTTCATGGGGGAAACAAAGCTTTTGTTTTTTTTACTGCAATTCCTGATCTGCAATTTGGATGTTGTGGGTTGTTGTTGTTTTTTTTTTTTAACTATTTGTATACAATACCTGGATTGAAGTTTCTCAAATTAAAAAAAAAAATCTGTACACCTGCCAGAATAGATAACATGAAAAAGACCATATTAGCAAGTGTTGGCAAGGCTATCAAGTATTCAGAGCTCACAGACACTACGCAGGCACTACTATAGAAAGAAGTTCATGTAAATTGGTATAACCATATTGGAAACAGTTTGGAGGAATCTTACCAAAGCTGAGAAGTTGGATGACATGTGGCCCAGCAAATTCCCTCCTAGATAAATAAATACTATTCTCAAACATGTTCACCAAACGTGCCCTATAATATTCATGAAGTTTCATTCATAATTAACCTAAGCCAGAACCTACCTACATGTCCAACAAGAGTTGCCGAAATATTGTAAACTATTCATATAATGAAATTCTATACACCAATGAGCATAAAGGATCTATACATACAATAACATGAATATCACTAACATTAGTTTGAGTGAAAGAAGCTAGGTGTAGGACACACAATTCCATTTCTCTATCGTCCCCAAACAAGCAAATGTTGTATATTCTGTAAGAAGTCAGAATAATTCCTGTCCCAAAGGAGAGATAGACCGTGACTGAAAGAGGCACAGGTGGTCCCTTGGGGTACTGGTACCTTGTTTACTGAGTGCAGGTTCCACAAGTATATTGAACTTTACTTCATCAAGCTGTGCTCAGAATACTTTTAATCATACATGTCCTTTTTGGGTGCCTGGGTGGCTCAGTTGTTAAGTGTCCAACTTTGGCTCAGGTCATGATCTCACGGTTTGTGAGTTCGAGCCCCACATCAGGTTCTGTGTTGACAGCTCAGAGACTGGAGGCTGCTTCGATCCTGTGGCTTCCTATCTGGCCCTCCCCTGCTCACACGGTGTCTCTCTCTCAAAAATAAACAAACATGAAAAAAATAATATATGTCCTTTTGAATGTATACTATACTTCAGTAATCTTAGTTTAATCTGAGTGCAGACCCCTAAATCACACCCTTTTTTCTCTACTGTCTCTACTAAACATTTAAAGAATATGTACTTTAAAACATCCTAGAAGAGAGAAATATATATATGTATATATATGTATATATACATATAGGTATATGTGTATGTATATATGTATATATTCATATGTGTATATGTATATGTGTATGTGTATATATACATATATATGTATATATTTGTATATGTACATATACATATGTGTATGTATGTGTATATATGTATATATATGTGTGTGTATATATATAAATATACATACATATATATACATATATATATATATATACATATACATAACTTTTCTCAGTAGTTGGAAAAATCTCAACATTAACATTTCTATGAATACCTTTCAAAGTAAGAGAAGTTCAGTTATGAGTCCCCTAGAATATTTATTCAAATTTGCTTGGAAGCCATACTGTCCCATCTTGCTCTGAGCACTGCTTTCCTTTTGGGCTCTGGATATGTTCCGCATGTTCTAAATTTCTGTGTAAGGTGACATTGCCAAGACAAGGGAGTGCTGACGAGAAGTCATTGCTCTTGTAAAATCTGCAGCCACGCTCCGTTTTGATCTTCTTACCACCGGATAAATTCCATCTAGGGAAATTCTTTTATTGTTAATTTCAGCTACTGTAACTTTGACTTGCTCCCCAACCTAGAATATGTTGTTATTCCTTCTGCAGGTGGGAGTGGAATGAGAGCGAAGTCACAGTCATTAGACCCAAATCTACAGATGAGTGTGTCCATGCTTCAACTGTGAGGCGCTCTTTTCCCTATGGTAACAACGTTCTGCTATTTCAAATCAAACTACTGCACTTACTTGTCTCCTTTAACACAGGAAGTACGAAACTCACACATATTGCTTCAAATTTAGTTTTCTACATGTAAACTCACACGGATTGAAAGCAAATATTACCGAGCTTCCCCAAAATGAAAATTTCGTGTTGACATTTGGCAAGTTCGTGATCGGTAACTCTTATTATGTGTATAAATTCTCAGATAGTTTAATATACATAACAATATGTTTTAAATATATTTCAGAACAAAGGACAAAAAGACCCTAAATATCTAAGGAAGTCTAGAAAACCTCCAACAGTGAAAACTACCTAATAAATCAACTTAATTAACCTCACCTCCTGCCGTTTCTTTCGTCAACTAAACCCACTCCTACATTACCTTCTCATCATTTGTCTTTTGGCTTTCTCAGACCGCACTCTATTTTCAGGATGTGAAACTCGCAAGTACCTCTCAGCATATATATTTATTTTCAGCCCACATGCCTCCAATTAATAGCATTTATGAAGCATTTTCTATGTGTTCACCCATTACCATCCTTTTTTAATCCTTTCACTAGTCCAATAGTTTATTTTACTAACCACATGTGATTCTTCAGGAAGCTAAAGCACAGAGCATTTCTGTAACTTACGTGCAGTTCTAATGGTTTCCAGTGGTCAATCTTTCATCCCACCACAGTCAATGTGATCCACAGTTAGGACGCTGCTGCCTCCAATTATTGATAGGAACTCAGACACAAAGACAAACCCAGGGCACATAATACTATGAATCCTGCCCTTGCGAGCACTCTATGTCTACCCGCTAGGCTGTATTGAAAATTCTGGCTTTACTTTATTCTCTAGGACAGCCTTTACTGCTGCTACTCTTATGCAGCACACTTACGTTCTTTTACAATATAAAAATACGTGAGTGTTAGGCTTTCTATCACTGCTACAAGGGGGTTGGAGGCAGGACTCAAATGAACTTTGATGCAGTTTTAAAGTCTTTATGGTGGCAAACTGGGTAATAGTTTGGACTCTGGCATGAAGCATTGTCTCAGAGATTCGCTAGATCATCAGACTTGATATTGACATACTGTTGACTCCCAAAATAGCATAAAAACCATATCTCCAGGCTTCCAGGATGTTGATGTTAACAAAAGAAATAAAAATTTCTCACATTGCTTTGCAATTCACATGCAAACATAAGATTACATTTCAAAAACTTTCCAACATCATTAGAAGAGCCAGACACTGCATATTCTCGAACACGTATTTACAGTTAATACATTAAAAAGAAAAGTACAAGCAGATTGTAAATCTTAATCATAGGTGCACATTAAACTGTCCAAGAACACAATTCAGTTCCATGACAAACAACTGAGTTCTAACTCCCATAAGACATGACAATCTACCAAAAATATTTTAAACACACCAATAAAGCAAATTATATATATATATATAATATATATATATATATATATATTATATATATATATATGTATGTGCGTGTGTGTGTGTGTATATATATATATATATATCCACTATATAATATTATGTATATATATATATATATATATATATATATATATATATATGTATATATATATATATATATACATATATATATATATATATATATATATCTCCACTATATAATATATATACCCACTAAATAATATAAATATTATATATATAAATTATATATGCACTAAAAACACTCATTTTAAGAGCTCCGTGGCAATCCTTGGAACACCAAAAAACTATGAGTTCAAAATTGCTCAGATTTCTTTGTATCTAAATATGTTTCATGCATTTTTATTCAACAGTGTTCAGAACAATAGTAGTATTGCTTCCACACAGCAAATCATTATGTGTCAGCCACTGGTTTAAATTATACTGGAACAATTGTGTCCTCAAACTTGGACAAAACACGCAGCACAACAGTGACAGTAAACAACAATGAAGCTTGCTCTCCACATTTATAACATTACTGGTTCTGTAAGGAAAATTAAGTTTCTGGGTGACAAGTAGAAGGGGGATAAAAATGACATCAGGAATTCAAAAGCTTATGTGAGGTGCCAGTCACCACATATAGGCACTCAAGCATAGCAAGGTCATAAACTCCCTCCTCCTTGTGCCATATGAGATATAAAGGTATGAGAATGAATCAAGACTATGGGATTTATTTCAAAAATCTGGACAACCTAACCACAGACTCATTTTAGAAGACAGTAAATGAATGCCTCACCAGAAAGCCCACCATGTCAAGTTCCTTTTCACGGTCTGCCCAAAAGGATATATAAAATACTTTCATTTTCCTATTAATATATGAATCAACTATATTAGTTATATCTTCACATTATATAAGTTGTAAAACAAAACTTCCGCAAGGTTTTGCTAAAGAACACTTGGCAAAAACAAAGACTTTTGTTTTTATACATCCTATTTTTTAAACTAGAAATGGCAATATTTTTTAAAGGACCAGCTAAACAACATATTGAATTTAGGATGGACATTCAGATCCAAACCGAAATCAGATAGCCCAGATAACCGAAAGCATGAATACAAGTTCAAGTGCAATAAAATAACAAGGTATAGCAGGGAAAAACTAAGATTCTCAGTTAAGTACAAATAACTGCATGGTGTCAATGGTTGTGTTTCAAAGTTGTGCTGAGCTAAGTTATCCTCCCAGCTACATCTAATTTCAAACCCTCTGGGAAGCTACCTCGATAAGCTATATGTTGAAATTACATTCTAATATGGTCATTGGATTCATTTTTAATTATTATACAATTACATACAATAGGGAAGTTGTACAAATATGTATCTTTTCCTCAGGGGCTAATTAGCTAAAACAGTTAATTTGGGAAGGGTGGGGGAGAAAAACCCGTGTATTTCAAATACCATTGGCAATGGAAGCTAGTAACGAAAATTTATATAAGCTTCCTATGACACGAGTATAATTTAACCCTCTGCATCTTTTAAATAATTATTCACTTTTATTTACTCATGTGGCAGTATTTGTAACAACACATTATCACTGAGTAGTGAAAAAAAGAATATGAGGCTTACTGGAAACTGTATATTAGGAAGCTATGCCATTTGAACTCTACAAGCCCAAGAGTCAAAATCACAACTATCGGGGTGCCTGGGTGGCTCAGTCGGTTAAGCGTCCGACTTCGGCTCAGGTCATGATCTCACGGTCCGTGGGTTCAAGCCCCACGTCGGGCTCTGTGCTGACAGCACGGAGCCTGGAGCCTGCTTCAGATTCTGTGTCTCCCTCTCTCTCTGACCCTCCCCCATACATGCTCTGTCTCTCTCTGTCTCAAAAATAAATAAACATTAAAAGAAAATTAAAAAAAAAACCACAACTCTCATTATTGCCCTAAAAAGCTGCCAAGCAGAGAGAAACCGTAATCTTGAAGATTTAATAGGTCATGTTTCAGCCTGGGATGGATGGTTCTATTGCAGAACACTTAAACTTGAAAGAATAGTGGTACAAACTCACTCCTTGGCCCTTCCGATATCGCAGTAAAATCTGGCTGCGGCACCACTGACTAAAAACCATTAAGTCTCGCTGCCACCAATAACTGAGGTCACTTGGATAATCCAGAATTCCATGCTGGGCCACAGGATATAAACACGATCATGAAAGTGAAAAGTACTCTGTGTGGCTCTCCTGTTTGATCCCTCTGGTCTTTGATTGCCAAGCAAAAGACCAATACATGCCAACCTAACTGTGCATGGACATAAGATAATAAAGGAAAGTCCTGGAGCAAAACTGTTAACCAACTGCCATGATATTTATAAGAGTGATGCTTGGTAATGTGGATATTTCCTGTTATCCAACAACAACGACAAAAACAAGTGAGGAAAATCTATTTTGCCTAAAGATAACCTCAACCAGGTATTTGGTGCCAAAAAAAATGTACCACCGCTCTAGATCAGTAATACTTCAGAGAATTCCAACGGCTATTATGTATGCAGCTTTAATCACCACACTTACCCCTACTCATTTATTCTATGTGATTTCCATTTTAAAATAAATTATCCTGGAAAGATTCCCAGATCAGTATGTGAGATTGGTACAAAGCCAAGTCATTTCCGAGTGGATTCCCTCCATGTCCATAACCAGCACCAGTTTTTTATTTATTTATTTATTTATTTATTTATTTATTTATTTATTTATTTATTTATTTATTTATGTATTTATGTATTTATTTATGTATTTATTTCTTTATTTATTCATTCATTCATTCATTCATTTAGTTATTTATTTATTGAAAATCACTCATTGGTTTTTAATAGAAACCGTGTGGTTTCTCAATGCTCTTTCAATTTTACACACTTATAAAGAATTTCCCAAGTTAATTTTACTCAACAAAACTTCCCGAGTGTCTACCATTTCCTTTAGGAGCTCAGTAAACATAAACATTACATTTCAATATAAAATCTTTAGAAACGTCTTAAGAATGTGTACACAGTTGAACTTTGAATCTTTTGGTTTGTAATCACCGAGCCCATGACATTCAAAGCCATACAAATCCTTACATTATTAACACTGATACGCTTGAATTTCTTAGTAATTCTTCGAAAATATCCTTGGTCAAAGCGTTGGAATCCAGTTAACTCGGAACGGTGTAGGACTCAGAATACCCACTATTGCCATTGGTATTGAGAATACCAACTATTGCAACAACTTTCCACACATATTCGATCTTTCGTCCAGAAAGAGTGGCAGTTAAAAAGGAGAGAAAGAAAGAAAATGAGGCGGGAGGAGCCAGAGGTGGGTGAACAGCAAGGGAATTCTAGCTTTATTACACAAGCATGGAACCAACTTCCTTTGGAGTGGGTGGGGGTGGAATAGCTTCTTCTGAAGACTTCAGACCAATGAGGGAACAAGAGAGAACATGGATCTGCCCCTACACTCCTGGAGACATCTCAATCTGGGGTTAGGAAGAAAGGGGACCTCCCTTGCGGTCCAGGGGTCTCCTCCCTTCGCAGACCTGGTGCTGAGAGGGAGCAGAGGGGCACAGCTGCCCCGGAGTCCCAGAAGGCGGCGCCGCATCCCGGGGGCGATGGTCGGGACCATCTGGTTCTTCTTCTCCAGTAAAGTGCACTAGGGGACGCGGTCCCAGCTGTCCCTAGTTCATCCCTCCAGGCACAACCCGTCCCAGGGCTGAGAAGTCGCGCGGCGGTGGCCGGCATCTCCCCCCCAGGCACTGGGAAGCGGCGGAGTCTCACCACGGGTTCCAGGTTCACTCCCAGGACTTAGCGCGCCTGGCGTAGCGCTTCTGGCAGGCTGCTCTCGACCCACACGTCGCCTACTACGCGGATGGTGGGGAAGGTGGTCAACGTCGGGGTGGCCGCCCTTCCACTCTCCTCCAGGGTGCGGCCCCTGGAGCACGGCCCGGGTGCCGCGTGCTTACGGGGGCTGCTGTCCTCCCGGGACGGTGGCGGCGGGGACGACACCTTCCTCTGGCCGACCGCCACCGTCCGGGCTCCGTGGCGCCTCCGCCTGGCAGCTGGCGGGCGCGTCTGGAGGCGGGCCTCGGGGGCTGCTGCCTCCGCATGGCCCCTCCTGCAGCGCTAGAGGCTCCTCCTATGGCGGCTGGGGCCAAGACCGCCCTGGGCCAGCGCCTCCGCCTCTTCATGCTGCTCAGGATGTGAGTCCGCTAGGGGCCGCTGCGCTTGCCAGGTCTCCTGGCCGCCTCAGGACCCTAATGAATTTCCTACCATGAAGCCAAATCAGGAGGCAGGCTGTGAGACTCACGCCGCAGTTGCTAGGAGACCAGGTGCTTTGTGAGGTCACAATGTCTGCATATCTTATCACGGTGGGCTGCCCAAAGCTGCCTTAGGTTTGGCTGTGTTTAAGATTATGCCCTTGAGAAAGACCTGCACGCAATCTTACCTGAGAAGGCCCATAATTCTTCACGAGTTCAAGAGGGTTGTCCTAGAGGTGAATGCACGGGTGCTTCAGCCTCCATTCATTCCATCTAACATGAAATGACACTTAGCGGTGGAGAGTACACACAACTTGCAATCAAACATGACTCTAAGAGGGTTTTAGCTAATTAAGTGCCTTGTCATGCAACACACTGAAAGCCAAATTGAAATAACTACTCTACCCTTTCAAAGAACACCGATATACTGTGCCTTGCTTAGGGTTCCATACGTGTGTTGCTACAGCTCACAGTTCACGAAGCTGTTCTTCATAGCAGCAGCAAACAGTTGGCCTAGTTAGTATCCATGCGCACTTTCATGCAGCTTAGGGAAGACTGAGTCATTGTGTGCTTAAGAGTAAAGCGTCAACGAATTCTGTGTGAGTGGCCAGTAGGGCATTCAGTGCCACTAAAACCTATTCACTACCTACCAATTCATGATATTTCAGGTAAGTCATACACAAGGTAGTAAGAGACCGTATGGGATTCCAAGGGTAGAACATGTGTTACACCCTCCGTGTAAGTGCTTTTGAAAGCAACCAGCATAGTCCATCCATCATCACCACATACACAATTCATTCACAAAATACTACAATGACCACCTACCACGATCAATTGAAATCCACTTCCGCATGAAAGGATGACTCCAAACTATGTGAATCACTAAAAGTGGTAAGTCATGGTAACAAGCAGAAGAGAAACTTGCCAAGGTTAACGTGATACATGTGACAGGCCTCTGTCTTTATTTAACTCCTTTTCTTAAACACACAAACAAAACTTTTATCTACGCAGCCTAAGCTACTACTACCTCACGTTCATAAAGTGCTTAAAATGGAAAGCTATCCTCATATTCAGTAAGAGCAACCCCTGGATTTCCTTTTTCATTAAATGTAATTTATTTTCCAATTGGTTTCCACGCAACACCCAGTGTTCATCCCAACAGGGGCCCTCCTCAATGCCCGTCACCCACTTTCCCCTCTCCCCAAACCCACGTCAACCCTCAGTCTGTTTTCAGTATTGAAGAGTCTCTTATGGTTTGCCTCCCTCCCTCTCTATAACTTTTTCCCCCCATCACCTCGCCCATGGTCTTCTGCTAAGTTTCTCAGGATCCACACATGGATGAAAACATATGGTATCTGTCTTTCTCTGCCTGACTTATTTCACGTAGCATCATACCCCCCAGTTCCATACACGTTGCCACAAATGGCCAGGTTTCATTCTTTCTCGTGGCCAAGTAGTATTCCATTGTATATACATAAACCACAAATTCTTTATCCGCTTGTCAGTTGCTGGACAGCTAGGCTCTTTCCATAGTTTGGCTGTTGTTGAAAGTAGTGCTATAAACATTGGGGTACATGTGCCCCTATGTCTCAGCACTCCTGTACCCCTTGGGTAAATTCCTAGCAGTGCTATTGCTGGGTCTTCAGGTAGATCTATTTTTAATGATTTCAGCAACCTCCACACTGTTTTCCAGAGCGGCTGCACCAGGTTGCATTCCCACCAACAGTGCAAGAGGGTTCCTGTTTCTCCACATCCCAACCAGCATCTATAGTCTTCTAATTTGCTCATTGTAGCCACTCTGACTGGCATGAGGTGGTATCTCAGTGTTGTTTGGATTTGAATTTCACTGACGAGGAGTGCTGGTGAGCATCTTTTCATGTGTCTCTTGACAATCTGGATGTCATTTTTAGAACAGTGTCTGTTCAAGTCTTCTGTCCGTTTCTTCCCTGGATTCTTTGTTTCCCGGGTATGGAGTTGGTGAGTTCTTTTTATAGGTTTTGGATAGTAGCCAATTATTCAGTATGACTTTTGCACACATCTTTTCCCATTTGGTCAGTTGCCTTTTAGTTTTGTTGATTGTTTCCTTCACTGTGGAGAAGATTTTTGTTTCAATGAGGTCCCGATGATTCAATTTTGCTTTTAGTTCCCTTGCCTTTGGAGATGTGTCAACTAAGAACTTGCTGACGCTGAGGTCAGAGACGATCTTCCCTGCTTTCTACTCAAGGGTTTGATGGTTTCCTGTCTCACATTCACGTCCTTCATCCATTGTGAGTTTATTTTTGTGAGTGGTGTAAGAAAGTGGTCTAATTTCATTCTTCTGCATGTTGCTGTCCACTTCTCTCAGTACCATTTGTTAAAGAGACTGTCTTTTTTTCCATTGGATATTCTTTCCTGCTCTGTCAAAGATTAGTTGGCCATACGTATATGGGTCCAGTTCTGGGGTCTCTATTCTATGCCATTAAGTCTATGTATTTGTTTCTGTGCCAATACCATGCTGTCTTGATGGTTATAGCTTTGCGGTAGTGGCTAAAGTCTGGCATTGTGGTGCCTCTCACTTTGGTTTTCTTCTTCAGTATTACTCTGGCTATTCAGGGTCTTTTGTGTTTCCATACACATTTTATGATTGCTTGTTCCAGCTTGGAGAAGAATGCTGGTGCAATGTGATTGGGGCTGCATATAATATGAGGACTGCGTTGGGTCGTATTGACATGTCGTCAATATTTGTTCTTCCAATCCACGAGCGTGGGATGTTTTTCGCTTTCTCTGTATCTTCTTCAATGTCCTTCACAAGCTGTCTATAGTTTTCTGCATACAGATCTTTTACATCTTTGGTTAGGTTTATTCCTAGGTATTTTTTGACTCTTGGTGCATTGTAAATTGGATCCGTTTCTTTATTTCTCTTCCTGTTGCTTCATTATTGGTGTATAAAACGCAACCAATTTCTGTACATTGCTTTTGTACCCTGCAACATTGCTAAATTCATGTATCAGTGCTAGAGGACTTTTGGTGGAGTCTGTCGGAATTTCCACGTATAGTGTCATGTCATCTGCAAAATGTGGAAGTTTGAATTCATCGTTGCAAATGATGGCACCTTTAATTCCATTTACTGTCTGATTACTGATGCTAAGACTTCCAACACTATGTTCAACAACGGGGGTGATATTGGACATCTCTGTCTTGTTCCTGATCTCAGGGGGAATGGTCTCTGTTTTTCCCTATTGAGGACGATATTTACTGTGGTCTTCTCATAAATGGCTTTTATGATGTTTAAAGTATGTTCCTTCTATCCCAACTTTCTTGAGGGTTCGTATTAAGTAAGGACGCTGTATTTTCTCAAATACTTTTTCTGCAGCTATTGACAGTGTACTATGGTTCTTATCTTTTATTAATGTGATGTAGCACATTGATTGATTTGTGAATATTGCACTAGCCCTGCAGGCCAGGAATGAATCCCGCTTGGTCGTGTTGAATACTTTCTATATGCTATTGAATGTGATTTGCTAGTATCTTGTTGAGAATTTTTGCACCCCTATTCATCAGGGATATTGGCCTGTAATTCTCCTTTTCCTCTGTGTCTCTGTCTGGCTTGGGAATCAAAGTAATGCTGGCTTCATAAAATGAGTCTGGAAGTTTTCCTTCCATTTCCATTTTTTGGAACAGTTTGGGAAGGATAGCTATTATCTCAGCTTTAAATGGCTGCTAGAATTCGCCAGGGAAGCCACCTGGTCCAGGACGCTTATATATTGGGAGATTTTTGATAACGGATTCAATTTCCTCACTAGGTATGGGTGAGTTCACATTCTATTTCTTCCCGTTTGAGTTTTGGAAGTGTGTGGGTATGGAGGCATTTGTCCATTTCTTCCAGGTTGTCAGGTTTGTTGGCGTAGAAGATTTTACAGTGTTTCCTGATGATTGCTTGAATTTCTGAGGGATTCGTTGTAATAATTCCATTTTTATTCGTGATTTTACCTATTTGGGTCCCCTATCTTTTCTTTTTGAGAAGCCAGGGTAGACGTTTATCACTTTTGTGTATTTTCTCAAAAACACAACTCTTGGTTTCATTGATGTGTTCTACTGTTTTCCTTTAGACTCCATATTGTTTATTTCTGCTCTGATCTTTAGTATTTCTCTCCTTCTTCTCGGTTTGGGGTGCCTTGCTGTTCTGCTTCTAGTTCCTTTAGGTGTGCTGTTAGATTTTGTATTGGGGATTTTTCTTGTTTCTTGAGATAGGCCTGGATAGCAATGTTTGTTGTTGTCGCTGACGTTGTTGTTTTGTTTTGTTTTGTTTTGTTTTGTTTTATTTGTTTTGTTTTGTTTTGTTTTGTTTTGTTGTTCCCTGTCAGGACAGCCCTTGCTGCATTCCGTAGGGTTTGCATTGTTGTATTTCATTTTCATTTGTTTCCTTATATCTTTTAATTTCTTCTCAAATTCCCTGGTTGACCCATTTATTCGTTAGTGGGATGTTTCTTAACCTCCATGCTTTTGGAGATTTTGCATCCTTTTTTCTATGGTTAATTTAATGTCTCTGCAATTACCACATTCTTTTCAACAAGGTTCTGTATGTTTTTAATTAATTGTTTTATATATTTGTGTGTCTCCGAATTTGGTGTGTAGACATTTAAATGTTCAGCTCTTCCTGATGGAGAGACCCTGAAATTAATATAGAAAGCCCTTCATCATCTCTTGGTACAGCCTTTAATTTAAACTCTACTTTGTATGATATAAGTTGGCGACTCCAGGTTTCTTTTGACCTCCAGTAGCATGATAGATAGTTCTCCATCCCCTCCCTTTCAATCTGAAGATGTCCTCGTGTCTAAAATCAGTCTCTGGTAGACAGCAAAGAGATGGGTCTTGTTTTGTTTTTTGTTTTTGTTTTTTCCATCCATTCTGATACGCTACGTTGTTTGGTTGGAGCATTTATTCCTTTGAAATTCAGTGTTATTATGGAAAGATATGCGTTCAGAGTCATTGTGATGTCCGTAGGTTTCATGCTTACAGGGGTGCACCAGTTTCCTTTCCCACCAACAGTGAGAGAGAGTTACTCCTTCTTCATATGTTTGCCAGCATCTGTGGTGTCCTGAGTTGCTCAATTTAGGCACACTGACTAGTGTGAGGTGGTATCTCAGTGTGGCTTTGATTTGTATTTTCCTGATGAAGAGTGATGTTGAGCATCTTTTCATGTGTCTGTGGGCCATCTGGATGTCTCCTTTGAAAAGTGTCTATTCATGTCTTCTGCCCATTTTTTCACTGTATTACATTTTCCAGGTGTGACTTGGGTAAGTTCTTGATACATTTTGTATACTAACCCTTTTCCAATATGGCATTCGCAAATATCTTCACTCCTTCCATCGGTTGCCTTTTAATTTGGCTGATTGTTTCCTTTGCAGTGCAGAAGATTTTTATCTTGACCAGGTCCTGATAATTCATTTTAGCTTCTCATTCCCTTGTCTTTTGAGACATTCAAGGAAGAAATGGGTTTTTTTCCTCTTTTCTCCTCTAGTGTTTTGATGGATTCCTGTCTACATTTAAGTCTTTCATCCATTTTGCATTTATTTTTGTGCACGTTGTAAGAGAGTCATCTAGATGATTCTTCATCATGTTGCTGTTCCGTTCTCCCAGCACCACTTGTAAAGAGACTGTCTTCTATCCATTGGATACTCTTTCCATCTTTGTCAAAGATTAGTTCACCATACATTTGTGGGGCCCCTTCTGGGTTCTCTACTCTGTTTCATTGTTTAATGTGCCTGTTTCTGTGCCAATGTCATACTATCTTGATGATTACAGCTTCATGGAAAAGGGGAAGTCTGGGCTGCCTCCCACTTTGGCTTTCTTTTTTCAACATAAGATTGAGTACTCAAGGTCTTTGGTTGTTCCGTGCCACTTTTCAGATTGCTTACTCTAGTCTGGAGAAGAATGTTGGTACAATTTTGATTGGTATTGCATTAAATGTGTAGATTGCTTTGGGTAGTATTGACATTTTAACACTATTCATTCTTCCACTCTATAGGCATGGATTGTTTGTTTGTGTGTCTGTGTGTGTTTGTTTGTTCGTTTGTTTTTTCTGATATTGTTGTGTCTTCATCATTTCGCTTCATACATTTTCTATACTTTTCACCGTACAGATCTTTTCCATCTTTGGTTAGGTTTCTTGCTAGGTATTTTATGGTTCTTGGTGAAATTGTAATTGGCATTGATAACTTGACTTCTCTTTCTGTTGCTTCCTTATTGGTGTATAGAAATGCAACCAGTTTCTTTACACTGATTTTGTATCCTGTGAGTTTGGTCAATTCATGTATCCGATCTGCCAGCGTTTTCATGGAGTCTTTTGGGTTTTCCGCGTTCAGTCTCATGTCATCTTTGAAAGCCAAAGTGGAGGTTTGCACTATCTTGACAGGGGTTAAAACACCTTAAGTTGCCATGGATGGATATTCTTGCCCTTCCCAACAATGGGGGTTTCTCCTGGTAACCTGGAGATCACATCCTGGAGATGTGATGGCGCCAAACCCCGGGCTCCACACAAACGGCTCCACCAAATGGCTCTGGGCAGCTGCACTTATGAAAGCCGCTCATTTTCTGATTTCCCAGAGGTTACCTTGGACAAAATTGTGGATTTTTTAAATTACCTGGCCCAATCAATTTCTTCAACCAGCCAGATCTTAGATTGTTGGCAAATGATACCTCAGAGTTTGCTTTTCCAATTTGTAAAGGGGAAGTATACCGCCTATGTTCAGTATAGTTGTGAGATTATTGGTAATGCTGTAAAATGTGTGGAAAAAATCTGGAACATTACACTCAATAAACACTCTATTTTGTTTTGATTTCCACATAGTTGTCACTACATCCATGCAAACTGTATCTCCAGGGTGGGGTCTTTCGTAGGTCAAAATGTAAGCTACACCATAGAAGCTATCAACAAGGCAAACTGTTTTTCCTATTCTTGAGGAGGTGACCCTTCCCTTTTTTGTATATGAATACTAAATTTGGTGGTAGAGATTATTGAAGACTTGAATGTATATTGCAGTCCAGCACACCGGGAGATACTTAAAAGTCCCCTATTTCAGGCACTGTGGATATACATGTTGAGCACCTTAGGTGTCAGGTGCTATTAGGTTCAAGTACACAGTGATAATCAAACATGCACGCTCCATATATTCAGGATGTTTCAAACCTTAGCTACAAAAGGTACCTGTGTAATTACAACTTGTGGCAAATGCTGTTAAATAAAAGACTAAATGTTATGAGAAGGAATGACAGGGCGGACAAAATCTCGATTAGAGGATTGGCCAACAAAGGTTTCTTGGGGAGAAAAGTCCTTTATTCAAACTTGGACCCGTAGCAAGAACAGTAAGGAAACTAGTGAACACAAAATGCATCCTGAGCGGAACCTACGTGGGTCTAATTTGAGAAACGAGGAGAAGAGACGGTCCCAATCACCTAATGAAAGGAGAATGAGGAAAGATGGCATTAGAGGGGTGACGAGGCAGGACTGCCAACGTCTGGTGGTCACGTTACAGATTCTATGTGTCATTTTGAGTACAGTGGAGATTAGAGGGTTGTTTTAAGCAGAGGAATGAACTGCTCAGATTCAGGATTTTTGGATTGCATTCCTGATGCAGTGAAAAGAATGAACTGGGATTTTGGTGGGAAGGGAAAGGCAGCATGAGGCTAAGAACGAAAACGGAGAGTAGGCAGAAGGTGGTGAGAAACTAGCTGGCTTGGCATACGTTGGAGGTGGAGTTGAGAACCCCTGCTGCTGAATGGATCACAGGAAAGACGTTGAGGAGGGGACGACTGACAAGTAGTCTCTTTCCCTCTTGAGCAACTGAAGACCATGCCCCATTAACAGAGGAACACAAGAGGGGTCTTAAGGTGGTCATGGATTTCAATTGCTTATTCATTGGGTATTAATTCACATACTTATAGAATTTTGCTTAGAATTTTAACTTTTCGTTGTTTTGTTTCTACCAAATTGCTTCGTTATTACCATCTTGAGGTTTTAACTGATGGTCTCCAATTCTTTGCTGTCAACAAGACCTCCTGACATAAGATTATGGAATTGATGGGTTATGTAGGTACCTCATCTTCTACCCAGTCTTTGTCATCATCACAAATACTTAATGGCCACTGTTGTAGAAATACCTCAAACTGCAACAGGGTTGTTCTCACTGTTCTTGGAATGCCTGCCCCTCCTTTTTTCACACACATTTGCTTTTGTCTCCTTTGCCCTTCTCCTTTCTGCCTGCCAGCTAGAAATTTGGTCATCCTTTAAGATTCTTTGTGCTATGCCTCTGAGATGCCTTTACTGATCAACTCAGCTCAGTGGACTTCTCCTGATACATGAAACTTGACCTTGAAGTCTTACTGTGTTTGTATGCTGTTTGGGTTTTTTCTACCCTCAAATATTGTAAGTTTCTTGAAGGCAAAGATGAGGTCTTCAATGCTTCCAGAAACTTTTATAAACAGTCAAACATGGTCAAAGTTTAGAAATCTTTCTTGGTGAAGTGGTTGAGTCAACGTCAAATCAGGTGGGAGGGGAGTCTGCTGAAGGAATTTTCGGATTCAAGTGCAACCTTGAAACAACGTTACATCACAAACCAGAGGCAATTACCTAACTTCACAAAAATAATAAGTTACTGCACATGTATTCACGTTTCACAAAAGAGTTATATTATGACCTCCGTTTTCTCCTACCTCTCAATGCATATTGGAGACTGAACTTGAAGAACGTGTTTTCAGAGTTTTGTGATACCTCAATGTTAACTGTTGCAGTACTTTCTAGGGTCACATTGTTCGTTTTTGGCTTTCATTCTCTGACATATATTCATCAAGACAGATTCTGGGCATGAATCCAAAAAGCAGTTTCAGGAAACTAGAAAATTAAAGACCACCAACTAAATTTTCTATTGTAACAGGTACTACTAAGGAGATCTCACTTAATTCTGTCTTTATCTGGACCATGGAAAATTAACTCTTGCCTTTTCCAGTCTCAGTATTTATGGAGCTGGGATACCAAACTAGGGTATGTCTAGATATTTGATACCCTAATCTCCCACTCAAGTGTGCCGTATCATGGAACACATATTTTTAAAAAATGTCTAAAGACGTTTCCTTTGAGAATTTGGGGAATTTTCAAGATGTTATGGAAGCATGCAGAGCATCTTAAAGCCTATAGGTAGTCTTTTTGTGTAGGAACTTTATGAGAAAAGAGGAAGAAGAAGAAGAAGAAGAAGAAGAAGAAGAAGAAGAAGAAGAAGAAGAAGAAGAAGAAGAAGAAGAAGAAGAAAAGAAGGAGAAGAAGAAGGGGGAGGAGGAGAAAGGTGATGTCAATATGGCCACAAAATAATTTTTACATTGCATTTTAGTGTCCTGAAAGAGGAACCCATTGAGAATTCCTTAAACTGGATTCATCTCCTCCTTTTGTCTGGGGATTTCAACAACTACCCTAGTGGTTCTTAAAACAAGCTCAAATTAGCATGATCTGTGGAACTGCCATCCAGACATCAGGGTGATTCTGATGTACAGCCAGGGTTTAAGGCTAAGGCAGCTAACAAAACATTAACACGCTGTAGTAGATACGCTTCGTGCTGAGCACAGTAAAAGGGAAATGTTCATAGCAGCCTTCCGTATAATAAGTACAGTATGGAAACATACATTCCAAACGTGAATCAACAGTAGAATGGATAAGCAATTGTTAAATAATCATGTAAGAGAATACAATGTGGAAGTACCAATCCCTGAGTTACACCTATGCAAAACAACATCGATGAGCCTTATAAAGTTGAACGGAAGAAGCCAGATCTAAAGAAATGCATATTATTCCATTATATTTTTATAAAATTCAAACATGGACTAATTTAATCTCTGTTGCTCAAAGTCAGGATATGGATTACGTTCGGAAAGGGAGATGGAGCAGGAATGGGGAGTGATCACAGGGAAAGAATTCATGGTGCTGGTAATGTCCTCCTTTTGGAGTTTCATGGAAGTTAGAGGCCTAAGGTTATACAATATAAAATTCTGTATTTCCTTTACATTTTCAGTATGTCCTCAAACCTATATGCTGAACTAATTGCAGAAGTTCATCTGTATTAAAAACAATAGAATCCTTTGAAATAAGCTCTTTGGCCAAAAAAATAGTAACAGAATTTGACAGTGGGATGGATCATTATGCGTCATGATTTGCTACTAGTTCTTATTTTGTTTGTTTCTTTGTCTGTCTGTTTGTTTGCTTGCTTGCTTGTTTGTTCGTGTTTAATATGATGTGGTCCTGGAGCAGACCCACTGAAGATGATATTTTGGAAGTTAATATATTTAGTAGAGTAAGTGGGGTGATGATTCTGTTCACTAAAGTCTTTCCTAAAGCCAATAGCATATTGCGTAAAGCCAATTATATGATTTTTTTTAAACGTTTATTTATTTTTGGGACAGAGAGAGACAGAGCATGAATGGGGGAAGGGGCAGAGAGAGAGGGAGACACAGAATCGGAAACAGGCTCCAGGCTCTGAGCCATCAGCCCAGAGCCTGACACGGGGCTCGAACTCACGGACCGCGAGATCGTGACCTGGCTGAAGTCGGACGCTTAACCGACTGCGCCACCCAGGCGCCCCTATGATTTTCAAACAAATGTAGTATCTTATAAACTCAGTTTTTATGGACTCCTGTGTGGCTCAATTGCTCAAGCATCTGACTTCAGGTCAGGTCATGATCTCACAGTCTGTCAGTTTGAGCCCGGAATCAGATTTGGATTCTCTCTCTCTCTCTCTCTCTCTCTCTCTCTCTCTCTCTGGCCCAGCTTTTACACTTTCTCTCTCTCTTAAATATAGATCAACATTAAAAAAATTAAAAAAATAAAAAATAAAAAAAAAACTAATGTTGATTTTGAGACAGAGAGAGCACAAAGAGAGAACGGACAAACAGAGGGGACAGATGATCCAAAGTGAGTTTTATGCTGATAGCACTGAGTCTGGTGTGGTGCTTGTATTCACAGATTGTGAGATCATGACCTGAGCAGAGGTTGGACACTCAGCTGACTCAGCTACCCAAATATCCCTAGACTCCCAATGTAATCTAGACCTTAGCAACGTTAACAGTGGACTATTTGAAACTATCCTTGATATGTTGAATGTACCTAATAAATTTATGAATTGAAACACTTTATTTATTTAAATGATACTAGACTGAATCATTTATTTGAAACGTTATTTTATGATTATGGTAGTCTTAAAGTTTATTGCAGAAAAGTTAAAAAATTAAAAAGAAAAAAGAAAGAAAAATGGTGATAAGTCAAACACCTGGAGAGAAGCATATCTAAACACCTTTTTTATGTTTATGTATTTTTGGCAGAGAGAGAGAATGAGAGAGAGATGAGCAAGAGTGAGCGATGGGAGGAGAGACGGAGATAGAATCATAAGCAGGCTCCACGCTGTCAGTGCAGAGTCTAATATGCAGCTTGGTCCCACACACTGTGGAATCATAACGGAGCTGGAATCTAGAGCCAGATGCTTAACCGACTGAGCCATTCAGGTGCCCCTGGAGGTAAGCACCTCTAACAGTGTGGTATAATCGCCAGGGAAGAGGTATATGTACATGCATTAACCAAAATTAGCTATGTAGCTGTGAATCCCATTTCTGGTCATCTAGTGATACGAGCATTTCGCTAGGTCATAAATGTTCTGCAGGGCTATGAATTTTAAAGGCCACATGGCATGCCATAACCTATTTAAACACTGCTATTGATCATTTAGCATGTTCCATTTTCTTGCTTCAATTAGTTGCTACAAGGAGAATTAGCTTTTCATGGTCTAGACACAGTTTAGTAAATGTCAATTAAAAAATAAAAAGAACTGCAGCGGGTAATGTGAGGCGGAGGAACAGGTATGACCAGATTTGGCTTCACCTTGTCTATTGCTGG
Source organism: Neofelis nebulosa (assembly GCF_028018385.1). NCBI lineage: Eukaryota > Metazoa > Chordata > Mammalia > Carnivora > Felidae > Neofelis > Neofelis nebulosa. The sequence goes on from NC_080801.1 coordinate 4,473,377, forward strand.
CAGTCTTTACATCCTCTTCTCCCTCATCCTCTTTTTCCCCTCCTTGACCCACAACCTCCACCTCTTTATTCCTCCTTCTTCTCATCCTCGTTTCTCTGTCTATACTGGCCTCCTTGCTTCCCATCAGTACACACGTTCACACTCCTGCCTTGGGGAATTCATGGGTCCTTCTGCCTAGATCACCTTCCTGTTAGCAGGTTGTTCTCTCCTTTCCTTGAGGTATTTATTCAACTGACACCTTCTTTAGCAGGACGCTCTGTGTCTAGAATTTCACCCTGTCTAGTATTTCACACCCCCTCCCCCAATTCTGGTATCCTCTCCAAGATGTATTTCCTTTTTTTCCCCATTCATTATTCTCTACCATAGTTTCTATTTCCATAATCTTTGTCAGTCTCCCCAAGATCCCAGTGATTCTTGCTCCCTTTGTTCACTAGTGGATCCTCAGGGTGTAGACTGTGTTGTCTCACTCTAAATGCTCCAAAAGTATTGATTGAATGATTCAAAAAACCAACAGCACTCCTTTCTTATGAAAGTTTTATAATTTTGTACTTTACACTTACATCTATGATCCATTTGAGTGAATTTTTTTATAAGTTATGAATTTAGGTCAAGGCTTCTCTTAATTAATCAATGAACCGATCAATTAAACAATTAATTACTTAGTTCATTGATTACTATTGCATACGAACACTTTATTGTTCCGGTAACACTTGATGAAAGACTACATCCCTTTTTCTGTTAGGTTGGCTACATGTCATTGTCAGAAGTTGGGTGAAGATGCTTGTGTATGGGGACAGTTTCTGGATTCTCTGTTCTATCTCTTGACCTGTGTCTCCATCTTTCTTCAATATCACACTGCCTTGATTACGGGAGGTGTATACTGAGTCTTAAAAGTGTGCAGCATGAGTTCTCCCACTTGGTTATTTTTCAGAGCTGTTTGGCTGTTCTCGTTCCTTTGTCTTTTCACACACATTTTAGAATCAGCTTGCTGATATCCACAAAAAAATCCTGGGATTTCGACTGGGATTATGTTGAATCTCTACATCAAGTTGATAATTGACATCTTACTAGCGAGGCTTCCATGGGTAGATATGGCATATCTCTCCATTTATTTATATCTTCCTTGATTGACCCAATCAGCCTTCTGTGGCTTTTAGCATACAGATCCTGTGCATGGCAGTTAGATTTAAATGTAAGTATTTCAATGTTTGGTGTGATATTACATGCTTCGTTAAAAGCATTTCATATTCTAATTGTTCATTGCTTATGTGTAAAAATAAAACTGAGTTGTATATATTGACCGTGTATTCTGGGGCTTATTTAATTATGTTTGGGTTCTAGAAAACTGATGTATACCCCTTAGAATTTGTTTCATACTGATAACCCCATGAATTAAGAGTTGCGGCAGTTTTCAGGGCACCTTGATGGCTCCATCAGTTGACTACCAGACTGCTGGGTTCAGCAGCTCAGGTTATGGTCCCGTGGTCAGGGGATTGAGCCCCGTGTGGGGCTCTGTGCTAAGCATGGAGCCTGCTTAAGCTTTTCTCTCTGTCTTTCTCTCTGTCTCTTTCTCTCCCCGTCTCTGCTCATTCTCTCTTTCCAAAATACAAATTGAAAACTAAATAAAGAAAAGAATCGAGATAGTTTTTATTTTTACTTTTTCCAATTCGAAGGCCTTTACTATGTCTTTTTCTGTACATGCCACGCTTGTAATCAGGGGAGGTACTGGTGTTTATGTCGATATGTACACAAAACTGACAGATTCTTTGCTTTTATTGTCTCTTACCTTGGATTTCCCCAAACTTTCCCCAATCAAAATAGGATTCAGAGGGCCCCTATTCTAGTTTCGGTTCAAGATGGCTGTGTAGAAAGACCTTGAACTCAACTCCTCCCAGGTGAAAGAAGATTTCAACTACCTCCATATTGACCTTAAACTTTCCAATTGATTAACTTTTTCTTTCCAGCTTCTCTCCTTCTTTATGATTATTTGCTTTTGAGACAGAGGGAGACAGAGCGCAAGTGGGGGACGGGCAGGGATAGCAGGGGACATAGAATCAGAAACTGGCTCCAGGCTCTGAGCTGTCAGCACAGAGCCCAATGCGGGCCATGAACCCATGAACCATGAGATCATGACCTGAACTGAAGTAGGATGCTTAATCAACCTAGCCACCCAGGCAACCCCTCCCCAACCTCAGCTTATCTGTTAATTCAGGATACTGAAAGCAAAGTATCACCTGATGGGAACTGAATCTACTCCTCTAGCAATAAGGACTGCCTGAGCCAATAAGACTCCACCCTCAAGCCCAAGACAATGACCAACCTGACCTTAGTGACCACCTGTGTATGCCTACCTCTTTTTGTCCCACATTTTCCTTACATAAACCTGGAAGTATTTTCAGCACTTTAGAGAGAGACTTTGATGTGAGTCTGCTGCATTTCTGGTGTCGGTCTCTGAATAAATTTCCCATTTGTTTCACCTCCACTAGTTCCTTTGAATTGCGATCTTGTCAGTAATGGGTAGCCAAACCTCACCTTTGTTGGGTCCCCTGGAGCTAGGTGCTCTTGTGCCTGAACTCCCTGACTACGTTTCTGGTGAACCAGCCAGAAGGTGTACTTCCAATTTGTCCAGCTCCCTGGGGATTGCACCCATTGATATAACAATTCCTCGTGAGGAGCTGAGGACTGACTGCACAGATTGTGCCTAACAAAACATAGAAAATCGAAAGACAACAGCAAGACAGAGAGACAGTAACAAAGGAAACACCCATCCCTAACGTTGCCAAGGGCAGTTGGGGAAGAACCAGGAACAGACTCCTCTGTCTTTGGGCAGAAAAAAGAAAGAAAAACAAAAACACAACACTGCAGTTTGAAAAGAGCAACTGTCATATAAAAGAGAGCATTAGAACTCTGTCAACGACAGAGGAGCCACAGGAGTTCTCTCTGGGTCATAGAGACGGGAGAATGGCAGGGTTACATTTTACTTCCACATTTTTTAATGTTTACTTCTTTTTGAGAAGCAGAGAATACAAGCAGAGCAGGGGCAGAAAGAGAGGGAAAGAAGATTCAGGGAAAGCTCTACACTGACACCATCAGGCCCAATGCGGTTCTCAAATTCATGAACTGTGAAATCATGACCTGAGCTGAAGTCAGATACTCCATCCACTGAGCCACCCAGCTGCCCCACATTCTCCATCCACCTTAAAAGCAAAGACCAGAGCAGGGTCCAGTTGCTGTAGCTGGCCTGCTGCCTCAGTATGTTCCAGGCACACAACACACACCAGCCCCAATTGCACTGGACACACACACACCCATGACATGCTTTCCCCCCCCTTAAACAATGCACTTTAAAGAGGAACTAGCATATCAAAAGAGCCATTCCTGGACTGTAACCCACCTCAGCTCCCACGGCCCCTTCAGGGCACCCTCTCAGTGGAAAGTCCTGGTACACCCTAGTTTATATCCACTTCATCTTCAACTATATTGGCAAGGTATCCTCTGCATGTACAGCCCCCGGTGTCTTCAGCTTGTACCCACTTTAGCTTCACCTATCTTGCCCAGGAACCCTCTGCATAGAGAGATCAAGGACAACCTGACCCCCAGACTGCTTACGTTCTAGCCACCCTGTACAGGGCACATATACACAGCACCCCAGCATGCCTCAACTTGCAATCATTTCAGCTTCAGCTGTCCTGCCAGGGTACCCTCAACACACAGAATCCTGGGGCAACCCAGTCTGCCTTTACTTCAGCTTTAAGTATCCTGAGAGGGCGCCTGTTATGTAGAAAGCCCCAGGATCCCCAGTCCATGCAAGCCACCGCTTCAGCCAGGCAGCAAATGTCACCAGCTAGCACACAGAGTCTACCCAGGGGGACAATCATAGATAAGACAATTCCTTCAAGTGTAGGAGAAGTAGCTGCTCTGCCTCATCTATAGAGACAAATGCAGAAAGGTAAGCAAAAGGAGAGAGAGGGAAATATGCTCCAAAAGAAAGAACAATAAAAAACCCAGAAAAGAGCTGAAACGGAGGTAAGCATTTTGCCTCAATTAAATAAAGAATATAAATTAATGATGGTCAAGTTGCTCGCTGGGCTGCAGAGAAAAGGCAAGAACTAAGTGAGACCCTTAATTAAGAGATAGCAAACACACACAAAATCAGAGTTCAAGAATATAATAGCTGGAAAAAAAAAACACTAGAGGGAATCAACAGAAGACGGCATGTGGAAGGACATATCAGTGATATGGAAGGCAGATTAAGGGAAAGCACCCAAAACAAACAGCAGAAATATTTTTTTTTTTAATGAGGATAGGTTAAGGGATACTTTGGAAATATCAAGTGAGCAAAAATCCACATAATAGGGATTACACAAGAAGGAAAAGTGTACCAAAATTATTTGAAGAAAAGATAACTGAAGACGTTCCAAAACTAGAGAAGAAAACAGACATGTAGGACAAGAAGCACCGAGTTCCAAACATGATGAAACCAAGGAGCCCTACATTTTGACACATCAGAACTAAAAGGTCAAAGTTTAAAGATTAATAAAGAATTTCAAAAGTTGTAAGAGAGAAGCAAATGTTACCTATGATTTGAAAAACAAATCACAACAAACAAACACCTAAAGCTGTCAGCTGATATTTCAGCAGAAAGTTGGCATGCTGCGATAGAGTGACATGATATCTTCAAAGGCCTGAAAGGATAATCCCACGACCAAGAAAACTTTCCCTGGAAAGATTATCATTGAGATTTGAAAAAAAAGAGATAAAGAGTTTCTCAGACAGAAGATAAAGAAGCTTATCACCACTAATCAGCAATGCAAGAAATGTTAACGGGGGAAAATCATAATTAGATATTACAGAATTATGAATAAAAAGATGTAAAATAAGACAAGATACACATCAAATTTGGAGGAGGGACTTAAAAAAGTTACTCTTTGTATTTTATTTTACTAAAATATATATGTTTTATTTCATGTTTGAGAGAGAGAGACAGAGTGTTAACAGGGAGGGACGGAGAGAAGGGGAGGCACAGAATCTGAAGCAGGCTCCAGGCTCTGAGCTGTCAGCACAGAGTCCAACGTGCGGTTCAAACTCACGTATTGTGAGATCATGACCTGAGCTCGAAATCGCACACTTAACTGACTGAGCCACCCACTTGCCCCTAAGGTTAGTCTTTTTAAAATTCTCGAATGTGTTTATATTTAAGTGACCACCAAATTAACATAGACTGCTGTTTCCTTGCGATGTTATATGTAAGCCTTGTGATAACAAACTCAAAACACAAAATACATGAAAAAGAAAGAAAAAGAAAGCCAAGTAAAGCACAACACAAATCCATCTATGAGAAAGAAAGAGAGTATGGAAAAAAAGAAACAGAGACCTATAAAAGCAACTGGAAAACAAAGAACAAAATTACAATTAGTACATCACGGTCAACAATTACTTTAAATATGAATGGCTGAAGTGCTCCAGTCCAAATACGTAGGGTAACAGGATGGACAAAAAACAACACTCATCCATATGCTGCCTAGCACAGACTCACTTCAGACCTAGACACATACAGACTGAAAGCGAAAGGATGGAGATACATTTCCCGTGCAAATGAAAGCAAACAACAACAAGGACAACAAAAATAACATCAAACAACAACACCTCAGCACCAGGTAGCAACATCTATATCAAACCAAAGAGACTTTAAAATCCTCAATAAAATATTAGCAAACTCCTCTCAACAACACACTAAAATGATGAAGTGGCTTTTATTCCAGGGAAATAAAGATGGCTCATCCAATCAATCAACATAATATCCCACCTCAACAAAACGAAGGGCAAAAATCATATGATTATACCAATAAATGCAGAAAAAGCATATGACAAAATTTAACATGTATTCATGGTAAAAGTTCTCAACAAAGTCAGGGGGGCGGACATGCCTCAACACATAAAAATATTATTTTATATATTGTTTATATTAAGTTCACACCTAACATCTCAATGGTGAAAAACTGAGAGCTTTCCCTCTAAGATCAAGAACAAGATAAATATGTCTACTTTTGCCACTCTTGTTTCATATAACACTAGAAGTCCTAGCCACAGGAATCAGATAAGAAAAAAGAAATTAAAGTCATCTACCTTTCTAAAGAAGCTGAACTGTCACTGTCTACAGATGACATGAGAATATGCATAGAAAACCCTAAAACTTTCCCCCCAAAACTACTAGAAGTAATAAACGAATTCAGTAAAGTTGCAGATATGGAATTGATACACAGAAATTGGTAGGGTTTCTATAGAATAATAATGAAGTCACAGAAAGAGAAATTAAGAAAACAACACCGTTCCTAATTGCACCAAAAAAAGAGAGAGTAAAATGGCTAGGACTAAACTTATCCAAAGAAGTGAAAGACCTGTAGTGTGAAAACCACAAGTCAATGATGAAATTGAAGATGACACAAACAAATGGAAAGGTATCCCATGATCATGGATTGGAAGAATCAATATCATTAAAATGTCCATATTGCTCATAACTATCTACAGTTTCAATGCAATCCCTGTCCAGGTACCAAAGGCACTTTTCACAGAACGGAAACAACTAATACTAAAATATGTATGGGACGGCAAAAGACCTTGAATAGTGAATATAATCTTGAAAGACAAAAACATACCTGGAGGTATCAAAATCCCAGATTTCAAGATGTAGTACAAAGCTTCAAGTAGAGCAATTAGTATGGGTAGTGGCACAAACACAGACACATAGATCGATGGGACAGAATAGAAAGCCAGGAAATAAACCCATACTTATGTGGTAAATTAACCTATAACAGAGGAGGCAAGAATAAACAATGGGGGAAAGACAGTCTCTTCAACAAATGGTATTGGGAAACCAGGAGATCTACATGCAGGTAGCTAGGACCTAACCCTAACGCTGGCCTGGGCTCTGGCCCTAAAGGGACCTAGCATGGACGTCTGAAAGAAATAACGGAGTGGGACCAATTACCATTGGGGAAAATCCTGTGTGGAAGTCACACTCTCTCCATGACATTTCCATGGCCGTGATGGAGACGGAGGAGGAGATCCTGAGACAGTTTCAGTCTGGCCCACTCATATGTTTGGCTCCGCTCTTCCAACGCTACCCCAGACCCATAACCGCACATGGGCCCTCATTTCAGTCCTGCAGGGAAATCACATCACTGTGGGTTGTTGGAGCAAAGGCACTTCCGGAGAACCAACCCCTTACCCGACCCACTGCTCTGCCTCTAAACGGGAACACCTTCTAAGGCTGAGAAAAGAAGCGGTGGGGCATGAATTCCTCCTTTTTCTACCCTGTGTTCTCTTCAGGACCTCAGGACATTGAATGCTGCCCACACTCACTGGCGACGATAGTCTGCTTTACTGAGTCTACCAAATCAAACGCTAATCTCACCCAGAAACATTCTACAAATATCCCGAGAAAAAATGTTTAGTCTGGGGCACCCCACGGCCAACTCAAGTAGACACGTAATAATAACCATCACAGGGTCATTCTTGTTTTGCTTCCCTTCCCTCATTCACCTCCTATTGCTAACTTTCAAGTTCTGAAGTCGTTGCTTTTTATATTCTGACCAGTGTATAGCGTTAAGAGAAATTTGAGGAAAGTTGTCTTGTGCAGGGACTAGTGTTTCAGTTAATATGAAAATGTTTCCGGTAAGGTAAGGGAAAAAGATCTTAGCTAGGACACCAACATACTCCATGGTACTTTATCAGGGTTGGCCCTCAGCTTTCCAAACCCTTAACGTGCTAATGGGAAGGCAGTGTAACATGGGTGAGAGCATGCATGTTGGCATAGGAGCAGAGCTGGTGCCCATCCCAGCCACACCACTTGTGTTTGTGTTATCTTGGACCAATTACTAAACATATCTGAAACTCAGCTGCCTGATTTATAAAATGGAAATAATAACAAAGGGTCAAAAAGTTTAAATGCCAGTATTGGCAAGGTGCTTAATCCAACACCTGACAACACGGAACAAGTGCTCCACCGATGATAGCCATCATTATCCTCATTTGAACAGCTAAGACAGGCTAATATTCTGTGTGGGGTCAGATACCTACGGGTGGATCTCAGGTCTTCTGACACTGATTCTTTAATTTGGAGGGAGCCCAGGGCCAGGATGGCTGAATGAGTACAAGGAGGTACACCAAAAGCCAGTCCTCTATCCACCTCTTATTTGATAGTCCACTTGTATATTCATCTCTTTCCTTCCAGTAAAAGAAATGCAAATCCCTCCCTCTAGAAGAAATCATGCACAGACGCTTGCATGTAATATTAAGTGTTAGGCTCTGTAAAACTGGCACGTGCATCATCTCATTTAATCTCACAATGGTCCTTCATATGGGAGTCCTTATTCCAATTTCCAGGTGAGGAAATTGAGACCTAGGAAAGTCAAGTGCCTTCCCCATAACTTGTTTATGACTGTGTTAGACAACAACCCTAGACTCCTACTCCATGTCCACTGTGTTTTCTTCTGTGCCACAGTTTGTTCTCTTCCAGGGTGAACACTGCTAAAGAATCATTTGAGCAAAGCAGCAAAAAAAAAAAAAATCATGTAAGACGTTTAGTTTTCACCCAAGCACAGCTTTCTGGGTGACTTTGGTGTGTTTTCTCTCTGAGAAACAAAGGTGAGAAATTCCAAACCTCGGCCTTTGTTACGGAGTTATGAAGACCAGTAGAAATTAGTAAAGCTCACTGGCAGATTAAGGTTTCCAAGTTGAAGACATTAGTTTGAATTCTCATATTATGGGTGTTAAAGTGGAAGCTGGGATTTCACATGGCTTTGACAATCGCCATCAATTCCTTTCTTCAAGATTTGACTGCATATTCTCATTCTTTCCTTATTTTTCTTCTTTAACTATACTTCCAATCTGCCAGCTCATCCCTAGTTTCTCCCTATGTCTAGCAATAGCCATTCTCCATATGTCCACATTGAGTCTATCATCAAAGAAGAATAAAAGATAAAAGAACAAAGCCAGAGAAGTAAGGCTCAATACTAAAATGTAAATTGGTGTTAACACTTCTACTTCCAGCCAAATGTAATAACAAAAACTGGATTTATACTCCTTTTGGAAGCAGCTAAAAGCGTAGAGAAAATATATAAGAAGCTGCTCTCAAAACATCAGACATCAGGCAGTGAAGGGCAGTGATCCCTGATATTGGGAAATAAACGAAATGGTTCCTATAGTGCCCTAGCTTATTGACTAGGCGGGGATTTGAGTCTGTGGTTTAGAGAGGAGGAAGCTGGCATAGCCCAACAGTTTCCCTGAATCGTGGAGGGGGTAGTCACTGATTCAGGAAGACTGCTATCTTTCACAGAGCAGAGTACCAAAGAAGAGAAAGTTGTTCACAGAGAGACCTCCAGAGATCAACAGATTGCCTGCCTTGAGTATTCAATTGAATATTGATAAACTCTTGTGTATGAGGAAACTGAGACCAGGGGAAGGAACAATACCCACTGCCATACACGGTCAGGAATAATGCCTGACAGCCAGTGTGGAAGACCTCACAATTTACATGCCATTTGGAAAATACTTGATTTTTGTGTCAGCACTGGACAAAAATTATCCCTAAACTAAGTGCTGCCTGTGCCTTGCCCAAAGTATATTTAAAGAAAGACCTGAAAGGATCAACCTATTTGTAAGTAACTAAACTATGTCCCAAAACAAAAACCAAGAATATTTTTAGGAATCTAGAAGTATCCAGCCTCTGACAGGCTAAAACTGACCATGTTTGGCAACCCATAAAAAATTATCAGGCATGCAAAGAAGCAGGAAACTAAGACACGTAAGGAAGGGGAACTCAACTGACACTGACCCAGAAATTACACAAATGATATAATTCATACATAAGAACATTCAAATAGTTATTATATCTATGATCAATATATCCAAGAAATTATAGGGCAGAATGAGCATGTTAAATAGAGACATGCAAGTGATATGTAAGACCTAACCAAACTTCTCATGACAAAAGCAATGACTAAAATAAGAAATCTGGTCTATGATTACTGAATGGAATTAAAGGCACATAGACAGTGCAGGAAAAGAAAAAAAAAAAACTTTGATGAACCTAAAGACATAGCAATGGAAATCATCTGAAATGAAACACACAGAGAAAATGTGACTGCAAATCATCCAATATACATGTAATTGTATCTCCAGGGAACACACACAAGAAAACTAGTTTCAGTAAATAATGAAACTAATTTGAATTTATAGTTGTTAAGGTTGATGCAAACTAAAAATATATAGTTCCAATAAATTCAATGAACCTCAAGGACAGGAAATATGAGGAAAACTACACCAAGGCACCCCACAATCAAATTGCTTTAATCCAGACAAAGGGAGGAAAAAGATTTCTCATCAATCTAGAATCTGCAATCTAGAATACAGTACGATAACTGTTTTAAAGTACCTAAAGTAGGAGACCATTATGATCTTGGATTAGGCAAACATTTCTTAGCTACACCACCAACAATATGATTCATTACAAGAAAAAAAAAATATGATTGATTGGATTTTATCAAACTAAAACTTTTGCTTTTCAAAGAACAAAGAGTTTGAAATAGAAGACTGAGACTGGGAGAATATATTTCCATATCACCTATGTGAAATGGGACTTATATCTAGAACATATGGGCAATCAGCAAGATTCAATGTTCTGAAGCGAAATAATCCAAAAAAAGGCAAAAGATTTGAAAAGACACATTACCAAAAAAGATATATGTACAGCAGATACACACATGAAAATGTGTTGAGCATCATGAGGGGAAATGCAAATATAAACCACAATGAGATAAATGAGATACAATGAGATCAACTACTACTTCATACCTACGAGATGTCTAAAATCAAAAGACAGGGCTCCGAAGTGTTAGCTAGGATATGAGAGAAATGGAATTCTCACATACTGCTGATGAGAATGTGAAAGTGATAAAACTACCCTGGCAAACAGTTTGACAGTATCCTAAAAAGCTGAACATGCAACCTTTCTATGATTCAGCCAAATCTACGCTCAAATATTTTCCCTAGAGAGATCAAAGTTTAGGATCATACAAAACAAAACAAAACAAAACAAAACTAAAAAAGAGAGAGAAAAAAGAAAAGAAAAAAAATGAATGTTTCTAGAAGCTTTGTTTTTAAAAGGCTAAGGAGCAGCTGGTGTTTCAGTTGGTAGATTTCTTGATTTCTTGATTTCTGCTTGGGTCATCATTCCAGGGTCCTGGTATTGAGTATCACATTGAGCTCCGCACTAAGCATGGAGGCTGCCTAAGATTCTTTTTCTCTTTCCCTCTGCTCTCTCTCTTTCTCTCTCCCTCCCCCTCTCCCTCTCCCTCTCTATCTCCCTCTCCCTCTCCATCTCCCTTTCCCTATCTCCTCCCCACCTGTCCTTCCACCCTCCCCTCTCCTTCTCCCCCCCTCTAATAAAAAGAAATAAAGGGGCGCCTGGGTGGCGCAGTCGGTTAAGCGTCCGACTTCAGCCAGGTCACGATCTCGCGGTCCGTGAGTTCGAGCCCCGCGTCAGGCTCTGGGCTGATGGCTCGGAGCCTGGAGCCTGTTTCCGATTCTGTGTCTCCCTCTCTCTCTGCCCCTCCCCAGTTCATGCTCTGTCTCTCTCTATCCAAAAATAAATTAAAAAACGTTAAAAAAAAATTAAAAAAAAAAGAAAGAAAGAAAGAAATACGCCAAATGTGGAAATAATACAAATGTCCACTAAAATGTGAACGGATGAACAAGTAGTAACAGACTATTGGAACACACAACACTATGGATAATATTCAAAATACCAAGTGAAAGAAGTCAACTCCCCACCCCTAAAAAATAAGGAGTATGTCTTATATAATTTTATTTGTATACTATTCTAGAAAATGCAAGATAATATGTAGGGACAGAAAACAGACCAGAGATTGCCTAGGAATGGGAATCAGGAAGACGTGGGGGACGGAGGGATATCTAAAGGATACAAGGACATTTTTAGTGGTGACACATATTATTTTCCTTGTTGTTATGTATACATTGGTGTGTATGTAACCAAAATTTGCCAAATTATGTAATTTTATTTATTAGTATTAGTATTAATTATTAATTAAGTAATTTATTTATTAGGGCTTTTTAAAAAAAAATTTTTTAACGTTTATTTATTTTTGAGACAAAGAGAGACAGAGCATGAACAGGTGAGGAGAAGAGAGAGAGGGAGACACAGAATCTGAAACAGGCTCCAGGCTCTGAGCTGTCAGCACAGAGCCCAACGCGGGGCTCGAACCCACGGACCATGAGATCATGACCTGAGCCGAAGTCGGACGCTTAATCGACCAAGCCACCCAGGCGCCCCATAGGGCTTTTTTTTCAGAGAAAGAGCTGAGGCATTCATAACTGGGGGATTGAGGCAAGGGAGAAAGAGAGAATCTTAAGCAGACTCCATGCTTATCATGGAGCCCAATAAAGGGCTTGATCGAACCTGGGATCATGACCTGAGCCAAAATCAAGAGTCTGATGCTCAAGTGACTGAGCCATCTAGGTGCTCCACCAATTACGTACTTTAAATATGTACAGTTTGTGTATATCAGTTAAACATTAATGAAGTTGTTAAAAAAAAAAAACAAACATGATTAGATATTGTGTCTTTTGACCTCTGGGGCTGCTATTTCAAACCTGGTCCACCAGCATCTACTGATCTCGGAATCCCCAGTATCTTTCATTAACTCACATAAGTTCTTCAAAATAAATGTAACTTGGGAAAAGGGGAAATACCCTGGCAGTTATCACGTGTATCAATTATAAACGTCACAACACTTAGAACTATGATCCATACATGAGATGGGTGATATGGCATATGTTCCCTTTAGACAACTTGGAGCTGGTTGAGTCCCAGCACCCCATTAACCTTGTACACTTGTTAATTACTTGTTTACCAGTTAACGGTCCTCTGCCTCCTTATACTGTATAAAGAAGGGACTTGGTCTGTCTTGTTCACTTCTGTGTTTATTATGTTACAAAACCAGGCTGGAATGCTGGCGGAAAACAAAGTGGCACTCGGAGATCTTCTTTGGATTGCAGATCTTGGTGGAACGGTGGGCTCAGAGGACCCTGTTTCTCCAAACGTCTGAGCGCTGAATGAAAGTGGGGCAGGAAATTTCCAGTCATCAGCTGTCATATCTGTGGGGGTTTTCCTGCACACAGAAAACAAAGGGAGAAGAACCAGGAGGAGGGGTCTCCAAGATAGAGACCAGAGTTCGTTTTAGTCCCACCGGCCAGCTTTGGTGCAATATTTTATTCACTTCTCCAACATTATCCCCTTTTTTGCCTTTTAAAACACCTTTGTAGTAGGTATCACCTTTCAGTTTTTTAGGTTGGTGCCCTCAGAAGGCTAAGATGCCTGCAGTAGTTTGGTGAGCAACAGTGTTTTCAATAAAATGTACCATGGTATTCAGTATGCAGGGGCCAATGGATACAAGTAAAATTAGGGAGAAGAGGGGCCCTGCCGGGGCAGGAAGCCAGGATCCCAATCTGTGAGATCTCATTTGTTCCATTGATTGGTACTTTCCTGTTGTCAATGTTGAATTATTATTATTATTATTATTATTATTATTATTATTATTATTATTATTATTATTTCCTTAAACTTAGTTGTAAGTATTTCTGACTGGTTTAAAAACTAGCAACATTCCTTGGGGCGCCTGGGTGGCGCAGTCGGTTAAGCGTTCAACTTCAGCCAGGTCACGATCTCGCCGTCCGTGAGTTCGAGCCCTGCGTCAGGCTCTGGGCTGATGGCTCGGAGCCTGGAGCGTGTTTCTGATTCTCTGTCTCCCTCTCTCTCTCTGCCCCTCCCCCGTTCATGCTCTGTCTCTCTCTGTCCCAAAAATAAATGAAAAACTTTGAAAAAAAAATTAAAAAAAAACAAAAACTAGCAACATCCCTCTCCCGAAAAGATGCAAGTCCCTCCATTTTCTGAAGTGAGGAGGTCAGGGACTTTCTGTTTTGGGGGTTACTGCCACCAGAGAGTTTATTTGGTTTTCTAAGGTTACCAGAGAATCGGCCACCCGTTCCATGTCTTCATTTAGCTCTTGAGATAGTCTATGGTACAATCCTATGCATAAACCTATGCCCCCTTATCCAGTTCCTATTCCTGTCACAATTTCTGAGCCTATCCGAATGGGTAGCAGAACTGCCCGTTTAGCCTGAGACTTGGGGCTAAAGGTTGTTAGGAACTGATCCTCAGTGTATACAAATATCCCTGGGGTCCGGAAGATGGAATAACATTTCTGAGTCCAGTTGGCCTCTAAGCATCAATAGGCTGAATTAGAACACAGGTAGAACACCCCAAGGGTGCAACATATTTCCTTGTCTGCAATCTGGTGTAGGTCTCCTGGGAGCTTTCCTAAACGTGTGTGGGGAGGGGGAGGGTCGCCCATATAATAACTCAAAAGGGGAGAATCCCAGTACCCCAGGCGGGCATTGGGCACACAGGAGGGCCAGCCGAAGTAAATCTGGCCATAGGGGGTGAGTGTCTTGGTGGAAATTGGCCAGGGTTTCCTTGAGGGTGCAATTCATCCGCTCTACCTTTCCCTGAGCTCAGGGGGCGGTAAGTAGTGTGCAGTTTCCAGGCAATGTTAAGGGACTTTGTTAGGGTTTGTATAATGTCCGCTCCAAATGCAGGTCCATTATTACTGTGTGTGGTTAAGCCCAATCTCCCGTAGAAGAGCGTTGGCCACCTCGTGACTTCATTCCATTCTGGTCTGGAATGCTTGGAGGTATCCCAAATTGGTGCAGATTGTTCCAAGAAGGTACCTAAACCCTTTATTTGGTTGTATGTTGGTAAAGTCCACCCCTAAGTCCATCCTTTGTGAGCCAGGCAGGGGCTGTGGGGCAGAGCAAGCATTGTTTTTGGCACATGTTACACATTATTCACTGAAGCCTGGCATAATGCCAGCAGCTGGCTGATATTGTAGTTCTTTTTGAAGAGGACCTCTAGAGCAGTTTTCCCTAAGAGGGTGAGTTAGTTATATTCCTTCACTAGTTGCTTTCACATAGATGGCGGGACAAGACTCACCATCCATCTTGGCTTAGTGTGCCCACTTCTGTCGAGGCCCAACTTCTTTCTTCACTCGTGTACAGGGGTGGGGAGGCTTCCTTCTGGGGCGCAAGAGTCAGAGTGTAGGTAGGAGCTTCACCTAGCTCACCTCAGGAAGCCACTCTGGCTGTTTTGTCGGCCAGGTGATTTCCTTGATTTATGGGGGCATCTCATTTCTGAGGTCCCTCACAGTGTAGGATAGCTACTTTGTCTGGTAGCCATATGGTCTCAAGAAGCTTTAGTGTTTCTTCCTCATTTTTGATAGTTTTCTCTGAAGCGGTAAGGAGGCCTTTTTCTTTATACATGGCCCCATGTACATGCACAGTAGCGAAGCCATACCAGGAATCGATGTAGATGTCAACTCATTTACCTTTGCTAAGGATGATGGATCAGGTTAAGGCGTACTGAGTCCAGCCCATTGTGCCGACCATCCTTCCGACAAGGCCTTGGCTTCCTGAACTTCCGTGGTTGTGATTACCGCATACCCTGCTCTTTGGCTGCACTCCTCTAAATAGCTGCTCCCATCGCTGAACAGGGTGATCTCTGGGTTTGTTATACCCTGGTCTTAGAGGTGTGGGAAGCTGGCGTAGACTTCATCCACTACTCGAGAACAGTCATGGTCAGGTTCTCCCTCCTCTGTGGGAAGGAAGGTGGCCAGGTTTAGTGTTCTTATACTGTTTCGAGAGTGAGCCTTGGGTTCTCATAGAGAAGGCCTTGGGATTGTGTCAGCTGAGAAATGGAGAGGAAACGATATCCTTGGGTGCTTGTGAGCCACACGACCGTGTGTGGGACCTTAACATTAAGTGTTTGGCCCAGTGTGAGCTTGTCTGCATCCTTGATGAGCAGGACTGTGGCTCTGATCTCTGAGGCACAGGGGCCATCCTGCAGCCACAGGATCAAGTTGTTTGTTTGTTTTTTGTTTTTTTTTTGACTGTTAGAATACTGGCCATTGCCAAGGCACCATGCTCTGAGTGAGCACTCCTTTTCATGTATGAAGAAGTTAAAGGGCCTTTCTATGTCAGGCAAACCAAGGGCTGGGGCTTGTCCCAGAGCCAACTTTATTTCTGTGAAAGCGGCCCTCGCATCCTCAGTCCATGTGGGGGACTCCAAGTTTGGTCCTCCCAACAGGTCATAGAGGGACCTCACTATGGCTGAGCATCTGAGGATTCCCAATGCGACAGAACCCTCCGGCCCCTAAACATTCACACAAGCCTCGTTTTGTTTGGGGCTGTGGCAGTGTGGTGCCACACTTTCTTCCTTTCCAGTCCTCGTTCTCTTTTTCCTTTTGTGAGGAGGGAGCCTAAGTATTGGACCTGCCGCGGACAAATCTGTGCCCTTTTCCATGAGGCCTGGTACCCCAAGTAGGATCAGAGCTGTAGGAGGGCCTGTGTACCTTTCATACAGTCTTCCTGGGTGTCACTGGAAAGGAGGAGGTCTTCTACATACTAGAGAAGGACATACCCTGTGGTTTCCTTCAGAAACTCAGCGAGATCTGAACCTAGGGCTTCCCCCAGAAGAATGGGCGAGTTGTTGTAACCTTGGGAAAGTAGTGTCCAGGTCAGCTGCATCTGACGCTCTGTAACAGGCTCAGTCCATTCAAAGGCAAACAATGATTGACTTTGTGGAGCCAGGCAGAGGCAGAAGAAAGCATCCTTTAGGTCGAAGCACGCAACCCTTCTGGCTGACCACGGAATTTGGCTGAGGAGAGTATACTGAGTGTTCGGAATGACTGGGTGTAAGGAAAGCGTCACTTTGCTACTGGCCCTCAAATCCTGTACTGGTTGGTGTCCTCCTGGCTTCTTGCCTGGCAAGAGTAAGGTATTCCAAACTGATTGGCACTCAGTTAGAATACCTCTTTCTCCGAGCTTGGTCAGGTGCTCTTGTATGCCCATTCTAGCCTCTAGTGGAACGGGGTACTTCCTTGGTGTCTGAGGTTGAGCTTCAGGGATCAGGTCAACAATGATTGGGACCCGATTCCAAGCTATTTCAGGCGGGTTATCATCAGCCCATAGCGAGGGGAATGGAAGCCTGAATTCTTAGGGGCTACCAGGTAAGGCCTGGGCACAGAACAATCTCCATTCTTCTTCCCTTGGCAGGGGTATCGCCAAGACCAGGGTTTCCTTCTGCCTTGGGTTTCATTGCAGGCTAGTGTGTCCAGTGGGTTCAAAAGGTATCTGGGCCCCAAGTTTGGAGAGTAGATCCCGGCCCAAGAGAGGCATCGGGCAGTCACTTAAGTAGAGGAACTCATGCCGGACCTTGTGACCCCCAAGTGCACCTTGTTGAGCTTGACAGAAGGGTCGTTGCATTGCCTGTGTCCCAGTAGCCCCAAGAATGGTTGCTGTCTTTTGGCCTAAGGGCGCTACCAGGGAAGTAACAAAGGAGTATTCAGCCACAGTGTCAACCATGAAAGTTATTGTTCAGCCCACCACCTCATCTCAACCGTGGGTTCATGGGGGCCAAGAAACAAAGGGTCCGGTCCCCCTCAGTCCAATTCTACCCTGGCCAGATCAAGAGGGTTCTCACCTCGAGGTTCCTCCAGATATTGGCTGGGTTTTGAAGTCCCCATCCAATTCGGACATTCTTACAGTTCCCCTTACCTTTGCAGTATGCACACTGGTCCCTTGGGTGAATTCTTCTCTAGGACCTTAACTATTGCAGAGACACAGTTCAACCCCTGGGGGTGTATAACAGAAACATGAAACCTGAGAGCTGCCATTGTTGGGTAACAGTGTTCTCTAACTGTGCCTTAGCCATTGACATGATAATCCAAGGGAGATAAGCGCTAATTTATAAATGGCATAGAAGTGGACAATTTCTACATGCTTCAACACCTCTTGATAAAAATTAATCCTGTCTGCTCTTTGCACGTGAACATTCCGTTGTTGGTCATTTTCCCCATGACAGAAATGGTCCCCTGTGTTTCCGTGGGCTTGTAAACTTAGCCTTCCTGAATAGGGTTGGAGACATCAAAAGGGTATCTCTTGGTACCTGTTGTTTCATTTTGTTCGATAGTTATGGACCTACCCCTATAAAGCATTCAGAATTTTCTTAGTATGTCTTAAGACTGAATTGGAAGCCCGTTTTCTATATTCAATTCAACTTAACAAAGAGCGTATTACATGTCAGACATTGTGAAACATATAACTGAAGGAATATTACTTCCCAAAGATTGACCCTCAAAATCAGTACACCTGACTAATGATGCCTTGTATTTTGGAAGATCATGAAGGTGTGGATCAATGTAAGAATGGATTAAAATTAAATAGAACCAATAAGAAAATATAAAAGTACATTTACACTTAGTAAGGATAACCAATAATTCATGAAATGCTGTTTATTTCATTTATTTATATGTATGTGTATGCTTATACTGGGTTGTGGTGAAATATGTGTTCCTTACAGTAGGTTGGGGATAAAATATTTGAGAGACGCTGTGCTAATGCACCTTATCAGGCTGCCTGGTGCCTCTGTAGTTTGGGTTCTTGATAGGGCTTAGGTTCATCCGCTTCATGTGCTTGCATGAAATTTGGAAGATACGATGGCTAATTTTATGTGTCAACTTGACTGGGCCACAGAGGTCCAGATGCTTGGTCAAACATTTTTCTGGTGTTTTGTGATGGGAAATACTTGAGTCTGTACAGTGAGTAAAACAGATTATTTTCGTAATGGGAGTGCGCCTTATCTAATCAATTGAAGGGCTGAATAGAATAAGGATGAATCTCCCATGGATACTAGGGAATTACTCTTGCCTGCCTGAATGTCTTTAAACTGGGACATTGGCCTCTTCCCCAGATTCAAACTGAAACAGCAGCTCTACCTGAGATTCAAGCCTGCCAGCCATTGGACAAGAACTATGCCATCGGATCTCGTGTGTTTCCAGCTAGCCAACTCATCCTGCAGATCTTGGGACTTGTCACCGTCCACATTTATGGGAGCCAATTTCTTATAATAAATAAATAAATAAATAAATAAATAAATAAATAAATAAATAAATAAATAAATAAATAATAAATACATAAATACATAAACATAAATGTATATTTATTTAATAAATTTATATTCATATAAATATATAAATATAAATATATAAATAAATAAAAATATATAAATATATTATATACTATAATATATGTCATATATATATATATATATATATATATATATGAGAAAGAGAATTTTTCTCTGTTGAATCTTACTAATTCAGAAGGTGAAAACTATTATCTATTGGTTCTACAGCTGTTTTTTTTTTTTACAAACAGAATGTGGTAGACATTATTCTAAAAGAAAAAAAATAGCACCCATAGCAAGACATTTCCTGTGCACAGAGAACAACATGACGATCCCGACAGACCAATGAGAGACACGTGTGGTTCAGAGACATGGAAGTCAGAAGGCTCCTGAATTGCTGAGGGTGTCCTCTCTCGAGGGACAGCACTCTGGAGCCCACACACGCTGATGTTGGGGTGGAAGAGGCCGCTGGGCAGCAGATACAGTTGTGCAGCCGGTTTAGCAGCTCCTGGACCCTAGAGCTCCCCGGGGAGTGCTGTGGATAAGGGACGACACCCGGGGCTGCCGTGTGTGCAGCATGAGGGCTGTAGTCCCTCGGACACAGAGCACCGAGGCCTCTGACCACGGACCTCAAGTGTCCACACTTGAGGGTTTGGCTCTGGGGGTCGTGAGTGCAATCCACACCCACACCTTGTCCGTACCTTGTCTTTGGGACAGGCCGGGCGGAAACGTCACCCTGGCCCCTAAGGAGGTATTGGCTGGAGATACTAACGTGTGGGAGACACTGTGTTCACCTGTCCCGTAAAGTGTTCCTGCTTGGCAAGACCTATTAAGTAACGGCCTGCTTGTGCAGAAAATGCCCCAAAGGGCCCAGCCTCATGACCACTGAGGCTGTATTCCCACTGCAGAATCATGGGCCATACTTCCTTTGGATGTTCACACCCAAAGACTCAGGTCAGCACAGGGAGCTTTTCCAGGGTACCCCGACGTTTACACATCAAGCAGCTGAGAAGACGTGCTTCTCCAGCCATTGTGCAGACAGCAGCGAGAGAAAGACCTGCCTTCCCTTCTAGAGAGTGCGACAGCATCCGCCCTGGAAGAGGTAAGGCTTGGTTGCACAGATCCTCAACTCCACAGCGTGCTGACACGCTGCTGACCATGTTGTCTGCAAACTGAGGGGGACAAGAGGCCTCCATCCATTGGGACTGCCCACGCCTTCTCTGGAATAGAGCCCCTGCAGATGTCAGTCTCAGGCACGCTGTGCTGGGGGCCGTGTTACTTGGGGATACAGAAGAGCCTGCGATGGTCAAGGCTGAACTCTGTCTACTGCACTGCTAGCACGGTGGAGCTTTTGCCCCATCCCTAGCACAGACATCTCTGGCAAGCAGCCAACTGCTCTGTAAGGAGTACCCCAGCACTCACATCTTCGCAGGTGAGGCTGTCCTAGTCCTTTCTAAGCTCCAGCCTGCCCGAAACCTCTGCACAGAATGCTAAGGCTGCACAAGTCCATCGTTCCCTATGTGGCTGAGGCAGCCTTTGTCCAGGAACTCAGACAGTTCAGTCCCAGGAACACAGGCTGCCTGGGACGAGGCAACCTCCCTGAGTACCTGCTGGTGTTTGCACTTGGGATTCTTCTCACAAGTCCCACATGGCGTGTTGGACAAACGGCTTAAGCTTGTGGACACAGAGGAAGAGCAGCACCCGACTCATCATGGCTGATGAAGAGAGGGCAAAGGGCACAGGGGAGGAAGGCGTGTTCATGCCCTCTAAGAGCCCCACCTCCCTGCGACCTTCCCCTCTATTGGCTTGCAATCTGGGCCACCCATTGGTAACCTGAGGTCATTTCAGATACAAGTAAGTTCACACAAGGGCATCAGTACTAGGACTCCTTCAGGAATCTTGTGGGTGTGAGTGTGTGATGAAATTGTTTAATCAAAAAAATTAGGTATTTTGTTTCGTTTACAATTTTATTTTCAACATTCATTCTCAACATTGTTATGCTTTAATATATGTTTAAAAAAAACTCCTTCAACGTATGATTTGATATTCGATCTGGCAAAAAAACCTGTTAAATTTTTATTTATTGAAAATTCGATGACAAGTGTGATGTCAATATTTAAAAGTTTCTCAAATTCATTCCATCTGACAATATTGCCATAATTGCTGATATTGTATTTGATTTTAAAATGTCTCAACTTATCTTTTTAAAAGTGATTAATTTTGAAAGAGAGAGAGAGAGATAGAGACAGCAAGAGAGAGAGAGGGAGAATACAGAGGAGAGGCACAGATACGGTGAGATAGAATCTCAGACATAAATTAGTAATCCAAAAGCTCTGAAGAAACAAAAGTCCAGGACCAGATTAATTCTACTATAAACTTAAAGAAATGTTACTCCCTGTTCTTCTCAAAGGAATTCCAACTTCATTCTATGAGACCAGCATTAACTTTACATCAAAATCAGAATACTACTCCACTAAGAAAAAGAACTACAAGCCCATCTGTTTAATGAACATAGATGCAAATATCCTCAAGAAAATACTTGCATACTGACTGTAATAATACATTCTAAAAAAAAGTATTCACCACAAATGAGGTAGATTTATTCCTAGTTTGCAGGTATAGTCCAATATTCACCAATCAATTAACATGTTGCAGTACACCAATAAGATAAAGGAGAAGAACCACATTATCATTTCAATAGCTGCAGGAAAAGCACTTGAAGAAGTACAACATCCATTCATGATAAACACCCTCCGCAAAACAGGTTTAGAGGAAAAATACCTAACCATAATAAAGGCCATCTATGAAAAACTCATAGCTAAAATCTTTTTTAATGGGGAAAACCTGAAAGCTTTTCCCATAAGCTGAGGAACAAGACAAGGATATCCACTCCCACCACTTTTTTATTCAGCACAGTACTAGAACTCCTAGCCACAGCAATTAGACACTAAAAGAAGTAAAAGGCAATGGAATCAATAAAGAAGAAGAAAAATGTTCTCGATTTGTAGAGGACATGATACTCTACTGTAGAAAACCTGAAAGATTCCACGGACAAAACTGTGAGAACAGAAGAACGAATTCAGTAAGTCATAGGATACAATCAACGTAAAGAAATCTGTTGCATTTGTATACACTAATAATGAAGCCGCCGAAAGACAAATTAAGAAAACAATCCCATTTATAACTGGACCAAAAAAATAATAAGATATCTAGGGGTAAACTTATACAAAGAGGTGAATAATCCATACTCTGAAACCTATTAAATAAGGTTGAAAGAAACTGAAGTCAACACAAAGAAATGGATAATTCCATGCTCATGGATTGAAAGGGCAAATAATGTTAAAATGTCTATGTTACCAAAGCGATCGACATATTTAATGTAACCCCAATGAAAACACCAACGGCATTTCTCCCAGAACTAGAACAAACAGTCCTGAACTTTATATGGGACCACCAAAGAACCTGAAGAGCAAAGCAATCTTAAACAAACAAACAAACAAACAAACAGCCAGAGAGACAGACAGACAAACAAACACTGGAGGCATCACAAACTCCAGATATCAAGTTATACTACAAAGATGTAGTTATCAAAACTGCATGGTACTGGCACAAATTGGAATGTAGACCAATGGAACAGAATAGAATACCTAGAAATAAACCCACAACTATCTGGTCTATTAATCTTTGACAGAGCAAGAAAGCATACAAATTGGGAAAAAGGTATTCTCTTCAGCAAATGGTGTTGGAAACCTGGACAGAAATATGGCAAAGAACGAAACTGGACCACTTTCTTACAAAACACATGAAAATAAATCCAAAATGGATTAGAGATATAAATGCTGAACCTGATACCATAAAAATCCTAGAAGAGAACACAGGCAGTAATGTTTTGACATTAGCCAAAGAAACGTTTTCTAGGTATATCTCCTGAGACAAGGGAAACAAAAGCAAAAATAAACTATTGGGATTGCATCCAAATAATTTCCTTAGCTTCTGCACAGCTAAGGAAAAAATCCACAAAAATGAACGGCAACCTACAGAACGGGACAAGATATTTGCAAATGACATATCCAGTAACGGATTAGTATCCACTATGTAAAGAACTTACAAAACTCCATACTGAAAAATGAAATTATCCAATTAAATAATGGGCAGAAGACCTTAACAGACACTCCTCCATGAAGACATCCAGATGGCCAACAGACACGTGCAAAGATGTTTATCATCACTTACCATCAGGGAATTGCAAGTCAAAAGGACAATGAGATACCACCTCACACTTGTTGGAATAGCTAAAATCAGCAACACAATGAACAACAGGTGTTGATGAGGATATGGAAAAAGAACTTTTGCACTGTTGATAGGAATGCAAACTGGTGCAGTCACTGTGGCAAACATAGTAGGTTCCTCAGAACGTGAAAAATACAACTGCAGCAATCACACTACTGTGTATTTAGCCAAAGAATACAGAAATGATAATTCAAAGAGATACAAGAACCCTGATAATTTTGGCAGCATTATCTAAAATAGCAAAGATAAGGAACAGCCACGTGTCCATCAAATGACGAATGGATAAAGATTTAGTATGTATATATGATGTGGTATTATAATGTGGTATTATACACACGTAATTATATGATGTGGTATAGTATGTATAATACCCACACACAGTGGAATAGCACTCAGCCATGTAAAATAATGAAATCTTGCCATCTGCAACAGCATGAATGGAGCTAGAGAATATAATGCTAGGCAAAAGAAGTCAGTCAGAAAGACTGTCTTTTACAGTCAGAAAGACAGATACCATATGATTTCATTCATATGTGAAATTTAAGAAACTAAACAAATGAGCAAAGTTGGGCAAAAAGAGTAATAGACAAATCTAGAAACATACACTTAATTATAGATAACAAACTGATGGTTACCAGTGTTGCGGGGGGGGGGGGGGTACAGATGTAGTGAGTGAAATATGTGATGGGGATTAAGGAGTGCACTTGTTGCCATGAGTACTGGGTATTGTAAGGGATTGATGAATCAGTATATTGTACATCTGAAACTAATATAACACTCTATGTGAAAAAAATAGGGGCATCTAGGTGGCTCAGTTGGTTGACCATCCAACTTTGGCTCAGGTCATGATCTCGCAGTTCGTGGGTTCAAGCCCTACATTGGGCTCACTGCTGTAGGCATCACACCCACTTCAGATATGCTATTCCTCTCTCTCTGACCCTGCTTGCATTCTCTCAAAAATAAATAAGATATTGTTTAAAAACCATAAAATATTTAAAAATAAATTCAATTTATAAGAAAAAGAAAAAAAAAACTTTAGAGCACCTAAATAAATTCCTGGATTTTCTGATATTTTAGGTATCAGGAAATTCATCTGTTTGCATATGTGTTATTATGTCTTTTTAGGTATTCTCTGTCCTGTCCTGTTTGAATAATAATAGAAGTTATAATAGGATTCTATATAAGGGGTGTTTGCTATGTTTCAGATATTGTTCTCAACTCTTTATATGATTATTATATTCGTCTCTTGGTCTTACATATATGAGAAATGCTTTTAAAGCATTAAAAAAGCATTAAAAGCATTAAAAAAAACTGTGCCGATGATCATACACCTAGTACTGGTGAGACAGGATGTAAACTTGGGTACGTTGGCACTAGAGGACACTATTTCATGCCACCTCTCAGTTCCATCACATGCCACCTGTGTTGACCTTGGGAGCAGACAAGTTCCTTAACCTCTGCACTTCTTCAATTTGCTGCTGTGTAAAAGGAGGTTAATAGTAACCCCTCCCTCATAGGGCCCTTAGGAGAATGACATGAATTACTTGTGAAATGTTCAGAACCTCACCTGGTACGAGTAAGAACTAAGTAAGTGTCGGCAAGAAACATCTCAGCCAGGCTAGCTGGTCCCCAAGTCTTACTCATTTGCTCCAGTGTTAGAGTTATGGGGTTATGCTAGTTTTTCAAAGAAATGACTCGCATCGCTTTCATTCTCTTGCTGCTTTTTCTTAAACCAGTTGTAGTCATTTACATTGCCTCCAAAACATTCATTGTCTATTTTGTTGGCATATGTACATAGGATTTTTTAATAGCAAAAAGCTCTATAATGTTACCATGTTTTACTTTCATAATTTGGTTTCCTTGAATTTCCTGTTTAAAAGAAAAAAAAGTTTTAATTTTACTGATTTTATCTTGGGTAACTTTTTAATTTCTTGGTTAAATACAAAAGTTTTTGTATCTAAGGAAAACACCTAACACTTTAAAGTGGCCCTTGTACAGCTTTGATCATATCTGACAATTACTTATTGGTGCTATTCCTAATCAACCTGCTTTTTGGGGGTTATCCCAATCACATTGTTCAGTGAGCTCCTCTCTGGGTCACATTTGTTCCCTCTCCAATTGCTCTCTCCGGCTACTCTCACCTCAGGGGCTTCTCTTCTAAGACTGAAATTCTCTTGACTCTGTTTATCTCCTTCCAACAAATGTCAATTATACATAACTGCGATGAAGGAAGGGAGATCAGATTTTCCATGAGACTTCCTGATGAAATTACATGATCCATGTTACTCACAAGGTAACAATTTAGCATTCTCCCATACAAACAAGAAATAATTAGAAATATAGTCAGAGAATTGGCACCATTTGCCATAACAGAAGAAAAAGGAGAAGGAGGTGGAAGGGGGGAAGGAAGGAAGGAAGGAAGGAAGGAAGGAAGGAAGGAAGGAAGGAAGGAAGGAAGGAAGGAAGGAAGGAAGGAGGGAGGGAGGGAGGGAGGGAGGGAGGGAGGGAGGGAGGGAAGGAAGGACGGAAGGAAGGAAGGAAGGAAGGAAGGAAGGAAGGAAGGAAGGAAGGAAGGAAGGAAGGAAGGAAGGAAGGAAGGAACTTAACAAGAAACATGAAAGAAATATATAAGTAAGCCTTTCATAAAACTTTAAACTCTTCTGAGAGATAGTTAAAAAAAAGCGTGGGGTGCCTGGGTGGCTCAGTCGGTTAAGCGTCCCACCCCTAAGGAAAAAAATGGATCTATGCAACAATCGGCAGTGGAGGTTAAAACCATTAGAGAAAGGTTGAGGGGGGAATGTTTATAATGGACCTACCACAGGGCGCCTGGGTGGCTCAGTCGGTTAAGCGTCCATCTTCAGCTCAGGTCACGATCTCGCGGTTCTTGAGTTCAAGCCCCGTGGAGGGCTCTGGGCTGATGGCTCAGAGCGTGGAGCCTGCTTCCGATTCTGTGTCTCCCTCTCTCTCTGCCCCTCCCCTGTTCATGCTCTGTCTCTCTCTGTCTCAAAGATAAATTAACGTTAAAAATTTTTTTAAATAATAAAACAAAAAAAACTTAAATATAAACATTCCTTGTGTTGGAATAGGAAAAGCTATTATTGTAAGAATGCCAACCATCTCTAAATTACTGTGTAAATTTGTTGCAAGCCCAATAAAATATGGATTTTTAAAATCAGATCAGCTGGTTCTAAGTTCTTTGTATAAATATCAAAATTCAAACTGATCCAGAAAACATTTCCTGAAAAGGAAGCATATGAATTAGCCGAGTTCTACCAGATGATAAATTATGTTATGAAGCAAATGTGGCTAAGCTCAATGACTGAATCGTCATAGAGAATCCAGAACTAGGTTCAAAGCATATGCAAATTTAGTATATAACTAAGTGAACCTTCCAAAGCAAATGCATCGTTTGAATAATAGTAACAATGATCCTATTCATGAAGTTTCAGTACTTTTCTTATAAATGTCTTAATTTGTATCATGTCATATTATTATATGTTATAATATTGTTACCAATGTTATATGTTTTCTTCTAAAAATGCATCTATAAAATCCTAGGAGAAAAGAAGAAAGTTACTTTTCTATTCTCTATTGGGATAAGCCTTCTTAATATTTACTGAGCGTTTGTTGCTAACAAATTTTAAGCACTTATGTATTTATTTATTTACTTATTTAATTTCCACACTGTGATAATGCCCGTTTCACAAAAGAGAAAGCAAAGAACAAAAAAGGTAAGGGGCCTTTATTTGTTTCCCTATAGCTCAAGATGGAAGTACATAGTCAGATAGTTTTACTCTAGAGCGTGTGTTCTCAACCGTGATGATAAAAACTGACAAACACCAGAGAGAGCAGAAACAATGGTAGAGCCCAGTGGAAGGCCCTGTGCTCAATCCCTCCTTGGCCTTAAAAGGTAGGCAGTATCTGCCTGCACGTGTCCACAGATGGGCCATTGTTAGCATAGGCATAAAAATGTCTTGGCATTGGGGCGCCTGGGTGGCGCAGTCGGTTAAGCGTCCGACTTCAGCCAGGTCACGATCTCGCGGTCCGTGAGTTCGAGCCCCGCATCAGGCTCTGGGCTGATGGCTCGGAGCCTGGAGCCTGTTTCCGATTCTGTGTCTCCCTCTCTCTCTGCCCCTCCCCCGTTCATGCTCTGTCTCTCTCTGTCCCAAAAATAAATTAAAAATGTTGAAAAAAAAAATGTCTTGGCATCATTGCTTAACCTGTGAACAAGTGGCAGTATGGTCCTGGTTGCAGAGAAAGAAATTTTGCCTATTACTAGGAAGCGATGTGTGAGAGGCAGTCTTACAAACTGTAAATTAGTTAGGTTGTACCTGGCAGCACCTTAACCTGGAAATACAAAATTCCGTTATAAACAACCCATGTGTTTCCCCCCAAGATTAAAAAAAAAATAATAAAAAAAAATAAAAACCCAGGAGGAAAGCTTACCCCATAGCTGCAAGGAGGATGGCTTCCCACATGCTTTGTTTAAGAAGTATCTATTATGTGGGTCAAAGGAAACTATAACTTTCTTAGGTAAGATTTATGTGTCAAAGTGTTCATTTTTGCCAACGCTCCAACACAGTCATCTGCAGAATCATTTTAAATCTCATCTCACTGCCTCCCCCAGTTTTATTACAAATGGAGAAGATATTTTTTATGTAAGTCAATCTATGAAGTCCTAGGAGAAAACATGGGGGAATTATTCTTAAAATACAGAATGACAATGATCTTTCTAAAATAGGGGTGGATATTAAGCTCAGGTGTAACGATAGTAGAGAAGGATCATTTTTATTATATTGAATATATATATTTTTTAATTTTGTAAAGAAAAAATAAAGCCAAAAAAAAAAGGTAAAAGCAAAACTAAAGTGAGGTGCCTGGGTGGCTTGGTAGGTTAAGCGTCCAAATTCGAGTCAGGTCACGATCTCATGGTTTGTGGGTTTGAGCCCTGCATCTAGCTCTTTGCTGACAGCTCAGAGTCTGGAGGCTGTTTCAGATTCTGTGTCTCCCTCTCTCTCTTCTCCTTCCCTGCTCGCACTGTCTCTCTCTCTCAAAAAATAAATAAACATTAAATTAAAAAAAAAGAAAATAAAAGAAAATAAAGGCAAATGCAAATTAGTGGAAATATTTGCACCACCAATAGAAACACAGAAGACAAATTCCCATAATGCTTGTATTGCTTTTTTTAAGCCACACTGTAAAACAAAACAAAAATCCAATAGAAGGAATAGAGGAAAGAAAAAGGAAGTTCACCAGAAAACAAGCATAAATGACTTTTAAAAAATGTAAAGATGTACAACCACAATTTTAGAAAGCAATTGCAAATAAAAATGAAATACTACTACTCATCTAGTGGACAAAAACTTTGGTAATGCACACTATAGATAAGGGAAGAGGAAAAAGGCATTTCAGAAATGTAATTGGCTAACTGGTACCTCTTGTTTGGAAGACAGTTAAACATGATAATGGTAAAAATAACAGTAATAACATTTATTGAGTGTTTGGCATGTTGGTCAGACACTGCCCTCTTTCACATATTTTAATTTAATTATTCCTCATAACAACCAAATGAAGTGCTTTATATTACTACCCCTCTGAGAAATCAGAGGCACAAGAAGATGAAGTCATGTGTTGTGAATGGAGTAGCAGAATTCAAACTCAGTATTAAAAATTCAGTTCAAAATACCAAACTTGACATAACCCATAAAAACTCAAAATATTTATACCTGTTATCTGTGTACCTTCATGAGGGTTAGGTTTTTCCTTACAACACAGAACAAGGAAGAACTGTGATTTCAATAGGGTAAAAGTGGATTTCTCTCCCAAATAAATGAAATGTGGAGGTATACAGCTCAAGTCTGATTGGGCAGCTATATTCTATGAAGTGCAAATAAATCTAGTTCCTACCAGGTCTTGCTGGAGGAGTCTCAGTTCACTTTCCATCCAAATGGTTTGGCCCTAGAGTTCAGGATCCAAGGCAGCATGTGAATGACATCAAAGAAAAAATAAAGGACACAAGGCACACAGCTGTCTCAACTTTCTCAGAAAAGCCGCCACATGACACTTCCTCTTATATTGCTTTGGCTGCAAGGGAAGCTGGGGTATGTAGTCCTAATTGTGAGTGCCCCTAGGCACAGCTAAGCGCTGGTAATAAGCAGCAAAGGAAGGAGGTGGAGGAATGGATGTTGGAAGAGGTTCTTTCTGTCCTACTGATACCACAATTCCAGTCCTAGGAAATTTCCCAAGATTTTTACATTACAAATCATCCTTGATTTAGGATGGAGTCACCTCTAGATAAAACCATTGGGAGTTGAAATTATGCTAAGTCAAAAATGCATTTAACACACGTAATGTGCTGAATATCATAGTTTAGTCTAGCCTCTATTATGTGTGTTCAGAATAGTTGCATTAGCTGAAACTATGAGACATCATCTAGCACACAGCCTATGTTACATTAAAGTTTAACTGTGTCCTGTATTTCAGTGAATACTGTGTTGAAAGCATAAACACAACGGTTGTGTGAGTACAGAATGGCTGTAAGCATATAGATTGTTCACCACCATGATCATGTGGTGGACTGGGAGCTGTGGCTGGCTGCTCTGCCAGGCATCACAGGAGAGGGTCGTATCGCCTCTCATTAGCACTGGGAGAGGTCAAAAATTTAAATTTGGAGTACAATTTATCTTTTAAAACGTTTAATGTTTACTCACGTTTTGGAGACAAAGAGAGACAGAAAGAGTGGGAGCAGGGGAGGGACAGAGAGACAGAGAGAGACACAGAATCTCAAGTCAGCCCCAGGATGCAAGTTGTCAGCATAGCCTGAGGCAGGCTTGAACTCATGAACCGTGAGATCTTGACATGAACTAAAGTCAGATGCTTACACCACTGAGCCAGCCAGGTGCTCTTCAAAGTACAATTTGTAAACAATGCTATCCTTTTCACACCATTGTGAAGTCCAATAACTATAAGTCAAACAGTATTAAGCCAGGGACTGCTAATCCTCCATTCATCCTTGCAGATATACTTTTGATCATCCTATGCCTGCCAGTAAGCTGACCTCCATGGACTGCATCGTTTAGGCTTTCTTGTCCTCTGGCTTCCATCCATAGTTGGCAGGTATACCAATAGGTAGCCAGAGAGCAAAAGAAAAGCAGTCATTATATGTCCTCTGAACTCTGGAATTTTGGCAGTGGCTTATTCCTCAGTCTATGGCCACATCTCCTGTTAGGTGGCTTCTCTCCCAGCTGTGGGCTCATTGGCTTCTAGTAACACTTGTCCTTTCCTTGTCCCTTGGTGCCTGGGAGAGGTGAAGTCATCTCTTGCTAGTCCCCAAGGACTCATCCACTTAGTTTTGAGCCCACTTCTCTCGCCAGCACCTGTGTTCACAGTTCCTCCATTAAACTCTTTCCAGGGAAGATTTTAGAGGCACCACCCACACTCTGCTGGACTCTGGCAGGCAAACATATGTACAAGGCCTTTCACTGCAGCATTGTTTTCTATAGTCGTAGACTAGAAACAACTTACATACACATAAACAGGGGACAGATTAAATACCTCCAATGCAGCCAGGGTAGGAATATCATGAAGTATATTTAAAAAATAATGTCCCATTGGACCAGACACTTTAATTTTTAAGAGGGCAAATGTCATGTCATACCTTTTAACAATCACAAAAACCATGTATCTATAAAATGATGGGCTGTAGATAATATCTTGGTACCAGCTATATATATATATTTTTTTTTCATGTGAGATATGCATATACCATAATATGCATATTATATACTTTGAGATTCTGGAAAAAAAACCCTACAAACTGTTAAAAGTGGTCTTCTTCTGGGGAAGGATAATGGAGGCCTAGATAGACATAGATTTACTTTCATTGAATAACTTTTTTTGCTACTATATGAATTTTTACCATGTATATATTACCTTTAAAAAGCTCGTTAAAGAAAAAAAAAGTTTTCCTTAGGATACCTATAGGGAAGTTTATGAATATGACAATAACATTCCTCTGATATTTCAATATTGCAGTTTGGATCCCAACTTCCTCCCCTCCCTACTCTGCCCACCCTTTATCCTCTCCCTCCATACACGGTCACTAAACCATCTTTTCTCATACAGGACAGCACTTCCGGGACTGCTGTGGTCCTTACTGTGTGTTCCCCGTGTTGTCACGGTTCTCACTGCACTTGAGTTTCATCATGATCCACAATCTTCTTACATCTTATAGTTCTTATAGCTAAGCTTTCAAGGCTTTGCCTCTTAGGAAATTAAATTACCTTTAATATTTCTTCAAAAAAATCTTGGTCTCTCAGCTTACAACTCTTAGAATATGGTAAATTCTCCCATGATTGGCTAAAGGACCCTCCAGTTGAATTCAAATGCTCTAGTGTTACTCTGGGTTGAATGCATAGGAACGAAGGTCTTTATTGAGCTCTTTGTCTTCAGACCCATTCCTTCCTTTATTTGTCAATTGAGCATCAATTTATGGAGTGTCTACTTTATTCCCAAACTGTAGGAGGTGCTAGAAATTAATGAATGGATAGTCCCGATCCTCAGAAATATTAAGTCCTATGTTGGAGACGTGGAAGTGTAAGAGGTGTTGGGGCACCTGGGTGGCTCAGTTGGTTAAGTGGCCGACTTCAGCTTGGCCATTATCTCATAGCTTGTGAGTTCAAGATCCATGTGGCACGCTGTGCTGACAGCTCAGAGTGGGAGGCTGCTTGGGATTCTGCATGCCCTTGTCTCTCTGCCTCTCACCCACTGATGCTCTGTCTCTCTCTCCTCCAAAAATAAGAAAAATAAATAAATAAATAAATAAATAAATAAATAAACAAACAAACAAACATTAGGGAAAAAATGAGTGTAAGGGGTGTCAGTTGAAGTGTGTATAGAGATTAGAGTCAGGGCATAGAAAGAGAGTGTTGGATAAGGATAAATAACTAGAGCAACCTTCTAAGAGTATGTGTGATGGTGGGTAGTGATAAAAGGTGAGTAGGGGTGCCATAGGAAGACTCGTGAAAGGGACGTCATGTAAAGCATTAGAAACAATGTAACTCGAAGCAGGAAAGCAGGACACTTGAAGTAATGTATGACTGTTGATAGAAGATGAAAATGGTGAGTTAAGCTGTCAGAGGTCATCGGTGTCACCATCACCCTGGGAAGAATCAAAAGGGAAGGGGAAAGGGATGAATTAAGAGTGTCTACTACATCAGCAGACACATTAAAGATGCTCACCATCACTAATCCGAGAAACCTGAATCAAAACCACAATGACACACCAATTCACACCTGACAGAATGCCTAGTATCAGCAAGACAAGAAATAACAAGTATTGGTGAGAAGGTAAGAGAAAAAGTAACACCAATGCACTCTTGGTGGGGATGTAAATAGGTGCAGCCACTCTAGGGAACAGAATGCAGGTTCCTCAAGAAATTAAATCAGAAATACTACATCATCCAATAATTCCACTACTGGGTATTTACCCAAAGAAAAGGGAAACCCCAATTTGCAAAGATGCATGCACCTCTGTGTTTATTAAAGCATTTTTTATGATAGCCCAGCTATGGAAGCAACCCCAGTGTCGGTCAACAGATGAATACATAAAGAAATGTAGTGTCCATAGAATGGAATATAATTTAATTGTACAATAAAGGAATAAAACCTTGCCATTTGCAACAACATGTGTGAACCTAGAGGGTATTATGCTACGTGGGATTATTCCGATAAAAGGAAATACCATATAATTTCACTTTTATGTAGAAGCTAAAAAAGAAAACAAAGAAAGAAACTGACAGATTCTTCAATACAGACAACAAACTTATGGTTACAAGAAGAGAAGGGGGTGGGGTGTGTAAGATAGAGAAAGGCAACGAAGAGTTACAAAGTTCCTGTCATAAAATACATAACTTACAGAGATGAAAAGTACAGCACAGAAAATATTGTTGATATTACAACAACATGATATGGTGAAAAATGGTGATTACACTTACCATGGTGAGCACTGAATAATGTACAGAATTATCAAATAGCTATTTTACACACCTGAAACTAAAATAACACTGTATGTAATCTATACTTCAAAAATAGAATTTTGAAAATGAAAAAAACAAAACAAAACAGCATCTATTACCCTTGTTATCTGGGAAATAAAAAAAAAGAGAATAGGTTAGATATTTGATAGTTATTTTAGCCTGCATTAAAATATGTACCAATTAAGATGCTGCATCAAAACATACCCATGGTGATGGGGAAGACATCTAGGTATCAACCAATAGGGCATATTAAGGAATTTGCTGATAGTTGATCATGCGGGAGTCTAAGGGCATGAGCAATTGGCTCAGGACAAGTAAGGATGCAAAGGTGGGGGCAGGGTGTGGATGGGAAAGGTGTTTTCTATCATGCTGGAGTGTGGGGGAACCCCAGCTTGGAAGGCAGTGATGTAATAACTTTTGCATGTTACAAAGTCCACTCTAAGGGGAGCAGAGATATGAGCTCCATCATGAGGCTCCACTGATGCCAAGCAAAGATACAGAAGCGTGCGGCATAGAGGAAATGTGGTTGCCATAGTATCCACAGAAGTGAGTTACTAATTGAATCATACTGGTGAGGGAAGGAGAGGAATTACACTAGGGTAAAGAATAAAAAATGCAGAAGGAAATTTTGGGAAAATGTGATCGTTTGAGGTTCTTTGTGAGATGACCTCTTTACAAAGTGTAGGACCCAGTCAAGAATCGGAATGACTCAATTTCCTATTTTTACTTATACCCTCTCCCTATCTTCAGTGTGATTTTTCTCTAGTGTGTAATGCCGGAACCTCTTGTGTCCTTCCTACTCCAACCTTGCCTAATTAATACCTACTCACTCTTTAAGGATTAGTTCAAGATACCACGCCATCTGAAAAGTCCCTTACAACACTTCATCTCCTTCCCCTGAAGGCTGAGTTACATGGATTTTCCCTTCACACTCTCCTAATGCTCCACGCATCTTTGGATCATTACACCATAATATCTGTCTCCCCTACCTGATTGTAAGCTCCTTGTGATTGTAAGCGCCTTGTGAGTAGGGTCTACCTCCTCATCTCTAATGTCCCAAGCATATAGCACAGTGCTTCGTAGGACTCAGTTGGCTCTCAGTGACTGCCGAATGAATTAATGAATCTAGAGTGGGAATAGGAACATTTTTGTCTCTCATACTGGGGTTGGGGTTGAAAGTTGTGTTGAAAGATGTGATGATGAGGTCTGAGTGAGTGTTTGAAGGTGTCTACAATCTAAGTTCTATCTATGAAACAAGAGTCATTTCCCAGGGAAAGGTGAAAAAGATAGGTTGAGGGAAATGATGGAGGTATGGAATAGCTGCTGTGGGGAGAAGACCGCTTAAGATTGGCAAGAAGCTCTGGGGGTAGGGTGACATCAGCAACCATAAAATTATAGTGAGTGACCCTAGTGACTGTGAGTCCCTGTAACAGTTCACTGGGCTGAGTGAGACAGAGGATAGGCTGACAGAGTGGAGGACTCCTCCAAGCTCCAAGGCCACCAAAGCCGATGCAGCAGAGGACTAGGAGGTTCCAACACAAAGGGACATACTGAGGGGTATACCCTGCATTAGGAAGGGAAGTGGAGCCACAAGGGATGATATACAGGGAAATGAGAGGGAGGAAGTAGGGACCGCAAGCCTCTCTCAGGCTGAAGAAGAGAAGTGGTGAAGTCAAGTAGTGAGACACCTGGTTAGGGGAGGTTATCTTGTGAGATACTGGCACGTTAAGTTTGACATTCTAGCAGGAGACATCTGGATGATCATAGAGATCAGAGTACCATCACGGAAGTTAGCTACTGGAGGAAACTGGCCCTTAAGGTTGTGGGAGCCAGAAAATTTAAAGAACACTGAAGCTCCATTGCTAGAGCAATTTTACCGGGATTCTGAAATTGCCCACAACAGAGGCAGGAGCAACATGAGAAGAAAGAAGAGTAGGAAGGGATTCCAGAAATGTCCACGAAAAAAAGGGTGGCGCTCTGAGATTGAATACATGGACTAAGGAGGTGAAGGCAGGAATTTCAGGGGAGTAGAAAGATCATGGCCTGGAGGTGGTACCAAGGGGCCTGTAGATCACTATCCAGCCTCTCCCTTAACCCTGAAGGAACTTTCTCTCTGCTGGAGCAATGTCTCCAACCTCTAGAACCTAGACAGCATTTATCTTTGTTCCTCATTCTGGCATCTTGATTCTGCTTGCTGAGACGTCTCTTAAATGGAGTCCCCTGTCTGATTCTTTTTTTTTTTTTTTCTCATGGGCATCACTACATGTCCCAGAATGTTATGACATCAAAAGGAATATGGCCTGTTTTTCATTCCTTCCTGTGACCAATAGGACCAACTCTACTGAACGTAGACTGAGTTTCACTCCAAATGATGACGGACTCAACATGCTACTTTGCCCAAGAAATATACTTGTATCTCAGAAGATCCTCCCAGAAGTAACAGTGATACCCAACCCACCCAACAGAGCTGGCAATTAAGGCAGCCTGCTAAGAACACATCAAAATGCAAACATGTTTTCTAGTGCTGCATCTTTTAGCATGTAGGCAGGTCGCCCAAAGCCAAAGAAGTAAATTATTTTAAGTTAGAGAATGAAAGGAAGGTAAACTGCCATAGTGTTATTTTAAACTGTTGGAAAAAAGGAGTAGAATATGAGTGTCATAAACTCACAATCATTCATACAGGACATCATACATATATTCCAGGAATTTCAAGATAAGTAACATGTGGTTCATATAGTAGAGAAAGCTCCACTATTGCCACTCTCTTGATGATCTGCCAATACGTGGTCACCATGAAAGCTGCCTGACACCTACTAAAAAACCCAATGAATGACAGATGATAACGGAGCGCCCATGAAATACCATGGTAGACATGTGTGGGCAGAAGTTATGAAGCCCAGAACATGGTCCCTGCCCTTAAGAAACCTGAAACTTAAGGGAAAGTGAAGTGAAACCAGTAAGAGTTAAAACCTGTGTTAAAATAACTGGCTGACTTCTAGTCAGCATCAAGAATCAGACATGTTATTTCTGTGGAACTGTGAACATTGCCTCTGTGTTAGAAAGTTCGCTTGAGTTGTATAATGTTGTGAAAAACTGGCATTTTCTGAGCCTGGGCAATTCCCACACTGGTGTATTGTGATACAAGCCTGTCAGATCAGTGGGCTCCTTATATGCTGCTTCCTGTAGAATGAGCTGGCCGTTTTTTCTGTCTTCCACACCACCTGGCTTAGCAAATTAGATCATATTAGGGCTATTGTCTCAGAGACACTAAGAGGCATCTGTAACTGAAAGAGACCAGGATGCTATCTTCCAAAGAGACTTTGAAGAGTAGAAAGGTCAACAAGACGAGTATAACTATAATCGTTTTTTTAACCCATCCTTCTCTTCCTCTGTTATACATGCTATGCTTTAGTAAAATACATAAAATCAACACATTTCTTTAATCTTGGCACAGAGTGTTGTGAGAAAGAGTATCTTACATTATGCAGCACATTTTTATGTACAAAACCTTCTGCATATATGAAATCTTTGGTCCTCAAAGCAAACACTATAGAAGTAAGAATTGTTGACACAATTTACAGAAGTCCATTTGGGGTTTTGGCTCCATTCACTCCACCACTACAGGTGAGTAAACAGTTACCTTTCCCACTGTCATGAGCAGGATTTCCCCTCCTTATAGATCAGACAAGTCTTGTTTTAAATGTCACCACTCTGTCTAGGCTCTGCCCTTCCTACCTGCCAATTCCTTCTGCTAATTCTCTCCATGCAATTCAATTCAATTCAATTCAATTCAGTTCAATTCAATTCAATTCAATTCAATACATTCTATTCAATTCAACTCAATTCCATTCAACTCAATTCAATTCAATTCAAATGGCAATTAACAAAGGCTAACCATAAGTCAAACTGTATACTAGTAAGTGCAATGACCAAATTGAAACCCTCAAGGAGTGGCCAAATTATCTAGGGAGACAGGGACGCAAATTATTACAATATGGCAAACATTACAGTACAGGGTACTGCACATGGTACCACAAGAGTTCCAAGAAGGGACTAATTCACTCTGTCTGGGGGATTAAGTAAGTAATTGTTGAGGCAAATTTGAAATATGAGTGATTATGGTAGAGAGGGCTTCTCAGACAGATGCAAACTTACCTATGCAAAGGTAAAGAAGTGGGGAACCGCAGGGAGTTCAATCTACTTCCTACACATAGCAACATTCAATGTAATTGGAGAAAAGCAGCACAAAAGTTACTTGATGGCCACTGACTAAAGTGAGGTCAGAAGGCTACTTACTCACACCCCTAGACCTCCATTTCACAACTTCCTTCTCCACAAACTTCCAACTGTTCCCAACGCTTGTTCACTCTGGTCTTATAACTTTGCCTATTACCGCACTGAGAAAACCAGGTCAGTGAAAAGAGAATTTGCAAAATCACCTATCGCATCTACCATTCCATCTACATCTATTCCCTTGTGCTCTGCTCTCACCAACATTAATATGAAGGATCTGTTCATTCCTCTCTGGGCCAATTATCTTTTGGACACTAGACTAAAGTCACTCTTGCCCTGTTAAGAACATTTCTGTCAGCAATTCTCCCCCACTCTGCCATATCATCATTTCCATCAGCAATATGGAAATTACAAAAATGCTTTTATTTCTCAAATTTTAGAAAGAAAAAGCAAAGCCCTCTCTTGACCCTGCTCCCTTCCCTTCCCACTGCTGCCTCATTTTCCTCCCACATTTGGTCACAATGCTCCTTGAAAGAATTGCCTTACTCCCTGTCTACAGTCATTCTCCTCCAATCCTCTGTTGAATCCACTCCAATTCGGCTTTTCCCCGGTGCTACTGAAACGGTTCTCATCACATGTCAATGGCATCCACTTTGCAAAACACAGTGATTATTTATATTTTCATAGTTTTTAAAGTGTATGTATTCATTTTGAAAGAAATGGAGAGTGAGCAGGGGAGGATATGAGACAGATGGAGGCATAGAGAGAATCCTAAGCAGACTCCACACTGTCAGCATGGAGTCCCACCTGGGGCTTGGACCCACAAACCATGAGATCATGACCTGAGGTAAAACCAAGAGTCAGACACTTAACCAAGTGAACCCCCATGTGGCCCTGATGATCATTTAATTGACCTCATCCTATTTGACTTGCCATCAGCACTTGACCAATTTGATACCTCCTTCCTTGAAACACATTCCTTACCAGGCTTCCTGGATTCGAGACCCTCTTCACGTCTTGCCTACTCCTTCAGTGGCCACTGTGTCTAGTTTCTTCGCTAGTTTTTCCACATCTTGCAGTACTTTAAGAGTTAGAGACCCCAGAGCTCAGTCCTTGCATGTCTTCTCTCTCATCCATTCTCACTCCCTAGCTGATCTCATGCAATCTCATACTAAGAAATCCAGCCTAAAGTCCACACTAAACTTCTTAGTTTAAACTCCAGATGCCTATATCTAACTGCATTCACAAAAATGCAGCTTGGATGTCTGAGAAGCATCTCAAAATCACCATGTTAAAAAAGCAAGTCCTGGGGCGCCTGGGTGGCGCAGTCGGTTAAGCGTCCGACTTCAGCCAGGTCACGATCTCGCGGTCCGTGAGTTCGAGCCCCGCATCAGGGTCTGGGCTGATAGCTCGGAGCCTGGAGCGTGTTTCTGATTCTGTGTCTTCCTCTCTCTCTGCCCCTCCCCCGTTCATGCTCTGTGTCTCTCTGTCCCAAAAATAAATAAAGCACCCAAGGATATCGTTTCCTCTCCATTTCTCAGCTGACACAATCCCAAGGCCTTCTCTATGAGAACCCAAGGCTCACTCTCGAAACAGTATAAGAACACTAAACCTGGCCACCTTCCTTCCCACAGAGGAGGGAGAACCTGACCATGACTGTTCTCGAGTAGTGGATGAAGTCTACGCCAGCTTCCCACACCTCTAAGACCAGGGTATAACAAACCCAGAGATCACCCTGTTCAGCGATGGGAGCAGCTATTTAGAGGTGTGCAGCCAAAGAGCAGGGTATGCGGTAATCACAACCACGGAAGTTCAGGAAGCCAAGGCCTTGTCGGAAGGATGGTCGGCACAATGGGCTGGACTCAGTACGCCTTAACCTGATCCATCATCCTTAGCAAAGGTAAATGAGTTGACATCTACATCGATTCCTGGTATGGCTTCGCTACTGTGCATGTACATGGGGCCATGTATAAAGAAAAAGGCCTCCTTACCGCTTCAGAGAAAACTATCAAAAATGAGGAAGAAACACTAAAGCTTCTTGAGACCATATGGCTACCAGACAAAGTAGCTATCCTACACTGTGAGGGACCTCAGAAATGAGATGCCCCCATAAATCAAGGAAATCACCTGGCCGACAAAACAGCCAGAGTGGCTTCCTGAGGTGAGCTAGGTGAAGCTCCTACCTACACTCTGACTCTTGCGCCCCAGAAGGAAGCCTCCCCACCCCTGTACACGAGTGAAGAAAGAAGTTGGGCCTCGACAGAAGTGGGCACACTAAGCCAAGATGGATGGTGAGTCTTGTCCCGCCATCTATGTGAAAGCAACTAGTGAAGGAATATAACTAACTCACCCTCTTAGGGAAAACTGCTCTAGAGGTCCTCTTCAAAAAGAACTACAATATCAGCCAGCTGCTGGCATTATGCCAGGCTTCAGTGAATAATGTGTAACATGTGCCAAAAACAATGCTTGCTCTGCCCCACAGCCCCTGCCTGGCTCACAAAGGATGGACTTAGGGGTGGACTTTACCAACATACAACCAAATAAAGGGTTTAGGTACCTTCTTGGAACAATCTGCACCAATTTGGGATACCTCCAAGCATTCCAGACCAGAATGGAATGAAGTCACGAGGTGGCCAACGCTCTTCTACGGGAGATTGGGCTTAACCACACACAGTAATAATGGACCTGCATTTGGAGCGGACATTATACAAACCCTAACAAAGTCCCTTAACATTGCCTGGAAACTGCACACTACTTACCGCCCCCTGAGCTCAGGGAAAGGTAGAGCGGATGAATTGCACCCTCAAGGAAACCCTGGCCAATTTCCACCAAGACACTCACCCCCTATGGCCAGATTTACTTCGGCTGGCCCTCCTGTGTGCCCAATGCCCGCCTGGGGTACTGGGATTCTCCCCTTTTGAGTTATTATATGGGCGACCCTCCCCCTCCCCACACACGTTTAGGAAAGCTCCCAGGAGACCTACACCAGATTGCAGACAAGGAAATATGTTGCACCCTTGGGGTGTTCTACCTGTGTTCTAATTCAGCCTATCGATGCTTAGAGGCCAACTGGACTCAGAAATGTTATTCCATCTTCCGGACCCCAGGGATATTTGTATACACTGAGGATCAGTTCCTAACAACCTTTAGCCCCAAGTCTCAGGCTAAACGGGCAGTTCTGCTACCCATTCGGATAGGCTCAGAAATTGTGACAGGAATAGGAACTGGATAAGGGGGCATAGGTTTATGCATAGGATTGTACCATAGACTATCTCAAGAGCTAAATGAAGACATGGAACGGGTGGCCGATTCTCTGGTAACCTTAGAAAACCAAATAAACTCTCTGGTGGCAGTAACCCCCAAAACAGAAAGTCCCTGACCTCCTCACTTCAGAAAATGGAGGGACTTGCATCTTTTCGGGAGAGGGATGTTGCTAGTTTTTGTTTTTTTTTAATTTTTTTTCAAAGTTTTTCATTTATTTTTGGGACAGAGAGAGACAGAGCATGAACGGGGGAGGGGCAGAGAGAGAGAGGGAGACAGAGAATCAGAAACACGCTCCAGGCTCCGAGCCATCAGCCCAGAGCCTGACGCAGGGCTCGAACTCACGGACGGCGAGATCGTGACCTGGCTGAAGTTGAACGCTTAACCGACTGCGCCACCCAGGCGCCCCAAGGAATGTTGCTAGTTTTTAAACCAGTCAGAAATACTTACAACTAAGTTTAAGGAAATAATAATAATAATAATAATAATAATAATAATAATAATAATAATAATAATAATTCAACATTGACAACAGGAAAGTACCAATCAATGGAACAAATGAGATCTCACAGATTGGGATCCTGGCTTCCTGCCCCGGCAGGGCCCCTCTTCTCCCTAATTTTACTTGTATCCATTGGCCCCTGCATACTGAATACCATGGTACATTTTATTGAAAACACTGTTGCTCACCAAACTACTGCAGGCATCTTAGCCTTCTGAGGGCACCAACCTAAAAAACTGAAAGGTGATACCTACTACAAAGGTGTTTTAAAAGGCAAAAAAGGGGATAATGTTGGAGAAGTGAATAAAATATTGCACCAAAGCTGGCCGGTGGGACTAAAACGAACTCTGGTCTCGATCTTGGAGACCCCTCCTCCTGGTTCTTCTCCCTTTGTTTTCTGTGTGCAGGAAAACCTCCACACATATGACAGCTGATGACTGGAAATTTCCTGCCCCACTTTCATTCAGTGCTCAGACGTTTGGAGAAACAGGGTCCTCTGAGCCCACCGTTCCACCAAGATCTGCAATCCAAAGAAGATCTCCGAGTGCCACTTTGTTTTCCGCCAGCGTTCCAGCCTGGTTTTGTAACATTATAAACACAGAAGTGAACAAGACAGACCAAGTCCCTTCTTTATACAGTATAAGGAGGCAGAGGACCGTTAACTGGTAAACAAGTAATTAACAAGTGTACAAGGTTAATGGGGTGCTGGGACTCAACCAGCTCCAAGTTGTCTAAAGGCAACATATGCCATATCACCCATCTCATGTATGGATCATAGTTCTAAGTGTTGTGACGTTTATAATTGATACACGTGATAACTGCCAGGGTATTTCCCCTTTTCCCAAGTTACGTTTATTTTGAAGAACTTATGTGAGTTAATGAAAGATACTGGGGATTCTGAGATCAGTAGATGCTGGTGGACCAGGTTTGAAATAGCAGCCCCAGAGGTCAAAAGACACAATATCTAATCATGTTTGTTTGTTTGTTTTTAACAACTTCATTAATGTTTAACTGACATACACAAACTGTACATATTTAAAGTACGTAATTGGTGGAGCACCTAGATGGCCCAGTCACTTGAGCATCAGACTCTTGATTTTGGCTCAGGTCATGATCCCAGGTTCGATCAAGCCCTTTATTGGGCTCCATGATAAGCATGGAGTCTGCTTAAGATTCTCTCTTTCTCCCTTGCCTCAATCCCCCAGTTATGAATGCCTCAGCTCTCTCTCTGAAAAAAAAGCCCTATGGGGCGCCTGGGTGGCTTGGTCGATTAAGCGTCCGACTTCGGCTCAGGTCATGATCTCATGGTCCGTGGGTTCGAGCCCTGCGTTGGGCTCTGTGCTGACAGCTCAGAGCCTGGAGCCTGTTTCAGATTCTGTGTCTCCCTCTCTCTCTGCTCCTCACCTGTTCATGCTCTGTCTCTCTCTGTCTCAAAAATAAATAAACGTTAATTTTTTTTTAAAAAAAGCCCTAATAAATAAATTACTTAATTAATAATTAATACTAATACTAATAAATAAAATTACATAATTTGGCAAATTTTGGTTATATACACACCAATGTATACATAACAACAAGGAAAAGAATGTGTGTCACCACTAAAAATGTCCTTGTATCCTTTAGATATCCCTCCGTCCCCCACGTCTTCCTGATTCCCATTCCTAGGCAATCTCTGGTCTGTTTTCTGTCCCTACATATTATCTTCCATTTTCTAGAATAGTATACAAATAAAATTATATAAGACATACTCCTTATTTTTTAGGGGTGGGGAGTTGACTTCTTTCACTTGGTATTTTGAATATTATCCATAGTGTTGTGTGTTCCAATAGTCTGTTACTACTTGTTTATCCGTTCACATTTCAGTGGACATTTGTATTATTTCCACATTTGGCGCATTTATTT
The DNA here is from genome assembly GCF_028018385.1 of Neofelis nebulosa. Taxonomy (NCBI): domain Eukaryota; kingdom Metazoa; phylum Chordata; class Mammalia; order Carnivora; family Felidae; genus Neofelis; species Neofelis nebulosa. The sequence goes on from NC_080801.1 coordinate 4,516,701, forward strand.
CTTTTTATTAGAGGGGGGGAGAAGGAGAGGGGAGGGTGGAAGGACAGGTGGGGAGGAGATAGGGAAAGGGAGATGGAGAGGGAGAGGGAGATAGAGAGGGAGAGGGAGAGGGGGAGGGAGAGAGAAAAAGAGAGAGCAGAGGGAAAGAGAAAAAGAATCTTAGGCAGCCTCCATGCTTAGTGCGGAGCTCAATGTGATACTCAATACCAGGACCCTGGAATGATGACCCAAGCAGAAATCAAGAAATCAAGAAATCTACCAACTGAAGCACCAGCTGCTCCTTAGCCTTTTAAAAACAAAGCTTCTAGAAACATTCATTTTTTTTCTTTTCTTTTTTCTCTCTCTTTTTTTGTTTTGTTTTGTTTTGTTTTGTTTTGTATGATCGTAAACTTTGATCTCTCTAGGGAAAATATTTGAGAGTAGATTTGGCTGAATCATAGAAAGGTTGCATGTTCAGCTTTTTAGGATACTGTCAAACTGTTTGCCAGGGTAGTTCTATCACTTTCACATTCTCATCAGCAGTATGTGAGAATTCCATTTCTTTCATATCCTAGCTAACACTTCGGAGCCCTGTCTTTTGATTTTAGACATCTCGTAGGTATGAAGTAGTAGTTGATCTCATTGTATCTCATTTATCTCATTGTAGTTTATATTTGCATTTCCCCTCATGATGCTCAACACATTTTCATGTGTGTATCTGCTGTACATATATCTTTTTTGGTAATGTGTCTTTTCAAATCTTTTGCCTTTTTTTGGATTATTTCGCTTCAGAATATTGAATATTGCGGATTGCCCATATGTTCTAGATATAAGTCCCATTTCACATAGGTGATATGGAAATATATTCTCCCAGTCTCAGTCTTCTATTTCAAACTCTTTGTTCTTTGAAAAGCAAAAGTTTTAGTTTGATAAAATCCAATCAATCATATTTTTTTTTCTTGTAATGAATCATATTGTTGGTGGTGTAGCTAAGAAATGTTTGCCTAATCCAAGATCATAATGGTCTCCTACTTTAGGTACTTTAAAACAGTTATCATACTGTATTCTAGATTGCAGATTCTAGATTGATGAGAAATCTTTTTCCTCCCTTTGTCTGGATTAAAGCAATTTGATTGTGGGGTGCCTTGGTGTAGTTTTCCTCATATTTCCTGTCCTTGAGGTTCATTGAATTTATTGGAACTATATATTTTTAGTTTGCATCAACCTTAACAACTATAAATTCAAATTAGTTTCATTATTTACTGAATCTAGTTTTCTTGTCTGTGTTCCTTGGAGATACAATTACATGTATATTGGATGATTTGCAGTCACATTTTCTCTGTGTGTTTCATTTCAGATGATTTCCATTGCTATGTCTTTAGGTTCATCAAAGTTTTTTTTTTCTTTTCCTGCACTGTCTATGTGCCTTTAATTCCATTCAGTAATCATAGACCAGATTTCTTATTTTAGTCATTGCTTTTGTCATGAGAAGTTTGGTTAGGTCTTACATATCACTTGCATGTCTCTATTTAACATGCTCATTCTGCCCTATAATTTCTTGGATATATTGATCATAGATATAATAACTATTTGAATGTTCTTATGTATGAATTATATCATTTGTGTAATTTCTGGGTCAGTGTCAGTTGAGTTCCCCTTCCTTACGTGTCTTAGTTTCCTGCTTCTTTGCATGACTGATAATTTTTTATGGGTTGCCAAACATGGTCAGTTTTAGCCTGTCAGAGGCTGGATACTTCTAGATTCCTAAAAATATTCTTGGTTTTTGTTTTGGGACATAGTTTAGTTATTTACAAATAGGTTGATCCTTTCAGGTCTTTCTTTAAATATACTTTGGGCAAGGCACAGGCAGCACTTAGTTTAGGGATAATTTTTGTCCAGTGCTGACACAAAAATCAAGTATTTTCCAAATGGCATGTAAATTGTGAGGTCTTCCACACTGGCTGTCAGGCATTATTCCTGACCGTGTATGGCAGTGGGTATTGTTCCTTCCCCTGGTCTCAGTTTCCTCATACACAAGAGTTTATCAATATTCAATTGAATACTCAAGGCAGGCAATCTGTTGATCTCTGGAGTTCTCTCTGTGAATAACTTTCTCTTCTTTGGTACTCTGCTCTGTGAAAGATAGCAGTCTTCCTGAATCAGTGACTACCCCGTCCACAATTCAGGGAAACTGTTGGGCTATGCCAGCTTCCTCCTCTCTAAACCACAGACTCAAATCCCCGCCTAGTCAATAAGCTAGGGCACTATAGGAACCATTTCGTTTATTTCCCAATATCAGGGATCACTGCCCTTCACTGCCTGATGTCTGATGTTTTGAGAGCAGCTTCTTATATATTTTCTCTACGCTTTTAGCTGCTTCCAAAAGGAGTATAAATCCAGTTTTTGTTATTACATTTGGCTGGAAGTAGAAGTGTTAACACCAATTTACATTTTAGTATTGAGCCTTACTTCTCTGGCTTTGTTCTTTTATCTTTTATTCTTCTTTGATGATAGACTCAATGTGGACATATGGAGAATGGCCATTGCTAGACATAGGGAGAAACTAGGGATGAGCTGGCAGATTGGAAGTATAGTTAAAGAAGAAAAAAAAAGGAAAGAATGAGAATATGCAGTCAAATCTTGAAGAAAGGAATTGATGGCGATTGGCAAAGCCATGTGAAATCCCAGCTTCCACTTTAACACCCATAATATGAGAATTCAAACTAATGTCTTCAACTTGGAAACCTTAATCTGCCAGTGAGCTTTACTAATTTCTACTGTTCTTCATAACTCCGTAACAAAGGCCGAGGTTTGGAATTTCTCACCTTTGTTTCTCAGAGAGAAATCACACCAAAGTCACCCAGAAAGCTGTGCTTGGGTGAAAACTAAACGTCTTACATGATTTTTTTTTTTTTGCTGCTTTGCTCAAATGATTCTTTAGCAGTGTTCGCCCTGGAAGAGAACAAACTGTGGCACAGAAGAAAACACAGTGGACATGGAGTAGGAGTCTAGGGTTGTTGTCTAACACAGTCATAAACAAGTTATGGGGAAGGCACTTGACTTTTCTAGGTCTCAATTTCCTCACCTGGAAATTGGAATAAGGACTCCCATATGAAGGGCCATTGTGAGATTAAATGAGATGATGCACGTGCCAGTTTTACAGAGCCTAACACTTAATATTACATGCAAGCGTCTGTGCATGATTTCTTCTAGAGGGAGGGATTTGCATTTCTTTTACTGGAAGGAAAGAGATGAATATACAAGTGGACTATCAAATAAGAGGTGGATAGAGGACTGGCTTTTGGTGTACCTCCTTGTACTCATTCAGCCATCCTGGCCCTGGGCTCCCTCCAAATTAAAGAATCAGTGTCAGAAGACCTGAGATCCACCCGTAGGTATCTGACCCCACACAGAATATTAGCCTGTCTTAGCTGTTCAAATGAGGATAATGATGGCTATCATCGGTGGAGCACTTGTTCCGTGTTGTCAGGTGTTGGATTAAGCACCTTGCCAATACTGGCATTTAAACTTTTTGACCCTTTGTTATTATTTCCATTTTATAAATCAGGCAGCTGAGTTTCAGATATGTTTAGTAATTGGTCCAAGATAACACAAACACAAGTGGTGTGGCTGGGATGGGCACCAGCTCTGCTCCTATGCCAACATGCATGCTCTCACCCATGTTACACTGCCTTCCCATTAGCACGTTAAGGGTTTGGAAAGCTGAGGGCCAACCCTGATAAAGTACCATGGAGTATGTTGGTGCCCTAGCTAAGATATTTTTTCCCTTACCTTACCGGAAACATTTTCATATTAACTGAAACACTAGTCCCTGCACAAGACAACTTTCCTCAAATTTCTCTTAACGCTATACACTGGTCAGAATATAAAAAGCCACGACTTCAGAACTTGAAAGTTAGCAATAGGAGGTGAATGAGGGAAGGGAAGCAAAACAAGAATGACCCTGTGATGGTTATTATTACGTGTCTACTTGAGTTGGCCGTGGGGTGCCCCAGACTAAACATTTTTTCTCGGGATATTTGTAGAGTGTTTCTGGGTGAGGTTAGCGTTTGATTTGGTAGACTCAGTAAAGCAGACTATCGTCGCCAGTGAGTGTGGGCAGCATTCAATGTCCTGAGGTCCTGAAGAGAACACAGGGTAGAAAAAGGAGGAATTCATGCCCCACCGCTTCTTTTCTCAGCCTTAGAAGGTGTTCCCGTTTAGAGGCAGAGCAGTGGGTCGGGTAAGGGGTTGGTTCTCCGGAAGTGCCTTTGCTCCAACAACCCACAGTGATGTGATTTCCCTGCAGGACTGAAATGAGGGCCCATGTGCGGTTATGGGTCTGGGGTAGCGTTAGAAGAGCGGAGCCAAACATATGGGTGGGCCAGACTGAAACTGTCTCAGGATCTCCTCCTCCATCTCCATCACAGCCATGGAAATGTCATGGAGAGAGTGTGACTTCCACACAGGATTTTCCCCAATGGTAATTGGTCCCACTCCGTTATTTCTTTCAGACGTCCATGCTAGGTCCCTTTAGGGCCAGAGCCCAGGCCAGCGTTAGGGTTAGGTCCTAGCTACCTGCATGTAGATCTCCTGGTTTCCCAATACCATTTGTTGAAGAGACTGTCTTTCCCCCATTGTTTATTCTTGCCTCCTCTGTTATAGGTTAATTTACCACATAAGCATGGGTTTATTTCCTGGCTTTCTATTCTGTCCCATCGATCTATGTGTCTGTGTTTGTGCCACTACCCATACTAATTGCTCTACTTGAAGCTTTGTACTACATCTTGAAATCTGGGATTTTGATACCTCCAGGTATGTTTTTGTCTTTCAAGATTATTTTCACTATTCAAGGTCTTTTGCCGTCCCATACATATTTTAGTATTAGTTGTTTCCGTTCTGTGAAAAGTGCCTTTGGTACCTGGACAGGGATTGCATTGAAACTGTAGATAGTTATGAGCAATATGGACATTTTAATGATATTGATTCTTCCAATCCATGATCATGGGATACCTTTCCATTTGTTTGTGTCATCTTCAATTTCATCATTGACTTGTGGTTTTCACACTACAGGTCTTTCACTTCTTTGGATAAGTTTAGTCCTAGCCATTTTACTCTCTCTTTTTTTGGTGCAATTAGGAACGGTGTTGTTTTCTTAATTTCTCTTTCTGTGACTTCATTATTATTCTATAGAAACCCTACCAATTTCTGTGTATCAATTCCATATCTGCAACTTTACTGAATTCGTTTATTACTTCTAGTAGTTTTGGGGGGAAAGTTTTAGGGTTTTCTATGCATATTCTCATGTCATCTGTAGATCGTGACAGTTCAGCTTCTTTAGAAAGGTAGATGACTGGGGCGCCTGGGTGGCGCAGTCGGTTAAGCGTCCGACTTCAGCCAGGTCACGATCTCGCGGTCCGTGAGTTCGAGCCCCGCGTCGGGCTCCGGGCTGATGGCTCGGAGCCTGGAGCCTGTTTCCGATTCTGTGTCTCCCTCTCTCTCTGCCCCTCCCCCGTTCATGCTCTGTCTCTCTCTGTCCCAAAAATAAATAAAAAACATTGAAAAAAAAAATTTCAAAAAAAAAAAAAAAAAAAAAAAAGAAAGGTAGATGACTTTAATTTCTTTTTTCTTATCTGATTCCTGTGGCTAGGACTTCTAGTGTTATATGAAACAAGAGTGGCAAAAGTAGACATATTTATCTTGTTCTTGATCTTAGAGGGAAAGCTCTCAGTTTTTCACCATTGAGACGTTAGGTGTGAACTTAATATAAACAATATATAAAATAATATTTTTATGTGTTGAGGCATGTCCGCCCCCTTGACTTTGTTGAGAACTTTTACCATGAATACATGTTCAATTTTGTCATATGCTTTTTCTGCATTTATTGGTATAATCATATGATTTTTGCCCTTCGTTTTGTTGAGGTGGGATATTATGTTGATTGATTGGATGAGCCATCTTTGTTTCCCTGGAATAAAAGCCACTTAATCATTTTAGTGTGTTGTTGAGAGGAGTTTGCTAATATTTTATTGAGGATTTTAAAGTCTCTTTGGTTTGATATAGGTGTTGCTACCTGGTGCTGAGGTGTTGTTGTTTGATGTTGTTTTTGTTGTCCTTGTTGTTTGCTTTCATTTGCACGGGAAATGTATCTCCATCCTTTCACTTTCAGTCTGTATGTGTCTAGGTCTGAAGTGAGTCTGTGCTAGGCAGCATATGGATGAGTGTTGTTTTTTGTCCATCCTGTTACCCTACGTATTTGGACTGGAGCACTTCAGCCATTCATATTTAAAGTAATTGTTGACCGTGATGTACTAATTGTAATTTTGTTCTTTGTTTTCCAGTTGCTTTTATAGGTCTCTGTTTCTTTTTTTCCATACTCTCTTTCTTTCTCATAGATGGATTTGTGTTGTGCTTTACTTGGCTTTCTTTTTCTTTCTTTTTCATGTATTTTGTGTTTTGAGTTTGTTATCACAAGGCTTACATATGACATCCCAAGGAAACAGCAGTCTATGTTAATTTGGTGGTCACTTAAATATAAACACATTCGAGAATTTTAAAAAGACTAACCTTAGGGGCAAGTGGGTGGCTCAGTCAGTTAAGTGTGCGATTTCGAGCTCAGGTCATGATCTCACAATACGTGAGTTTGAACCGCACGTTGGACTCTGTGCTGACAGCTCAGAGCCTGGAGCCTGCTTCAGATTCTGTGCCTCCCCTTCTCTCCGTCCCTCCCTGTTAACACTCTGTCTCTCTCTCTCAAACATGAAATAAAACATATATGTTTTAGTAAAATAAAATACAAAGAGTAATTTTTTAAGTCCCTCCTCCAAATTTGATGTGTATGTTGTTTTATTTTACATCTTTTTATTCATAATTCTGTAATATCTAATTACGATTTTCCCCCGTTAACATTTCTTGCATTGCTGATTAGTGGTGATAAGCTTCTTTATCTTCTGTCTGAGAAACTCTTTATCTCTTTTTTTTCAAATCTCAATGATAATCTTTCCAGGGAAAGTTTTCTTGGTCGTGGGATTATCCTTTCAGGCCTTTGAAGATATCATGTCACTCTATCGCAGCATGCCAACTTTCTGCTGAAATATCAGCTGACAGCTTTAGGTGTTTGTTTGTTGTGATTTGTTTTTCAAATCATAGGTAACATTTGCTTCTCTCTTACAACTTTTGAAATTCTTTATTAATCTTTAAACTTTGACCTTTTAGTTCTGATGTGTCAAAATGTAGGGCTCCTTGGTTTCATCATGTTTGGAACTCGGTGCTTCTTGTCCTACATATCTGTTTTCTTCTCTAGTTTTGGAACGTCTTCAGTTATCTTTTCTTCAAATAATTTTGGTATACTTTTCCTTCTTGTGTAATCCCTATTATGTGGATTTTGCTCACTTGATATTTCCAAAGTATCCCTTAACCTATCCTCGTTAAAAAAAAAATTCTGCTGTTTGTTTTGGGTGCTTTCCCTTAATCTGCCTTCCATATCACTGATATGTCCTTCCGCATGCCGTCTTCTGTTGATTCCCTCTAGTGTTTTTTTTTTCCAGCTATTATATTCTTGAACTGTGATTTTGTGTGTGTTTGCTATCTCTTAATTAAGGGTCTCACTTAGTTCTTGCCTTTTCTCTGCAGCCCAGCGAGCACCTTGACCATCATTAATTTATATTCTTTATTTAATTGAGGCACAATGCTTACCTGCGTTTCAGCTCTTTTCTGGGTTTTTTATTGTTCTTTCTTTTGGAGCATATTTCCCTCTCTCTCCTTTTGCTTACCTTTCTGCATTTCTCTCTATAGATGAGGCAGAGCAGCTACACCTCCTACACTTGAAGGAATTGTCTTATCTATGATTGTCCCCCTGGGTAGACTCTATGTGCTAGTTGGTGACATTTGCTGGTTGGCTGAAGCCGTGGCTTGCATGGACTGGGGATCCTGGGGCTTTCTACATAACAGGCGCCCTCTCAGGATACTTAAAGCTGAAGTAAAGGCAGACTGGGTTGTCCCAGGATTCTGTGTGTTGAGGGTACCCTGGCAGGACAGCTGAAGCTGAAATGATTGCAAGTTGAGGCATGCTGGGGTGCTGTGTATAGGTGCCCTGTACAGGGTGGCTAGAACGTAAGCAGTCTGGGGGTCAGGTTGTCCTTGATCTCTCTATGCAGAGGGTTCCTGGGCAAGATAGGTGAAGCTAAAGTGGGTACAAGCTGAAGGCACTGGGGGCTGTACATGCAGAGGATACCTTGCCAATATAGTTGAAGCTGAAATGGATATAAACTAGGGTGTACCAGGACTTTCCACTGAGAGGGTGCCCTGAAGGGGCCGTGGGAGCTGAGGTGGGTTACAGTCCAGGAATAGCTCTTTTGATAGTTCCTCTTTAAAGTGCATTGTTTAAGGGGGGGGAAAGCATGTCATGGGTGTGTGTGTGTCCAGTGCAATTGGGGCTGGTGTGTGTTGTGTGCCTGGAACATACTGAGGCAGCAGGCCAGCTACAGCAACTGGACCCTGCTCTGGTCTTTGCTTTTAAGGTGGATGGAGAATGTGGGGCAGCTGGGTGGCTCAGTGGATGGAGTATCTGACTTCAGCTCAGGTCATGATTTCACAGTTCATGAATTTGAGAACCGCATTGGGCTTGATGGTGTCAGTGTAGAGCTTTCCCTGAATCTTCTTTCCCTCTCTTTCTGCCCCTGCTCTGCTTGTATTATCTGCTTCTCAAAAAGAAGTAAACATTAAAAAATGTGGATGTAAAATGTAACCCTGCCATTCTCCCGTCTCTATGACCCAGAGAGAACTCCTGTGGCTCCTCTGTCGTTGACAGAGTTCTAATGCTCTCTTTTATATGACAGTTGCTCTTTTCAAACTGCAGTGTTGTGTTTTTCTTTTTCTTTCTTTTTTCTGCCCTAAGAGAGAGGAGTCTGATCCTGGTTCTTCTCCAACCGCCCTTGGCAACGTTAGGGATGGGTGTTTCCTTTGTTACTGTCTCTCTGTCTTGCTGTTGTCTTTCGATTTTCTATTTTTGGTTAGGCACAATCTGTGCAGTCAGTCCTCAGCTCCTCACGAGGAATTGTTATATCAATGGGTGCAATCCCCAGGCAGCTGGACAAATTGGAAGTACACCTTCTGGCTGGTTCACCAGAAACGTAGTCAGGGAGTTCAGGCACAAGAGCACCTAGCTCCAGGGGACCCAACAAAGGTGAGGTTTGGCTGCCCATTACTGACAAGATCGCGATTCAAAGGAACTAGTGGAGGTGAAACAAATGGGAAATTTATTCAGAGGCCGACACCAGAAATGCAGCAGACTCACATCAAAGACTCTCTCTAAAGTGCTGAAAATACTTCCAGGTTTCTGAAAGGAAAATGTGGGACAAAAAGAGGTAGGTATACACAGGTGGTCACTAAGGTCAGGTTGGTCATTGTCTTGGGCTTGAGGGTGGAGTCTTATTGGCTCAGGCAGTCCTTATTGCTAGAGGAGTAGATTCAGTTCCCATCAGGTGATACTTTGCTTTCAGGATCCTGAATTAAGAGATAAGCTGAGGGTGGGGAGGGGGCGACTGGGTGGCTCGGCTGATTAAGCATCCTACTTCAGTTCAGGTCATGATCTCATGGTTCATGGCTTCATGCCCCGCATTGGGCTCTGTGCTGACAGCTCAGAGCTGGAGCCTGTTTCTGATTCTATGTCCCCTGCTATCCCTGCCCGTCCCCCACTTGCGCTCTGTCTCCCTCTGTCTCAAAAATAAATAATCATAAAGAAGGAGAGAAGCTGGAAAGAAAAAGTTAATCAATTGGAAAGTTTAAGGTCAATATGGAGGTAGTTGAAATCTTCTTTCACCTGGGAGGAGTTGAGTTGAAGGTCTTTCTACACAGCCATCTTGCACCGAAACTAGAATAGGGGCCCGCTGAATCCTATTTTGATTGGGGAAAGTTTGGGGAAATCCAAGGTAAGAGACAATAAAAGCAAAGAATCTGTCAGTTTTGTGTACATATCGACATAAACACCAGTACCTCCCCTGATTACAAGCGTGGCATGTACAGAAAAAGACATAGTAAAGGCCTTCGAATTGGAAAAAGTAAAAATAAAAACTATCTCGATTCTTTTCTTTATTTAGTTTTCAATTTGTATTTTGGAAAGAGAGAATGAGCAGAGACGGGGAGAGAAAGAGACAGAGAGAAAGACAGAAAGAGAAGCTTAAGCAGGCTCCATGCTTAGCACAGAGCCCCACACGGGGCTCAATCCCCTGACCACGGGACCATAACCTGAGCTGCTGAACCCAGCAGTCTGGTAGTCAACTGATGGAGCCATCAAGGTGCCCTGAAAACTGCCGCAACTCTTAAATCATGGGGTTATCAACATGAAACAAATTCTAAGGGGTATACATCAGTTTTCTAGAACTCAAACATAATTAAATAAGCCCCAGAATACACAGTCAATATATACAACTCAGTTTTATTTTTATACATAAGCAATGAACAATTAGAATATGAAATGCTTTTAACGAACCATGTAATATCACACCAAACATTGAAATACTTACATTTAAATCTAACTGCCATGCACAGGATCTGTATGCTAAAAGCCACAGAAGGCTGATTGGGTCAATCAAGGAAGATATAAATAAATGGAGAGATATGCCATATCTACCCATGGAAGCCTCGCTAGTAAGATGTCAATTATCAACTTGATGTAGAGATTCAACATAATCCCAGTCGAAATCCCAGGATTTTTTTGTGGATATCAGCAAGCTGATTCTAAAATGTGTGTGAAAAGACAAAGGAACTGGAACAGCCAAACAGCTCTGAAAAATAACCAAGTGGGAGAACTCATGTTGCACACTTTTAAGACTCAGTATAAACCTCCCGTAATCAAGGCAGTGTGATATTGAAGAAAGATGGAGACACAGGTCAAGAGATAGAACAGAGTTCTATCCGTGAGTTCGAGCCCCGCGTCAGGCTCTGGGCTGATGGCTCAGAGCCTGGAGCCTGTTTCCGATTCTGTGTCTCCCTCTCTCTCTGCCCCTTCCCCCATTCATGCTCTGTCTCTCTCTGTCCCAAAAATAAATAAACGTTTAAAAAAAATCATATAATTGGCTTTACGCAATATGCTATTGGCTTTAGGAAAGACTTTAGTGAACAGAATCTCAACCCACTTACTCTAATAAATATATTAACTTCCAAAATATCATCTTCAGTGGGTCTGCTCCAGGACCACATCATATTAAACACGAACAAACAAGCAAGCAAGCAAACAAACAGACAGACAAAGAAACAAACAAAACAAGAACTAGTAGCAAATCATGACGCATAATGATCCATCCCGCTGTCAAATTCTGTTACTATTTTTTTGGCCAAAGAGCTTATTTCAAAGGATTCTATTGTTTTTAATACAGATGAACTTCTGCAATTAGTTCAGCATATAGGTTTGAGGACATACTGAAAATGTAAAGGAAATACAGAATTTTATATTGTATAACCTTAGGCCTCTAACTTCCATGAAACTCCAAAAGGAGGACATTACCAGCACCATGAATTCTCTCCCTGTGATCACTCCCCATTCCTGCTCCATCTACCTTTCCAAACGTAATCCATATCCTGACTTTGAGCAACAGAGATTAAATTAGTCCATGTTTGAATTTTATAAAAATATAATGGAATAATATGCATTTCTTTAGATCTGGCTTCTTCCGTTCAACATTATAAGGCTCATCGATGTTGTTTTGCATAGGTGTAACTCAGGGATTGGTACTTCCACATTGTATTCCCTTACATGATTATTTAACAATTTGCTTATCCATTCCACTGTTGATTCACGTTTGGAATGTATGTTTCTATACTGTACTTATTATACGGAAGGCTGCTATGAACATTTCCCTTTTACTGTGCTCAGCACGAAGCGTATCTACTACAGCGTGTTAATGTTTAGTTAGCTGCCTTAGCCTTAAACCCTGGCTGTACATCAGAATCACCCTGATGTCTGGATGGCAGTTCCACAGATCATGCTAATTTGAGCTTGTTTTAAGAACCACTAGGGTAGTTGTTGAAATCCCCAGACAAAAGGAGGAGATGAATCCAGTTTAAGGAATTCTCAATGGGTTCCTCTTTCAGGACACTAAAAGGCAATGTAAAAATTATTTTGTGGCCATATTGACATCACCTTTCTCCTCCTCCCCCTTCTTCTTCTTCTTCTTCTTCTTCTTCTTCTTCTTCTTCTTCTTCTTCTTCTTCTTCTTCTTCTTCCCTCCTCCTCCTCCTCCCCTTTCTTCTTCTTCTTCTTATTCTTCTTTCTTCTTCTTCTTCTTCTTCTTCTTCTTCTTCTTCTTCTTCTTCTTCTTCTTCTTCTTCTTCTTCTTCTTCTTCCCTCCTCCTCCTCCTCCCCTTTCTTCTTCTTCTTCTTCTTCTTCTTCTTCTTCTTCTTCTTCTTCTTCTTCTTCTTCTTCTTCTTCTTCTTCTTCCCTCCTCCTCCTCCCCTTTCTTCTTCTTCTTCTTCTTCTTCTTCTTCTTCTTCTTCTTCTTCTTCTTCTTCTTCTTCTTCTTCTTCTTCTTCTTCCTCTTTTTTCATAAAGTTCCTACACAAAAAGACTACCTATAGGCTTTAAGATGCTCTGCATGGCTTCCATAACATCTTGAAAATTCCCCAAATTCTCAAAGGAAACGTCTTTAGACATTTTTTAAAAATATGTGTTCCATGATACGGCACACTTGAGTGGGAGATTAGGGTATCAAATATCTAGACATACCCTAGTTTGGTATCCCAGCTCCATAAATACTGAGACTGGAAAAGGCAAGAGTTAATTTTCCATGGTCCAGATAAAGACAGAATTAAGTGAGATCTCCTTAGTAGTAACTGTTACAACTGAAAATTTAGTTGGTGGTCTTTAATTTTCTAGTTTCCTGAAACTGCTTTTTGGATTCATGCCCAGAATCTGTCTTGATGAATATATGTCAGAGAATGAAAGCCAAAAACGAACAATGTGACCCTAGAAAGTACTGCAACAGTTAACATTGAGGTATCACAAAACTCTAAAAACACGTTCTTCAAGTTCAGTCTCCAATATGCACTGAGAGGTAGGAGAAAACGGAGGTCATAATATAACTCTTTTGTGAAACGTGAATACATGTGCAGTAACTTATTATTTTTGTGAAGTTAGGTAATTGCCTCTGGTTTGTGATGTAACGTTGTTTCAAGGTTGCACTTGAATCCGAAAATTCCTTCAGCAGACTCCCCTCCCACCTGATTTGACGTTGACTCAACCACTTCACCAAGAAAGATTTCTAAACTTTGACCATGTTTGACTGTTTATAAAAGTTTCTGGAAGCATTGAAGACCTCATCTTTGCCTTCAAGAAACTTACAATATTTGAGGGTAGAAAAAACCCAAACAGCATACAAACACAGTAAGACTTCAAGGTCAAGTTTCATGTATCAGGAGAAGTCCACTGAGCTGAGTTGATCAGTAAAGGCATCTCAGAGGCATAGCACAAAGAATCTTAAAGGATGACCAAATTTCTAGCTGGCAGGCAGAAAGGAGAAGGACAAGGAGACAAAAGCAAATGTGTGTGAAAAAAGGAGGGGCAGGCATTCCAAGAACAGTGAGAACAACCCTGTTGGAGTTTGAGGTTCTTCTACAACAGTGGCCATTAAGTATTTGTGATGATGACAAAGACTGGGTAGAAGATGAGGTACCTACGTAACCCATCAATTCCATAATCTTATGTCAGGAGGTCTTGTTGACAGCAAAGAATTGGAGACCATCAGTTAAAACCTCAAGATGGTAATAACGAAGCAATTTTGTAGAAACAAAACAACGGAAAGTTATAATTCTAAGCAAACTTCTGTAAGTGTGTGAATTAATACCCAATCAATAAGCAATTGAAATCCATGACCAACTTAAGACCCCTCTTGTGTTCCTCTGTTAATGGGGCATGGTCTTCAGTTGCTCAAGAGGGAAAGAGACTCCTTGTCAGTCGTCCCCTCCTCAACGTCTTTCCTGTGATCCATTCAGCAGCAGGGGTTCTCAACTCCACCTCCAACGTATGCCAAGCCAGCTAGTTTCTCACCACCTTCTGCCTACTCTCCGTTTTCGTTCTTAGCCTCATGCTGCCTTTCCCTACCCACCAAAATCCCAGTTCATTCTTTTCACTGCATCAGGAATGCAATCCAAAAATCCTGAATCTGAGCAGTTCATTCCTCTGCTTAAAACAACCCTCTAATCTCCACTGTACTCAAAATGACACATAGAATCTGTAACGTGACCACCAGACGTTGGCAGTCCTGCCTCGTCACCCCTCTAATGCCATCTTTCCTCATTCTCCTTTCATTAGGTGATTGGGACCGTCTCTTCTCCTGGTTTCTCAAATTAGGCCTACGTAGGTTCCGCTCAGGATGCATTTTGTGTTCACTAGTTTCCTTACTGTTCTTGCTACGGGTCCAAGTTTGAATAAAGGACTTTTCTCCCCAAGAAACCTTTGTTGGCCTATCCTCTAATCGAGATTTTGTCCACCCTGTCATTCCTTCTCATAACATTTAGTCTTTTATTTAACAGCATTTGCCACAAGTTGTAATTACACATGTACCTTTTGTAGCTGAGGTTTGAAACATCCTGAATATATGGAGCGTGCATGTTTGATTATCACTGTGTACTTGAACCTAATAGCACCTGACACCTAAGGTGCTCAACATGTATATCCACAGTGCCTGAAATAGGGGACTTTTAAGTATCTCCCGGTGTGCTGGACTGCAATATACATTCAAGTCTTCAATAATCTCTACCACCAAATTTAGTATTCATATACAAAAAAGGGAAGGGTCACCTCCTCAAGAATAGGAAAAACAGTTTGCCTTGTTGATAGCTTCTATGGTGTAGCTTACATTTTGACCTACGAAAGACCCCACCCTGGAGATACAGTTTGCATGGATGTAGTGACAACTATGTGGAAATCAAAACAAAATAGAGTGTTTATTGAGTGTAATGTTCCAGATTTTTTCCACACATTTTACAGCATTACAATAATCTCACAACCATACTGAACATAGGCAGTATACTTCCCCTTTACAAATTGGAAAAGCAAACTCTGAGGTATCATTTGCCTATAATCTAAGATCTGGCTGGTCAAAGAAATCGATGGGGCCAGGTAATTTAAAAAATCCACAATTTTGTCCAAGGTAACCTCTGGGAAATCAGAAAATGAGCGGCTTTCATAAGTGCAGCTGCCCAGAGCCTTTTGGTGGAGCCGTTCGTGTGGAGCCCGGGGTTTGGCGCCATCACATCTCCAGGATGTGATCTCCAGGTTACCAGGAGAAACCCCCATTGTTGGGAAGGGCAAGAACATCCATCCATGGCAACTTAAGGTGTTTTAACCCCTGTCAAGATAGTGCAAACCTCCACTTTGGCTTTCAAAGATGACATGAGACTGAACGCGGAAAACCCAAGACTCCATGAAAACGCTGGCAGATCGGATACATAAATTGACCAAACTCACAGGATACAAAATCAGTGTAAAGAAACTGGTTGCATTTCTATACACCAATAAGGAAGCAACAGAAAGAGAAGTCAAGTTATCAATGCCAATTACAATTTCACCAAGAACCATAAAATACCTAGCAAGAAACCTAACCAAAGATGGAAAAGATCTGTACGGTGAAAAGTATAGAAAATGTATGAAGCGAAATGATGAAGACACAACAATATCAGAAAAAACAAACGAACAAACAAACACACACAGACACACAAACAAACAATCCATGCCTATAGAGTGGAAGAATGAATAGTGTTAAAATGTCAATACTACCCAAAGCAATCTACACATTTAATGCAATACCAATCAAAATTGTACCAACATTCTTCTCCAGACTAGAGTAAGCAATCTGAAAAGTGGCACGGAACAACCAAAGACCTTGAGTACTCAAACTTATGTTGAAAAAAGAAAGCCAAAGTGGGAGGCAGCCCAGACTTCCCCTTTTCTACGAAGCTGTAATCATCAAGATAGTATGACATTGGCACAGAAACAGGCACATTAAACAATGAAACAGAGTAGAGAACCCAGAAGGGCCCCCACAAATGTATGGTGAACTAATCTTTGACAAAGATGGAAAGAGTATCCAATGGATAGAAGACAGTCTCTTGACAAGTGGTGCTGGGAGAACGGAACAGCAACATGATGAAGAATCATCTAGATGACTCTCTTACAACGTGCACAAAAATAAATGCAAAATGGATGAAAGACTTAAATGTAGACAGGAAACCATCAAAACACTAGAGGAGAAAAGAGGGAAAAAAACCATTTCTTCCTTGAATGTCTCAAAAGACAAGGGAATGAGAAGCTAAAATGAATTATCAGGACCTGGTCAAGATAAAAATCTTCTGCACTGCAAAGGAAACAATCAGCCAAATTAAAAGGCAACCGATGGAAGGAGTGAAGATATTTGCGAATGCCATATTGGAAAAGGGTTAGTATACAAAATGTATCAAGAACTTACCCAAGTCACTTTCGGAAAATGTAATACAGTGAAAAAATGGGCAGAAGACATGAATAGACACTTTTCAAAGGAGACATCCAGATGGCCCACAGACACATGAAAAGATGCTCAACATCACTCTTCATCAGGAAAATACAAATCAAAGCCACACTGAGATACCACCTCACACTAGTCAGTGTGGCTAAAATGAGCAACTCAGGAAACCACAGATGCTGGCAAACATATGAAGAAGGAGTAACTCTCTCTCACTGTTGGTGGGAAAGGAAACTGGTGCACCCCTGTAAGCATGAAACCTACGGACATCACAATGACTCTGAACGCATATCTTTCCCTAATAACACTGAATTTCAAAGGAATAAATGCTCCAACCAAACAACGTAGCGTATCAGAATGGATGGAAAAAACAAAAACAAAAAACAAAACAAGACCCATCTCTTTGCTGTCTACAAGAGACTGATTTTAGACATGAGGACACCTTCAGATTGAAAGGGAGGGGATGGAGAACTATCTATCATGCTACTGGAGGTCAAAAGAAACCTGGAGTCGCCAACTTATATCATACAAAGTAGAGTTTAAATTAAGGCTGTACCAAGAGATGACGAAGAGCTTTCTATATTAATTTCAGGGTCTCTCCATCAGGAAGAGCTAAACATTTTAAATGTCTACACACCAAGTTGGGAGACACACAAATATAAAAAACAATTAATTATAAACATACAGAACCTTGTTGAATTCTTGTTGAAAAGAATGTGGTAATTGCAGAGACATTAAATTAACCATAGAAAAAAGGATGCAAAATCTCCAAAAGCATGGAGGTTAAGAAACATCCCACTAACGAATAAATGGGTCAACCAGGCAATTTGAGAAGAAATTAAAAGATATAAGGAAACAAATGAAAATGAAATACAACAATGCAAACCCTACGGGATGCAGCAAGGGCTGTCCTGACAGGGAACAACAAAACAAAACAAAACAAAACAAAACAACAACGTCAGCGACAACAACAAACATTGCTATCCAGGCCTATCTCAAGAAACAAGAAAAATTCCCAATACAAAATCTAGCAGAACACCTAAAGGAACTAGAAGCAGAACAGCAAGGCACCCCAAACCGAGAAGAAGGAGAGAAATACTAAAGATCAGAGCAGAAATAAACAATATGGAGTCTAAAGGAAAACAGTAGAACACATCAATGAAACCAAGAGTTGTGTTTTTGAGAAAATACACAAAAGTGATAAACGTCTACCCTGGCTTCTCAAAAAGAAAAGATAGGGGACCCAAATAGGTAAAATCACGAATAAAAATGGAATTATTACAACGAATCCCTCAGAAATTCAAGCAATCATCAGGAAACACTGTAAAATCTTCTACGCCAACAAACCTGACAACCTGGAAGAAATGGACAAATGCCTCCATACCCACACACTTCCAAAACTCAAATGGGAAGAAATAGAAAATGTGAACGCACCCATACCTAGTGAGGAAATTGAATCAGTTATCAAAAATCTCCCAATATATAAGAGTCCTGGACCAGGTGGCTTCCCTGGCAAATTCTAGCAGCCATTTAAAGCAGAGATAATAGCTATCCTTCCCAAGCTGTTCCAAAAAATGGAAATGGAAGGAAAACTTCCAGACTCATTTTATGAAGCCAGCATTACTTTGATTCCCAAGCCAGACAGAGACACAGAGAAAAAGGAGAATTACAGGCCAATATCCCTGATGAATAGGGGTGTAAAAATTCTCAACAAGATACTAGCAAATCACATTCAATAGCATATAGAAAGTATTCAACACGACCAAGCGGGATTCATTCCTGGCCTGCAGGGATAGTGCAATATTCACAAATCAATCAATATGCTACATCACATTAATAAAAGAAAAGATAAGAACCATAGTACACTGTCAATAGCTGCAGAAAAAGTATTTGAGAAAATAGAGCGTCCTTACTTAATACTAACCCTTAAGAAAGTTGGGATAGAAGGAACATACTTTAAACATCATAAAAGCCATTTATGAGAAGCCCACAGTAAATATCGTCCTCAATAGGGAAAAACGGAGACCATTCCCCCTGAGATCAGGAACAAGACAGAGATGTCCAATATCACCCCCGTTGTTGAACATAGTGTTGGAAGTCTTAGCATCAGTAATCAGACAGTAAATGGAATTAAAGGTGCCATCATTTGCAACGATGAATTCAAACTTCCACATTTTGCAGATGACATGACACTATACGTGGAAAATCCGACAGACTCCACCAAAAGTCCTCTAGCACTGATACATGAATTTAGCAATGTTGCAGGGTACAAAATCAATGTACAGAAATTGGTTGCGTTTTATACACCAATAATGAAGCAACAGAAAGAGAAATAAAGAAACGGATCCAATTTACAATGCACCAAGAGTCAAAAAATACCTCGGAATAAACCTAACCTAAGATGTAAAAGATCTGTATGCTGAAAACTATAGAAAGCTTGTGAAGGACATTGAAGAAGATACAGAGAAAGTGAAAAACATCCCACGCTCGTGGATTGGAGGAACAAATATTGATGACATGTCAATACGACCCAACGCAGTCCTCATATTACATGCAGCCCCAATCACATTGCACCAGCATTCTTCTCCAAGCTGGAACAAGCAATCATAAAATGTGTATGGAAACACAAAAGTCCCTGAATAGCCAAAGTAATACTGAAGAAGAAAACCAAAGTGAGAGGCACCACAATGCCAGACTTTAGCCACTACTGCAAAGCTATAACCATCAAGACAGCATGGTATTGGCACAGAAACAAATACATAGACTTAATGGCATAGAATAGAGACCCCAGAACTGGACCCATATACGTATGGCCAACTAATCTTTGACAGAGCAGGAAAGAATATCCAATGGAAAAAAAGACAGTCTCTTTAACAAATGGTACTGAGAGAAGTGGACAGCAACATGCAGAAGAATGAAATTAGACCACTTTCTTACACCACTCACAAAAATAAACTCACAATGGATGAAGGACGTGAATGTGAGACAGGAAACCATCAAACCCTTGAGGAGAAAGCAGGGAAGATCGTCTCTGACCTCAGCGTCAGCAAGTTCTTAGTTGACACATCTCCAAAGGCAAGGGAACTAAAAGCAAAATTGAATCATCGGGACCTCATTGAAACAAAAATCTTCTCCACAGTGAAGGAAACAATCAACAAAACTAAAAGGCAACTGACCAAATGGGAAAAGATGTGTGCAAAAGTCATACTGAATAATTGGCTACTATCCAAAACCTATAAAAAGAACTCACCAACTCCACACCCGGGAAACAAAGAATCCAGGGAAGAAACGGGCAGAAGACTTGAACAGACACTGTTCTAAAAAAGACATCCAGATTGTCAAGAGACACATGAAAAGATGCTCAACAGCACTCCTCGTCGGGGAAATACAAATCCAAACCGCACTGAGATACCACCTCATGCCAGTCAGAGTGGCTACAATGAGCAAATTAGAAGACTATAGATGCTGGTTGGGATGTGGAGAAACAGGAACCCTCTTGCACTGTTGGTGGGAATGCAACCTGGTGCAGCCGCTCTGGAAAACAGTGTGGAGGTTGCTGAAATCATTAAAAATAGATCTACCTGAAGACCCAGCAATAGCACTGCTAGGAATTTACCCAAGGGGTACAGGAGTGCTGAGACATAGGGGCACATGTACCCCAATGTTTATAGCACTACTTTCAACAACAGCCAAACTATGGAAAGAGCCTAGCTGTCCAGCAACTGACAAGCAGATAAAGAAGTTGTGGTTTATGTATATACAATGGAATACTACTTGGCCATGAGAAAGAATGAAACCTGGCCATTTGTGGCAACGTGGTTGGAACTGGGGGGTATGATGCTACGTGAAATAAGTCAGGCAGAGAAAGACAGATACCATGTTTTCATCCATGTGTGGATCCTGAGAAACTTAGCAGAAGACCATGGGCGAAGTGATGGGGGGAAAAAGTTATAGAGAGGGAGGGAGGCAAACCATAAGAGACTCTTCAATACTGATAACAGACTGAGGGTTGACGTGGGGTTGGGGAGAGGGGAAAGTGGGTGACGGGCATTGAGGAGGTCCCCTGTTGGGATAAACACTGGGTGTTGCATGGAAACCAATTGGAAAATAAATTACATTTAATGAAAAAGGAAGTCCAGGGGTTGCTCTTACTGAATATGAGGATAGCTTTCCATTTTCAGCACTTTATGAGCGTGAGGTAGTAGTAGCTTAAGCTGCGTAGATGAAACTTTTGTTTGTGTGTTTAAGAGAAGGAGTTGAATAAAGACAGAGGCCTGTCACATGTATCACGTTGACCTTGGCAAGTTTCTCTTCTGCTTGTTACCATGACTTACCACTTTTAGTGATTCACATAGTTTGGAGTCATCCTTTCATGCGGAAGTGGATTTCAATTGATCGTGGTAGGTGGTCATTGTAGTATTTTGTGAATGAATTGTGTATGTGGTGATGACGGATGGACTATGCTGGTTGCTTTCAAAAGCACTTACACGGACGGTGTAACACGTTTTCTACCCTTGGAATCCCATACGGTCTCTTACTTCCTTGTCTATGACTTACCTGAAATATCATGAATTGGTAGGTAGTGAATAGGTTTTAGTGGCACTGAATGCCCTACTGGCCACTCACACAAAATTCGTTGACGCTTTGCTCTTAAGCACACAACGACTCAGTCTTCCCTAAGCTGCATGAAAGTGCGCATGGATACTAACTAGGCCAACTGTTTGCTGCTGCTGTGAAGAACAGCTTCGTGAACTGTGAGCTGTAGCAATACACGTATGGAACCCTAAGCAAGGTACAGTATATCGGTGTTCTTTGAAAGGGTAGAGTAGTTATTTCAATTTGGCTTTCAGTGCGTTGCATGACAAGGCACTTAATTAGCTAAAACCCTCTTAGAGTCATGTTTGATTGCAAGTTGTGTGTACTCTCCACCGCTAAGTGTCATTTCATGTTAGATGGAATTAATGGAGGCTGAAGCACCCGTGCATTCACCTCTAGGACAACACTCTTGAACTCGTGAAGAATTATGGGCCTTCTCAGGTAAGATTGCGTGCAGGTCTTTCTCAAGGGCATAATCTTAAACACAGCCAAACCTAAGGCAGCTTTGGGCAGCCCACCTTGATAAGATATGCAGACATTGTGACCTCACAAAGCACCTGGTCTCCTAGCAACTGCGGTGTGACTCTCACAGCCTGCCTCCTGATTTGGCTTCATGGTAGGAAATTCATTAGGGTCCTGAGGCGGCCTCGAGACCTGGCAAGCGCAGCGGCCCCTAGCGGCCTCACATCCTGAGCAGCATGAAGAGGCGGAGGCGCTGGCCCAGGGCGGCCTTGGCCCCAGCCGCCGTAGGAGGAGCCTCTAGCGCTGCAGGAGGGGCCATGCGGAGGCAGCAGCCCCCGAGGCCCGCCTCCAGACGCGCCCGCTAGCTGCCAGGCGGAGGCGCCACGGAGCCCGGACGGTGGCGGTCGGCCAGAGGAAGGTGCCGCCCCCGCCGCCACCGTCCCGGGAGGATAGCAGCCCCCGTAAGCACGCGGCACCCGGGCCGTGCTCCAGGGGCCGCACCCTGGAGGAGAGTGGAAGGGCGGCCACCCCGACGTTGACCACCTTCCCCACCATCCGCGTAGTAGGCGTCGTGTGGGTCGAGAGCAGCCTGCCAGAAGCGCTACGCCAGGCGCGCCAAGTCCTGGGAGTGAACCTGGAACCCGTGGTGAGACTCCGCCTCTTCCCAGTGACTGGGCGTGAGATGCGGGCCACCGCCGCGCGACTTCTCAGCCCCGGGACCGGTTGTGCCTGGAGGGATGAACTAGGGACAGCCGGGACCGCGTCTCCTAGTGCACTTTACAGGAGAAGAAGCACAAGACGGTCCAGGCCAGCGCCCCCGGGATGCGGCGCGGCCTTCTGGGACTCCGGGGCAGCTGTGCCCTCTGCTGCCTCCCAGCACCAGGTCTGCGGAGGGAGGAGACCCCTGGATCGCAAGGGAGGTCCCCTTTCTTCCTAACCCCAGATTGAGATGTCTCCAGGACTGTAGGGGCAGATCCATGTTCTCTCTTGTTCCCTCATTGGTCTGAAGTCTTCAGAAGAAGCTATTCCACCC
Source organism: Neofelis nebulosa (assembly GCF_028018385.1). Taxonomy (NCBI): domain Eukaryota; kingdom Metazoa; phylum Chordata; class Mammalia; order Carnivora; family Felidae; genus Neofelis; species Neofelis nebulosa. Next base: position 4,539,265 of record NC_080801.1, read on the forward strand.
CCACCCACTCCAAAGGAAGTTGGTTCCATGCTTGTGTAATAAAGCTAGAATTCCCTTGCTGTTCACCCACCTCTGGCTCCTCCCGCCTCATTTTCTTTCTTTGTCTCCTTTTTTGACTGCCACTCTTTCTGGACGAAAGATTGAATATGTGTGGAAAGTTGTTGCAATAGTTGGTATTCTCAATACCAATGGCAATAGTGGGTATTCTGAGTCCCACACCTTTCCGAGTTAACTGGATTCCAACGCTTTGACCAAGGATATTTTCGAAGAATTTCTAAGAAATTCAAGCGTATCACTGTTAATAATGTAAGGATTTGTATGGCTTTGAATGTCATGGGCTCGGTGATTACAAACCAAAAGATTCAAAGTTCAACTGTGTACACATTTTTAAGACGTTTCTAAAGATTTTATATTGAAATGTAATGTTTATGTTTACTGAGCTCCTAAAGGAAATGGTAGACACTCGGGAAGTTTTGTTGAGTAAAATTAACTTGGGAAATTCTTTATAAGTTGGTAAAATTGAAAGTGCATTGAGAAACCACACGGTTTCTATTAAAAACCAATGAGTGATTTTCAATAACTAACTAATTAACTAACTAACTAACTAACTAAATAAATAAATAAATAAATAAATAAATAAATAAATAAATAAATAAATAAATAAATAAATAAATAAAAAAACTGGTGCTGGTTATGGACATGGATGGAATCCACTCGGAAATGACTTGGCTTTGTACCAATCTCACATACTGATCTGGGAATCTTTCCAGGATGATTTATTTTAAAATTGAAATCACATAGAATAAATGAGTAGGGGTAAGTGTGGTGACTAAAGCTGCATACATAATAGCCGTTGGAATTCTCTGAAGTATTACTGATATAGAGCGGTGGTACATTTTTTTTGGCACCAAATACCTGGTTGAGGTTATCTTTGGGCAAAATAGATTTTCCTCACTTGTTTTTGTCGTTGTTGTTGGATAACAGGAAATATCCACATTACCAAGCATCACTCTTATAAATATCATGGCATTTGGTTAACAGTTTTGCTCCAGGACTTTCCTTTATTATCTTATGTCCATGCACAGTTAAGTTGGCACGTATTGGTCTTTTGCTTGGCAATCAAAGACCAGAGGGATCAAACAGGAGAGCCACACAGAGTACTTTTCACTTTCATGATCGTGTTTATATCCTGTGGCCCAGCATGGAATTCTGGATTATCCAAGTGACCTCAGTTATTGGTGGCAGCGAGACTTAATGGTTTTTAGTCAGTGGTGCCGCAGCCAGATTTTACTGCGATATCGGAAGGGCCAAGGAGTGAGTTTGTACCACTATTCTTTCAAGTTTAAGTGTTCTGCAATAGAACCATCCATCCCAGGCTGAAACATGACCTATTAAATCTTCAAGATTACGGTTTCTCTCTGCTTGGCAGCTTTTTAGGGCAATAATGAGAGTTGTGATTTTTTTTTAATTTTCTTTTAATGTTTATTTATTTTTGAGACAGAGAGAGACAGAGCATGAATGGCGGAGGGTCAGAGAGAGAGAGAGAGACACAGAATCTGAAGCAGGCTCCAGGCTCCGAGCTGTCAGCACAGAGCCCGACGTGGGGCTCAAACACACGGACCGTGAGATCATGACCTGAGCCAAAGTCGGACGCTTAACCGACTGAGCCACCCAGGCACCCCAATAGTTGTGATTTTGACTCTTGGGCTTGTAGAGTTCAAATGGCATAGCTTCCTAATATACAGTTTCCAGTAAGCCTCATATTCTTTTTTTCACTACTCAGTGATAATGTGTTGTTACAAATACTGCCACATGAGTAAATAAAAGTGAATAATTATTTAAAAGATGCAGAGGGTTAAATTATACTCGTGTCATAGGAAGCTTATATAAATTTTCGTTACTAGCTTCCATTGCCAATGGTATTTGAAATACAGAAGTTTTTCTCCCCCACCCTCCCCAAATTAACTGTTTTAGCTAATTAGCCCCTGAGGAAAAGATACATATTTGTACAACTTCCCTATTGTATGTAATTGCATAATAATTAAAAATGAATCCAATGACCATATTAGAATGTAATTTCAACATATAGCTTATCGAGGTAGCTTCCCAGAGGGTTTTGAAATTAGATGTAGCTGGGAGGATAACTTAGCTCAGTACAGCTTTGAAACACAACCATTGACACCATGCAGTTATTTGTACTTAACTGAGAATCTTAGTTTTTCCCTGCTATACCTTCTTATTTTATTGCACTTGAACTTGCATTCATGCTTTGGGTTATCTGGGCTATCTGATTGCGGTTTGGATCTGAATGTCCATCCTAAATTCAATATGTTGTTTAGCTGGTCCCTTAAAAAATATTGCCATTTCTAGTTTAAAAAATAGGATGTAAAAAAAAGAAAAGTCTTTGTTTTTGCCAAGTGTTCTTTAGCAAAACCTTGCTGAAGTTTTGTTTTACAACTTATATAATGTGAAGAAATAACTAATATAGTCGATTCATATATTAATAGGAAAATGAAAGTATTTTATATATCCTTTTGGGCAGACCGTGAAAAGGAACTTGACACGGTGGGCTTTCTGGTGAGGCATTCATTTACTGTCTTCTAAAATGAGTCTGTGGTTAGGTTGTACAGATTTTTGAAATAAATCCCATAGTCTTGATTCATTCTCATACCTTTATATCTCATATGGCACAAGGAGGAGGGAGTTTATGACCTTGCTATGCTTGAGTGCCTATATGTGGTGACTGGCACCTCACATAAGCTTTTGAATTCCTGATGTCATTTTTATCCCCCTTCTACTTGTCACCCAGAAACTTACTTTTCCTTACAGAACCAGTAATGTTATAATTGTGGAGAGCAAGCTTCATTGTTGTTTACTGTCACTGTTGTGCTGTGTGTTTTGTCCAAGTTTGAGGACACAATTGTTCCAGTATAATTTAAACCGGTGGCTGACACATATTGATTTGCTGTGTGGAAGCAATACTACTATTGTTCTGAACACTGTTGAATAAAAATGCATGACACATATTTAGATACAAAGAAATCTGAGCAATTTTGAACTCATAGTTTTTTGGTGTTCCAAGGATTGCCACGGGGCTCTGAAAATGAGTGTTTTTAGTGCATATATAATTTATATATATAATATTTATATTATTTAGTGCGTATATATATTATATAGTGGATATATATGTGTATATATGTATACATATATGTATACACATATACATATATGTATATATGTGTGTATATATATATATACACACACACACACACACTTATATATATATATAAGTATATATATATATATATATATATATATATATATATATATATATATATATATATATATATATATATATATATATATATATATATAATTTGCTTTATTGGTGTGTTTAAAATATTTTTGGTAGATTGTCATGTCTTATGGGAATTAGAACTCAGTTGTTTGTCATGGAACTGAATTGTGTTCTTGGACAGTTTAATGTGCACTTATGATTAAGATTTACAATCTGCTTGTACTTTTCTTTTTAATGTATTAACTGTAAATACGTGTTAGAGAATATGCAGTGTCTGGCTCTTCTAATGATGTTGGAAAGTTTTTCAAATGTAATCTTATGTTTGCATGTGAATTGAAAACAATGTGAGAAATTTTTATTTCTTTTGTTAACATCAACATCCTGGAAGCCTGGAGATATGGTTTTTATGCTATTTTGGGAGTCAACAGTATGTCAGTATCAAGTCTGATGATCTAGCGAATCTCTGAGACAATGCTTCATGCCAAAGTCCAAACCATTACCCAGTTTGCCACAATAAAGACTTTAAAACTGCATCAAAGTTCATTTGAGTCCTGACTCCAACCCCCTTCTAGCAGTGATAGAAAGCCTAACACTCACGTATTTTTATATTATAAAAGAACGTAAGTGTGCTGCATAAGAGTAGCAGCAGTAAAGGCTGTCCTAGAGAATAAAGTAAAGCCAGAATTTTCAATACAGCCTAGCGGGTAGACATAGAGTGCTCGCAAGGGCAGGATTCATAGTATTATGTGCCCTGGATTTGTCTTTGTGTGTGAGTTCCTATCAATAATTGGAGGCAGCAGCGTCCTAACTGTGGATCACATTGACTGCGGTGGGATGAAAGATTGACCACTGGAAACCATTAGAACTGCACGTAAGTTACAGAAATGCTCTGTGCTTTAGCTTCCTGAAGAATCACATGTGGTTAGTAAAATAAACTATTGGACTAGTATAAGGATTAAAAAAGGATGGTAATGGGTGAACACATAGAAAATGCTTCATAAATGCTATTAATTGGAGGCATGTGGGCTGAAAATAAATATATATGCTGAGAGGTACTTGCGAGTTTCACATCCTGAAAATAGAGTGCGGTCTGAGAAAGCCAAAAGACAAATGATGAGAAGGTAATGTAGGAGTGGGTTTAGTTGACGAAAGATACGGCAGTAGGTGAGGTTAATTAAGTTGATTTATTAGGTAGTTTTCACTGTTGGAGGTTTTCTAGACTTCCTTAGATATTTAGGGTCTTTTTGTCCTTTGTTCTGAAATATATTTAAAACATATTGTTATGTATTTTAACTATCTGAGAATTTATACAAATAATAAGAGTTACCAATCACGAACTTGCCAAATGTCAACACGAAATTTTCATTTTGGGTAAGCTCGGTAATGTTTGCTTTCAATCCGTGTGAGTTTACATGTAGAAAACTAAATTTGAAGCAATATGTGTGAGTTTCGTACTTCCTGTGTTAAAGGAGACAAGTAAGTGCAGTAGTTTGATTTGAAATAGCAGAACGTTGTTACCATAGGGAAAAGAGCGCCTCACAGTTGAAGCATGGACACACTCATCTGTAGATTTGGGTCTAATGACTGTGACTTAGCTCTCATTCCACTGCCACCTGCAGAAGGAATAACAACATATTCTAGGTTGGGGAGCAAGTCAAAGTTACAGTAGCTGAAATTAACAATAAAAGAATTTCCCTAGATGGAATTTATCCGGTGGTAAGAAGATCAAAACGGAGCGTGGCTGCAGATTTTACAAGAGCAATGACTTCTCGTCAGCACTCCCTTGTCTTGGCAATGTCACCTTACACAGAAATTTAGAACATGCGGAACATATCCAGAGCCCAAAAGGAAAGCAGTGCTCAGAACAAGATGGGACAGTATGGCTCCCAAGCAAAAATGAATAAATATTCTAGGGGACTCATAACTGAACTTCTCTTACTTTGAAAGGTATTCATAGAAATGTTAATGTTGAGATTTTTCCAAGTACTGAAAAAAGTTATGTATATATATATATATGTATATACATATATATATATATATATATATATATATATATATATATATGTATATATATATATATATATATATATATATACATATATATATATATGTATATATATACACACACATATATACATATATATACACATATGTACACATATGTATATGTACATATACAAATATATACATATATATGTATATATACATATACACATATACATATACACATATGAATATATACATATATACATACACATATACCTATATGTATATATACATATATATACATATATATACATATATATATTTCTCTCTTCTAGGATGTTTTAAAGTACATATTCTTTAAATGTTTAGTAGAGACAGTAGAGAAAAAAGGGTGTGATTTAGGGGTCTGCACTCAGATTAAACTAAGATTACTGAAGTATAGTATACATTCAAAAGGACATATATTATTTTTTTCATGTTTGTTTATTTTTGAGAGAGAGACACCGTGTGAGCAGCGGAGGGCCAGATAGGAAGCCACAGGATCGAAGCAGGCTCCAGGCTCTGAGCTGTCAGCACAGAAACTGATGTGGTGCTCAAACTCACAAACCGTGAGATCATGACCTGAGCCAAAGTTGGACACTTAACAACTGAGCCACCCAGGCACCCAAAAAGGACATGTATGATTAAAAGTATTCTGAGCACAGCTTGATGAAGTAAAGTTCAATATACTTGTGGAACCTGCACTCAGTAAACAAGGTACCAGTACCCCAAGGGACCACCTGTGCCTCTTTCAGTCACGGTCTATCTCTCCTTTGGGACAGGAATTATTCTGACTTCTTACAGAATATACAACTTTTGCTTGTTTTGGGACGATAGAGAAATGGAATTGTGTGTCCTACACCTAGCTTCTTTCACTCAAACTTATGTTAGTGATATTCATGTTATTGTATGTATAGATCCTTTATGCTCATTGGTGTATAGAGTTTCATTATATGAATAGTTTACAATATTTCGGCAACTCTTGGTGGACATGTAGGTAGGTTCTGGCTTAGGTTAATTATGAATGAAACTTCATGCATATTATAGGGCACGTTTGGTGAACATGTTTGAGAATAATATTTATTTATCTAGGAGGGAATTTTCTGGGTCACATTTCATCCAACTTCTCAGCTTTGGTAAGATTCCTCCAAACTGTTTCCAAAATGGTTATACCAATTTACATGAACTTCTTTCTATAGTAGTGCCTGTGTAGTGTCTGTGAGCTCTGAATACTTGATAGCCTTGCCAACACTTGCTAATATGGTCTTTTTCATGTTATCTATTCTGGCAGGTGTACAGATTTTTTTTTTTATTTGAGAAATTTCAATCTAGGTATTGTATACAAATAGTTAAAAAAAAAAAAAAAAACCCCACAACATCCAAATTGCAGATCAGGACTTGCAGTAAAAAAAAACAAAAGCTTTGTTTCCCCCACGAACACCTCTTCCCCAGAGGCAACACTTTCTTTTGTTTTCTTTTTTCTTTTTTTTTTAAATCACCGTTTTTTTAAAAAACGCCATTTTGTATGAACAATTTTAGATTTAGAGAAAATTGCACAAAAAATACAGTTTCCTCACCCCCACTAGTTTCTATACTACCTTGCACTCACGTGGATACGTTAATTATAAGTGGTGGATGAGCCATCATTGATTGGCCCATTATCATTAGACGCATTATCATTACTAACAGTTAGGGTTTATTTTGTGTTATATAAATTCATAAGTTTTGAGAAATGTAAAATGGTATGTACCTACTATTGCAGCATCATACAGAATAGTTCCACCACCCTAAAGTGCCCTGTGCTCCACCTATTACCACTATCTCTCTCCCCCTAAACCCTAATAGCCACTGGTCTTTTTCCTTTCTCCGAAGGTGTTTTGTTGTTGCTGCTGTTGTTGTTGTTGTTGTTGTCGTTTTGTTTTGTTTTGTTTTGTTTTGTTTTGTTTTTCCAGAATATTATCATAGTTGGAAACGTAAAGCGTATGGCTTTTTCGGATTGGATCCCTTCACTTAGTAATCCACATTTAAGTTTCCTCCATGGCTTTTAAGTAGCTCCCTTTCTCCCTCTTTCCTTCCCTCCTCTTCTGTCTCTCTGCCTTCCTTTCACTAAGGGAGTTTATTTTTTAAAACAGCGTTTGGTTTCCAGAAGAAGACTGGAAAGTGCAGAGTTCCCCTGTTCTCCCTCCTACCCCCCAAAACATAGTGTTCCCTATTGTAAACTTCTTGTGTCAGTGTAGTGCATTTGTTACAACGGAGGAGCCAATATGGAAACTATTATTAACGAAAGTCCCAAGTTTACCTTAGCATTCACTGTGGTGTGCAGTTCTGTGAGTTATGACAAATGCACAATGCCATGGTTCAAAGCATTTCACTGTCTTCCAAGATGTTTCACTGTCGTAAATATTCCCTGTGCTTCATCTATTATTCATCTCTCCCTTCCCCCCTGAGTTCCTGGCAACCACAGGTCTCTTTACTGCCTCCATTATTTGAGACAACACTTTGAACTGTTCAAGGTTTATATTCTTTTCTTAGGTATCTTCATGAATATAAGTAATATAGCATAGTGCTGCTTATTGATTTGTCAGTTTTAAGCACCGTCTACTGACTTCCTATGTGAAGATGATGTATACGTCGCTTAAGCCACCTGTCTTCTCTCTCCTCACCTTCCGATATATTCCTGAACTTCTATCTTTATCCTGTTTCAGTCAGGTCCAGCCAGCCGGTGAGTCACTATCGGTATTTTAAAGAGTTACACACGTGATGGGAAATCCCAGAAGCCAAACAAAGGATGGCGAAGCAATCAGGAATTAGTATCGTCAGAAAGCTGTTTCCACCCCCAGGGCTAGAGAAACTCAGAACCATACCTAGCAGGAACTGAGAACATCAGAGAAGAGGCTCTTGGAAAGAAGCTGGAATTTGTAGGAGATAAAATCACTGGTAGCAAGTGGAGCGGGAGAGAGAAAAACCTCTGGGCTTATACCTTCCTCCCTTTCTCCCATCAAACACCCATTGGTCAAACCCCTCTGGAAGCCAGTTGGCAAGGAACCAGGAAACACAGTCTGTAGGAGAAGTGCAGGAACTGGATCTGAGGGCAAAAAGACATAATGGATGAAGTTACATATATGGACCAGTTAGGGTTCTCCAGACACTTAGTATCAATAGGAATTGGTTCACAGGATGACGGAGGCTGAGAAGGGCAGAGCCAGGAGATCCAGTAGTTTAGTTCCAGGCAGACTCCAAAAGCCTAAGAATCAGGAGAGCTGATGATGTATGTTCCATTCCAAGTCTGAGTCTGAAGTCAGGAGACCACTATCGCAGCTTGAAGACACTCAGACACACAACAGTGGATTCTCTCTTACTCTGCTTTTTGTTCCATTCAGGTCTTCAATCGATTAGTTGAGGCCACCCAGTGTTTGGCAAGGCAATATGTTTTGCTTAGTCCACTGATATACAGATGTTCATTGTACTAAGAAATGTCCTCACAGACTCACTAGAAATAATGTGTAACCATATATATGGGTACCCTGTGGCTTAGCCCAGTTAAAACATGAAATTAACCATCACAAGATATAATTTTATGCATGTATGTATGTATGTATGTATGTATGTATGTATGTATGTATGCATGTGTGAATGAATATATGTTATTTGAGAGAGAGAGAGAGAGAGAGAGAGAGAGAGAGAGAGAGAGAGAGAGCACATATGCTCAAGCAGGATAGGGGCAGAGAGAGAGAATTCTGAGAATTCTGTCAGTGCAGAACCTAATCCGCATCTTAGTCTTATGAACAGTGAGATCATAATCTGAGCCAAAATCAAGAGTTGGATTCTGAACTCACCAAGCCACTCAGGTACCCCACAAGATGCAATTTTAAAATAGAGACCTATTTCTCTTACCTGTACTATCATTTTTCATTCCTTACATTGTAAGATAAATGTCTTCCTCACACTTGCTGCACTTTTTCTCAGTCTCCCATCAGCTTTGGACTTCTGTTTGTCATTGTTGTTAACATTGGTATTATGCTCTGCAATCAAGTCTCTTTAGATTGTTCAAGGTTGATTCTAAAACTTGAAAACTAATAAATGGTTTAAATTATTGGGATTATTAAATAATATGCAAACATCAGAATTACTACCCTTTTCTGGGATCAAGGTGAAATGTGTCCTTTTTCTTTGTATTCCATCAGTGTTTTAAACCACGCCATGTTTCACTTGGCTCATTCAGACTAAGACCATCTTATGGATATTTTCTGGTTCTCCTTAGTTTTCTAATTGCACTTCTTTGTTTTATTGCACTCTTTCAGTGTTTTCAAATCATGCCACTTATGACATCTTCCTGTTAACCTCTTAGAGGTCACTTACTGGAGCCTTCTCTTTTCCTGCCTCATTTAGGTGGTGACTCAGTAGGTCTGCTTCACAGCTTCCTTCCTGTGATTTTCCACTGCTACCGGTCCCCGTTTGTTTCCATGGTTTCATGGTAATATGGCTATCTGGGAAGTTAGGGAGCATTTAAAAGCCTGGACTCTTGAGCCCGACGGCCTGGGGTTAGACTTTACTTGTTCCACTTACCAACTGTGTAAGTTGGATGTTGGATGAGTTCTTTGGCTTCTTTATAACCCTATTTCCTCCTCTAGAAGATAATAATGGTAATTGTATATACTTTATAAGTTTGTTATGTGGTTAATATGTAATAATATGTGAAAATAACCCATAACAGTGTCTGGCACAAAAATAAACACTGTTAATGTTGGCTATTATTAAGTATAATTTTTCTTTATTTTTTTCTCTCCTTGTTTTGCTGGAGTACACCTTCAGATAACTTCCTAATGCAGAATGAATAGAATCAAATGTACTGAGTCTTTGCACGTCTGAAGATATCTTGAGTCCACAATCAAATTTAATTGATAATTTTGATAGGTGTACAATTCTAGCTTCTGTTTTTATTTCATTTATTTTTAATTTTTAAAGTTTACCTCCAAATTACTTAGCATGTAGTGCAACAATGATTTCAGGAGTAGATTCCTCAGTGCCCCTTACCCATTTAGCCCATTCCCCCTCCCACAACCCCTCCAGTGACCCTCAGTTTGTTCTCCATATTTATGAGTCTCTTCTGTTTTGCCCCTCCCTGATTTTCTATTATTTTTGTTTCTCTTCCCTTATGTTCATCTCTTCCACTCATAGAATTCTAGCGTCTAATGGCCAGTTGCCCCTTCCATCGATTATCTCCTGATCACAACACAATTGGAGCTACAATATCTGCTCTCTAGAGGTGTTTTTGACTCATCATCACTTTCACCTTCTTGTATTTTTCAAAATCATTCAGTATGTCTGGCGTATGCTTAAGGAAAAGGGAATGGAGGTCCACCTTTTGAAGGGCTTAAAAGAGAATTTATGAACATATTTTAGACTGCCAAAGCCTATCTGCTGGTCTCCTATTATTCACTTTCATCCTGCATGAAAAATATCCTCACCCTACCCCAAGAATCCTCCCTCTTAAAGACCCAGCCCTTGTAACATCAGCTCAAAGTCCAGGATATTTTTATCTAAATTAGGTCCAGGTGTGAATGAGTCTCCTTGTGTGCACTGGTCCTTGATTACACTTTCAATCTGAAGACCTATGAATTAAGCATACCACCAACACGAGCACGTGATAACTAGAAAACACACACACACACACACACAATCACACACACACACACACACACACACACACACACACACACACACACACACAGAAAAAACAAACAAACCAACAAAACACAAACATTTCTGTTCCAAAAGAAAGGAAGGAGGTTATCATGTGTCACTGGTCCATAACAATTCTGAAGTTCATCTGGCCCAGGTAGGCAGTCCTTTCATTGGGTCTTAAGGCCTGGGAATGATTTTCCATGGCTCTAGCTCCTCCGGGGTTCTGGCTTTCAACCTCCAAGTCATTCTTCCCTTCTCATGAAAGGTAGCCTGTGTCTACAGCCTTATGGTTTTCTCGGCCTACTTACTGGTTGTAGGAGTTTGTGGGTCCAAAGCCTTCTTTCATTTTACTCTCTGGGATTAAGTAAACCCTTCTCTACCGTGGACTTTTTCAAACCTTTATAAAGAAAAACACTCCTAAACTTCAAGTTGTATTGTAACAGAGAGAACCCTGTGCCTCACAGTTTAGTCTGCGAGGGTATGCTATGAGAGAGAACACCGGTATTCTCCAAGACCCTTCTTCGTTTAGGACACTTTTCTAGCATCTTTTCCCCAACGTCATCTGCTGAGTGAGGTTGGTAATAATTTCACCTTCAATAAGAGTGACATTATTGATGTTATCTGTGCTAACAAAAGATGAAATTGTATTTGAATGGCATTGAGGAAGGGCAAGTAGTATCGGTTAGGGACGTGTTCAGCTGTCACAGAAAGGCTGCCACCAGTGGCATGAACAAAGAGAGTTTTACTCACAAAGAGGCTGTACGCTGTGCCCCATTAAGGCAGCAATGTCATCTGCAGCAGGCTGCATGGAATGGCAGAGCTGCCAATTTCTTTATGATCCACTACAAAATTTTGGGAAAAAAGGTAGCAGCCGTTAACATAATATTACCAATATTTTTACCACTTACCATCTTCAAGATGCATCACATGGGTGAGCATTTCAAGCTCACAGCACATCTGTGAGGGAGAATTGTTGATGTCTTTTGGAGGTCATTCGTTTTCTTCTTACGTCAAAACTTAGCTGTCATATTTCTAGGACATGTGGCTTCACCAAATCCCCTCCTAGGTTTCCTTTGCTTATCAATGCATCAAGCAAACTCATAGGAATTCTAGAAGTTAATACTTGTGAGTCATGGAGAAACCAGTTCTGCCTTATCAAATCACATTAAATACTCATGCCATTCAGTGTACTCTCAGATGAACCATTGGAAGGTGATCCTGTATTAGCGTTGTATTTCTGTTGGCAAGAACCTTGCCTCCGAGAGGCACTGTAACTTTCATATCTATTAGTAATTGCCAATGAAGTAGAAACCAAGAGTTTTCTTTGTCTTCTTGTTGACACGTTATAATGTATACTAAGTTGCCCCGTTTCCTTCTTTAATTTCTTCGCATCATATACCAACTGCAATATCATCACGGAACAATGGTGGCCCCGAATGTAGCATCACCAGCTCTGGAAACTTCAGATATGTCCACGGTAACAGTTAGGGTGGACTCCATCCAGTTCTTGGCCACTTGGGCTTGTCTGATTCTCTCCGTTTATCTACCTCCCACCCCACACCCCAGCCCCAGCAGCAGTGAGAATATGGTTAGTCAGTGAATCTCCAGCAGATCCAGATGCAGACCATTTCTCTGGATAATCTTTATGGTTGACTGTGGCCTAGGTAGCAGCACTGGTTCAGACAGAAACACCTGATTTGGGTGCCATCAAGCAGTATCTGTGCCCTGCCTGAGAAATGGAACAGTATGCATTTCAAACACTTCAAGTCTCCACTTCTCCCTGCAGACTTCTGTCTTTTGTTGCTTTCATCCACCTACCAAAGCAACCCCAACTTTATGCTAAAGAGAGTGGGCCTCGTGTGCCCTTTGCAGATTGGAATGCTGTTACTAGTTTGGGTTATCTTAACAAACACTGGCAAATTATCTAAAAATATAGAATTCTGTGTGAATTTGGAATCCGTACCTGTAGTAAGCCCTCCATGATTCCATTGATTAGGGAGAGATATCAGACCATACTGTAAGAAACCCTGCCTTCGAATGCTACAGCTCTATGGACTTTCAAAGCACTATTTTTCACCTGGTTATCAAAAGTCGTTAAGTCTTTGTGAGTACACATTCAGAGCTTTTTTAAGATCTGGATCGTAGTCTCCAATTTTTCATTACCCTCCTAACCCATTTATTCCCAGAGTTCTCTTCATTTTTGAATCGTTCTGTTGGGCCTTTGACCACACCTGTCAAATAAAAAATTTCCTCAAATTGAATATATGAACATTTAAGAGCAGTCACGTGTTAAGCGCCAAATATTTTATGATTTCCGTTAGGAGTTTATTCTGTCTGTGGACGGTGAAGAAACAAATGTCTGTTTCTTTTATCCCCACATAAGTAAGTAGATGTGCAAGGCAGAATGCTAGGTACCTGTCAAGGGTAATAGGACATTCAGGAGTGTAAATAAGATTTCTGTCATCAAAAAAAGGAAAAAAAAGATTATTTTATGAATTAAGATAAGCTTAAAAGATTGATGAACTAAGATAAGCTAAAAATCTCTAACTGACACTATGATAAAGCTCATCTTTAAAGCTTGCTTTGTGTACTGATATTATTCCTTTTTTCTTGAAATCTAAAGAAGCTTTTCTCTTTGGCTCTTAATATTAAATGAAAAGACATTTTCCCCTTATATGTTCTTCTGCCGTTTTTAGGCTGAGCTTTTACAAAAGGCTTTTATGTATTCATTGCTTTTTATCTTCATCCTTTGTCCAAAACAAACCTTGAGATTGGGAACGATGTGGACTATTTCTAACCCAAGCTCAGAGGACTTAACTTCTCATAAAACCCCTCAACTGAGGAGGCACTGAACTCATATCATGGAGTTCCTTGTGCAGCCCATGGGCAGGATTCCACTGAAGTAATTGATAGCATCATGGAGACCCTGTCTCTGGAAGGAACTAACAATAAATAAGGATTTGACCTTATAGGCTGATTTTCCTAGAAATCTAGGAATTAAGAGGGACAGAAGTGGGATGATGGGAGAGGGACACTGGAGATGTGCTGAATACACAGGTTCACTTGAAGCCAACTGAGCAGAGGAAGGTTCTGCCCTGGAGGAGCTTGGCTCAGCAGGTTTCAGCTCCCAATTGTTGTGGACTTAGTGAAAATACACTCATGAGAGCCTACGTGAAGGATGCCTCCAGAACTCTAAGAGGATTCATTTCTTTCTTATGTCTATTTTTATGGAAAGTGTCTTGGGGGTGCTTACTTCACCTTTGTGTGTCCACAGTTCTTCTTCCCACTAGTTGTGTTGTCATGAACCTCCTTACATAGCCGTTGCTGCCCTCCTAGACCATGTGTTCCTCATGGGCAGGGCTCACCTTAGCCATCCGTGTGTCGTTACTACAGTGCCACCCATGTGCAAAGGACCCTGTACATACTGAATGAATGCAATGTGTTTATGGGGTTTCAGTTCCCAATTTTTACAGAAGAACTAGCTGTCTCACTTCAATTTTATGTGTAACAGCAGCAGTCTATACTGGGGATTCTCTCCACATTCTCTCTTTTTACAAACACCTGTATAATCAACTTTTGATGAACTCTTACCCTTTTGTGATCAGATGAATTGGCTGGAACCTTTGCCATCTCTTACGATCTTATTTGCAAGCCATTACCACTTCAATTCCCTGTCCTACACTAAATTCTTGCTTAGCAAGAAGCACTATAGTTCAGTGACTAAGAGTGTGGCCCCTGGAGCCAGGCTGCCTGGGATCTAAACTCCTATTTTGCTCTATTTCTAGCAGCAGACCTTTGGACAACTTACTTTTTCTCTTTGTTACTCAGTTTTCTCAGCTGTAAAATCAGGCACAACCTAGTACCTTCACCACAGAGCTCTGAAATAAATTCAGTGAGGTAACAAAGGTAAAACACTTAGAATAATGCATGGAACCCCCTTAACTGCGAGTCAGTAAACACTCGCCTTTATTAGTGATGTAACTACGTTTTTGACAAAGTCGCTGCTTGCTTACTGAAAACCTCCAGGTTGGCTGTGTTGAATGTACAGAACAGGTGAACTATGGAAGGCACCATGTCAGAGTCAGGCTTACTTGGTAGAATGAGGTCCAATTCCCTGATGCTGGTGATTGCAAGAGGATACTCAAGGGCACAGAGAGGCACAGAGAGGCACAAGGCCCTCGGTACAAACCCATACCAAGATGATCAGAAAGCCATAGGAAAACAGAGGGAACAAACTAATTTTACTTTAGTTCCACCATACACCAGTACAGTTCTCTGCAATTCACACATGTTCCCCTCTCAAGCAAACATAACAGGCCTGTGGGAAAGGTATTATTATTCCCATTTAACACGCAACTAGACTAATGCTTAGAAAGGTTAAGTAACTTGCCAAACATCACATCGTTGTGGCAGACAGGATTTGAACCAGCACCGGTCACATCCCACTGCCTCTGCCAAACTTTAGAAACATCTTTGGAAGAGGTGAAATACGTTAATCACAATCATGCGCTGAATAACATAGGACTGGGTACTATAGGCCCAAGCAATCCCAAGGCGGGAAAAATATTAATTTCCGAAGGCTATTTTGCTTACTGTTATATTTCTCAGAGCGCACAGCGTAAGTGTTCGCTCTTTGTGAAATGAGTGAGTTTATGAGGGAATGGATGAAGTGTGAATACCTATGCTCATACGATTACACCGTGTAGTTTGGTTGAGGATCTCGAGACACTCTGCCTTACATCTTCACTCAGCAGAGTAACGGGAACGTTAGAGCTGTCATAGCAGGTGAAAGAGAAGGTTACTTATCATACCACTTGTCCCAAATTACTCGTAGGCCAGCTAAAAAAGCAGCACACAAACATAAGACAGTGAGAGAGAGCCAGGAAAGCTCATAGAGAGCGAGAGAGAGAATCCCAAGCAGGTTCTACACTGTCCGCACAAAGCCTGATGCAGAACTGGAGCTCGCAAACCATGAGATCATGACCTGAATCGAAAGCAATACAGTCACATGCCTAACTGACTGAGCCATCCAGGTGCTCTCACCTTTGTTAAGATTGGAATTCCCAGGTTTTTACGTAGATAAATGACAGATCTTACCAACAACAACAAAACATATTAGAAGGATGGTTGAAAACCAAGGATTGCAAGATTGCAGTAAGGACATAATATGTGGGAGTAATCGGGGTGGGTGGGAGGAAGAAAGGGCCAGGGGGTAGATGGAGGGTCTGTAAATAGAAGCTGACATTCTAGCAAAGGTGGAGCCTTGTTACTTCCACTCTTTAACTCCAGAACTTGTTGTCCCCAGCATGTGGTGTCCACCTACCATATGCTTCAGAGCTGGAGGATGGATAAGCTGCCCATTGTAATCAGGGGAAAACATTCCACCCACAGAATTCACTAATTGGCCTGTTCTATAATGTTTACCCTCTTACTGGCATTGCTAAAAGCACCTACTTTCTCTATACCACCATAGAACAGGTGGATTTTCCCTTGTCAGCCTTTGCTCGCTTGCTTGTCAGTTTATTGGTCCACCTGTGGCTTTATTCACCACTCACCGAAAACTGACTGAGGGACTCAGTGTGCCAGGCTCTGTTCTCGAGGTATACCCCTGCCTCCATGGTGATTGTGGGTAATTCTTGACTTCTGGGCTTCCAGCTACTACATCAGGTGGGGCTCTCCATCACCTTCTGTTGCTTTTTCATTGTCATTGGGCAGGTGTCTGCCTGCTTCTTCTCTCTTATTATGTACACGGTAGAAATCAGTGCTTTGGGAATATGGATGACTGCAGTGAACAGACTCTGGGACGTGTCTTTTCCCTTGGGGAATTTGCATATTTGTGCATATTTGTGTCTCAAAATCTAGTTTATCCTAGAGGTAGACATTTTTAAACAAAGCAAACACAGTCCAGAAGGGGCTCAAGAAACAAAATCGTTGGATGTGTCCCCGAGCCTGGTAGCAATGCAGGTGGGCTAGAGGCCTACAGATGTGGAGCTAGACTGTTGTTGGATGACAGCTTCACTGTGCATCTTCAGCTAGGAAGTGGTACAGCTGGAATGAGAATTCTCCTAGTGTGATTCTTGGCCTGGTGTTTTCCTACTGGCTCATTGGCCTGGGAGGGCTGAGACCTTTTGGAACTTTGTTGTGTTTTGCTGCAGAATCAAATACTAGCTAGGTTTCTCAAGTAGTTATAGAATGGGCTTTGACAGCAAGGTGGGGTGGGGGTCAGGGAGACCTGGCAGGAGGGAGGAAACTGCACAGGCAGGAGAATGGGACTGACAGAGGCTGTTATCTTCCATTTTGTTCTGGGCAGACGTTAGTGAGGATGTCTAGTCCTGAATACCGGTGAAGTTTATGTACTGGCCATGGAGTTGGGCGGGCACCTGAGAGAGATTCCTGACAGTCTGGAGGAAGTGTGTGTGTGTGTGTGTGTGTGTGTGTGTGTGTGTGTGTGTGTGTGTGTGTGTGTGTGTGTTTGTGTGTGTGTGTGTGTGTGTGTCAAAGAGAGAGAGAGTGAGAGAGAAAGAGAGAGAGAGAGAGAGAGAGAGAGAGAGAGAGAGAGAGAGAGAGAGAGAGAGAGATGGAGAAAGAGAAGTCCCAGTAAGGGAATGTGATATTTATTTGGATTGCCTGTTCAATTCATTTTCAAAGCATTCAAATCAAAGTGAATTTTTCTTAACACTAAAAGTATGTACTGAGGTTAATCCTAATAACATTAATCAGAAAATAAGATCTAGAATTTGATGTCAATCAATTTATAAATCAATCCTTCTGGGGAAGAGGGGTCAACATGGTGGAGAATTAGGGGGATCTGTACATCACATGTCTCTCAAACAAAGTGCTGAAGCCAAAGTATTTTGAACCCCAAAAGTCTGTGAGGAAAACAGACTGAATACCTCCCTGAGGGAAATGAGACAACTTGAGAAATGACAGGTGGCTGATTGTGAACTGGGGTGCATAAATTGGGCCAAGTAGGAATGCAGGGAAGAGATCCCCTTCTGCAGAGAGACAAAAGTAAGAGAAAGAGTGGCTCCGGAAGTGTGGGGCTGTATGTGGATAAGAGGAAAACCTCGGACTGGGACTGAGAGGGATCTTATCTCTAACTGTGGGCTTTCTTGGGTCTGGGGCTAGGCTCCCTGTTTGCGCACCTGGAGAGGAGAGGAGCCAGCATTGGCTTCAGGGGTTGATCAGGGGCACAGTCCACAGAAGGAGACAGTAGCCCCACCCTTGAGGCCTGTGCAATAGAACAAAGCCTGCCTGCATCCACCATTCCCCGGATCAGTGGCTGGGTCTAGGGCGCAGTCTGCAGTAGGAGAAAGTGGCCCCCTCCCTGGGGGCGTCGCTGTGGGACAGAACATTGCCTGCCTGCCTCCACCATGCCCAAGCTCAGCAGTGAGGTCAGCAGCGCAGTCCATGGCAGGAAACGGCGGGGCTTCCTGAAGCACAGCAGCACAAAGATAGCCAGGAAGACTTTTGGAGCAGCACAGAGAGGCACTTCCCCAGTGCCAGAGCACACGGAATGTGTCTGTGAATCCTAGACAAGCGCTATGCCAAAGGAGTCAGCGGAGCAAGAAGGACAACACTGCGTTTGCCTTGGGCATAATGAGGACAACTGGAACGGAGTACACCAGGTCATGGAGAAGGGGCTGGGCATCACCATTTCACCACCACCACCACCACCACCACCACCACCACCACCACCACCACCAAGGCGGGGCCTCTGGGATCAGTCCGAGGGTCCATAGTGGAGGTGGGACCAGCCTACCCCAAACCACGCCCCTCTGTGCTGGGTACCTGCTTATCTCATGGAGCTGGATAGGCGCTGTGGAACCAGGCTGCTCCATCATCCGGACCAGTGATGCTGCATAGACTGGATTAATTCCGGGACAACTCTTGTTATTTAGGCATATTCTCCCTTCCTATCTCATCCCTCTCTTAGGTTGATAACTCTGCTCGTTGGTTCGTTCAAGCGGACATTTATAATCCATTCCCTTGATGCATTTCCTACCTATACTTCTATACTTTCCTTTTGCTCTCTCTGGAATGATCAAGCCATCTAGTTTCTCTGTCTGGGTAAACTTATCTTCCTTTTGTTCCCACCCCTCCTTCCTTATTTTCCTTTCTCTCTCTCTGCATTAAGCCATTTAGCCTCCCAGCCTGGTCAATATATATATATTTTTTTCCTTTTCCCCACTGCTGTCATTTCCCTCTTTATATGTGTTTTTCCAACAGCATCGCCTCTACCTTGTTCTTTACTTGTAGCTGGTGTTTCTGGTTTGTTTGTTTTGTTTTCTTTTTGATTTCAGACTGTTTTTCTGTGTGTGTGAGCGTGTGTGTGTCCATTTATTTCTTGTAGTTGCACGTTTCCTTCCATGTCTCTGTTTCCTGTTTGTTGGTTTGTTTGTTTTCCTTTCCAGGGCTACTTCAAGGAACAAATAAAAGCACACCTTGTGGAGGGTCAAAAACATCATGACAAGTAGAGAACTCAAAGAGCCAATGCCACAACAACAGAGAGCAAGTAACACTCTCCAGGAAACACTACCTGCAGGGCTAGAACCTGCACAGGGCGTGACCCCCATTTCATATAGCAATTCTTGCAGGTGCAGAGCAAATAACAAGCTTGTAAACCTCATAAGAGAGAGAAAACTAGCCAAAATAATGAAACAGAAGCATTCCCCTCAAAAGAAGTTCCGGGAAGAAGTGGACAGCTAACGACTTGACCAAAACAGATGTAAGCTACATATCAGAAATTAGCATAACAGTCAAAGGATGAATCGTTGGGATTGGCAAAGGCATAGCAGACAGCATGGGATCAATTATTGCAGAGATCAAGGAAATAAAAAGTAGTCATGATAAATTCAATTGGTATAAATGAGGTGCAATTTAAAGTGGAGGCAGCCACAGCGTGGATTGAAGAGACAGAGGGGAGAGTAAATGAATTGGAAGATAAAAATATGGGGAAAAGGAGGTGAGAAAAAGATAGAGAAAAAATTGAGGATCGAGAGGGGAGAATAAGAGAACTAAGTGATGCAATCAAATGGAACAATATCCATAGCACAGGATTTCCAGAAGAGAGCAAAAAGGGGTGCGAAGATGACCTTGAACAAATCATAGCTGACAACTTCCACAATCTGGGGAAGGAAACCGACATTGAAACCAAACGGGCACAGAGAACTCCCTTCAGATGTAACTTGAGGTGATCTTCTGCACAACATATAATAGTGAAACTGGCAAAATACAAGCATGAAGAGAGAATTCTGAAAGCAGCTGGGGATGAAAGGACATTAACGTACAAAGGTAGAAGTATTGGGATAGGAGCAGACCCATCTACTGAAATCGGACAAGCCATAAACGAATAGGGGAATCTTCAATGTGATGAATAGGCAAAATATGCAACCAAGAATCCTTTATCTAGCCAGTCTGCCATTCAGAATCGAAGGAGAGGTAAACGTCTTCCCAAACAAACCAAAACTGAAGGAATTCATCACCGCTAAACCATCCCTGCAAGAGATCCTAAGAGGGATTCTATGAGGGAAATGTCGCAAGTATCACAAAGTGCCACAGACACCAGTACAAGCATGAAAAGTACAGACATCACAGTGCCTGGGAACCATAGCTTTCCATAATAACACTGCATGGAAGTGGAATAAATGCTCCAACCAAAAGACATACGGTATCAGAATGGATAATACAAAGCAAGACCCATCTATTTGCTGTCTTACAAGACACTCCTTTCAGACCTGAGGACACCTTACTATTGAAAGTGGGGGGATGGAGAGATACCTTTCATGCTACTGGGAGTCAAAAGGAAGCTGTATTAGCCATACTTATATCAGACAAACTTGACCTTAAATTAAAGTGTGTAGCAAGAGATGTTTAAGGGCATTATTAAATAATTACAGTGTCTGTCCATCAGGAGGAGCTAACAATTATAATGAGTATGCAGTAAATTCGGAAGCACACAAAGATTTAAAACATTTAATCACAAACATTAACAATCTCCATGATAAGAATGTGGTAATTGCAGGGGGCTTTAATACTCAACTTACAACAATGGACAGAAAATCTAGACAGAATCAGGAAAGAAACAATGGTCCTGAATGATACATTGGACCAGAAGGACGTGACAGATATTTTAGAACTCTACATCCCAAAGCAGCAGAGCATACTTTCTTCTGGAGTGCAAGTGGAACATTCTCCAGGAGAGACCACATAATAGGTCACGAAAAGCCTTCAATAAATATAACAGAATTGAGATGACACCGTGCACACATTCAGGTCACAATGTTTTGAACTTGAAATAAACTATAGGAAAAAGTCTGCTAAACCTCTAAAAGCATACAGGTTAAAAAACGTCTTACTAAAGAATGAATCAGTCAACCAGACAGAGAAGAAATTAAAAGACATAAGAAACAAATAAAAATGAAAATACAACAATCAAAACTTTTTGAAAGAAAATTTACTTAAAAAGATGGTAAAAGGGTTACTGAAGCTGAGTTTTGCATACTTGAGACAGCATGTAATGCACTAAGGAGTCAGAGTGCTTGGGGTAACGGCCATTTCCATAACTTTCTTAGTTCTGTGACCTTGAGCAATTATAACATCTCCTTCAGCCTCAATTCCTTCTTCTGTACACAGGGTCAATTGAGATGCTTTATCAGGTAACGTGCTTGCCACAGGGAAGTGATTGGTAGCTGTAAGTTCATTGCTTTGCCCCTTGTATTCCCAGGACTCCTGCCAGGGAGCCTGGAGGCCTGTGTGCTGGCCTGAATCTGCTACATTTTCAGGCAAATTTTTTACTTTGTGATTAAGTCTTCCCGTTTCACTGAGCCCTTGATTCACCCCATGTGTTCTGGCATCTGCTGCCCTGTGTGGGTTCCCTCCTCCTTTTTAACACCCTTACTTGGTTTTGTGTGATTCAGTGATCACACCACCTGAGCATCAGTTATTCGCAATAAGCGTGACTCCTCTGAGTACCTATGGTATTCTGATTATTCCCACATAGAGCTAGTTTCTGCAGCTTTGATTATCTGCTAAATTATACCAATGCATATTTTAGAAGATTCTTTTTTTGTTGTTGTTGTTGCTGCTACTGCTGTTGTTGTTGTTGTTGCTGCTGCTGTTGTTGTTGTTGTTTTTGTTGCTTAGAAATCATTTGTTTCAGGTTCATCTAGTCTATCCAGTAACACCTGCAATAACATTGAGATAAACCTTGGTTTTACCTGTTTTCACTTTTTAATGCCAGTGGATTTTGTTTTTGGTTTTCTTTTTCAGGCTCCCTTTGGGAAGTTCTATTTCTTCCATCTCTCGCTCATGTTTCCTAAATAGACAATGGATTGTTTGCTAGTTGCTGTGTCTGGGACGTTGTTGCTGTTTGCCAGGTGTTAGTATTGGCATGCCAGGCCTGGGTGTTCATTCTTTCACGGATTTTTGTTCCAGGTCTTCATGACAAAGGCAACAGAATGAAGAAGGTACTGAGTTGAAGCAGTTAGAAATTCACTTCAACTAGGATTGCCGGAGGAAGTGGGCACTGCCTTTAGAGCAGGAGACACAGAAATGAACCACAAGTGAGCAAAATGAGTTGGGTATAAGAAAGAAAAATAATTCCAGCACGATAGTCAAGTTTTCTTTGCTTTTATTTGAACTATGGGATAAATGTGTAACGTACTACAAACCCTTACGATCTGGGCAGCTTATTTTTATTTTAATGTTGGTTGGTTGGTTGGTTGGTTGGTTGGTTGGTTGGTTGTGTGGGTGGGTGGGTGGTTGATTTGCAGTGTGTGTGAGGAAGGGGAGGGGATGAGAGAGGGGGGAAGAGAAAATTCCAAGCAGGCTCTGTGCAGAGTGTGACCTGGGGCTTGAAACCACAAATGGCGAAATCATGACCTGAACTGAAACTAAGATTAGGTCACTCAACTAACTGAGCCACTAGGCTCCCCTTGGCTGCTTATTGTATTTGCACATTGGGCCTTCGTGTTAGAAATACCATAGGGAGTGGTGTACATGCATGATCTAAGGAAGGTGTAGCTATTTAGATCTGGCTTATTTTTTTTTTCCTTATAACACTTTATTCAGGAGTGATATTTCATAAGTTTATTAGAAAGACAGAGTGAAGATTGTAATTGGGAGGAAATCAGGTAAGGAGTCATTGCAGTTGACCAGGAGAGGTGAACATGACAGGAATTAGTGTGGACGCAGGAAATGGAGACATGAGGACAGATGTGGTATTTTTTTGAAAATGCTTTTTGTTGTGTAATTAACATTATATAAAATAACTCTTTTGGTGCATAGTGCTTTGAGTTTTAAAGATTGTATATACTCATGTAAATGTCACCCCAGTGATAATACAGAAGAGTTCTGTTCCTGGGGCACATAGGTGGCTTAGTCACTTAAGCATCCCACTCTTGATTTCGGCTAAGGTCATGATCTCACTGTTCTTGAGTTTGAGCCCCTGCTCACGACCTTCCCGGAGCCTACTTGGGATTATCCCTCTCTACCTCTTTTTCTGTGCCTCCCCCACTCTCACTCTGTCTTCCCTCCCAAGAAAATTAGACACAAAGAGAACAATTCCATCAGCTCCCAGAATTCCCTCATGTTGAATCACTCTCACCCCACCCCTGAGGCCTGGCAACCATCTATCTCCAACTTTAATATCATATAAATGGATCCTTATTGTAGGTAACTTTATGAGACTGGTTTCTTTCATTCAACATCATGCCTTTATAATACGTCTGTTTCTTAGTGTTTCCCTGTACGGATATACCAGGGTTTGTTTAACCATTCATTTCCTGAAGGAAATTTGTGTTTTTCCATTTTTGTCAGTTATGATTAGAGTTGCTGTAAACATTTGTGTGCATGTTTTTTTGTTTTTGTTTTATAAACATAAGTTTTCACTTCTCTAGAGCAAATATCCAGGAGTCAGATTTATGGGTCATATGCAAGTATTAGGTATTGTCTTTAAAAAATATATATATTTCATGGGCTCCTGGTTGGCTCAGTAGATTGAGTAGCTGACTTCAGCTCGGGTCGTGATCTCATGGTTTGTGAGTTCAAGCCCCATGTTTGGCTCTATGCTGACAACTTGGAACCTGGAGCCTGCTTTGGATTCTGTATCTCCTCTCTCTCTGCCCCTCCCTGCTCACACTCTTCTCTCTTCATCCCTCAAAAATAAATAAAGATTGAAAAAAAAACATTTTCAATATGTGTATAGCAGTATCTCAGGGCAGTTTGAATGTGTTTCCCTGAAGCCTAGTGTTGTGGAGCATCGTTTTGTGTACTTCAATATATTATATTCTGGACACAAGACCTTTGCTGGATATATGATTTGGGAATATTTTCTCCAAGTCCATAGATTGTCTTTTTGTTCTTTTAACAGAGTCTTTTACCAAGCAAAAGTTTTAGTACTAATGAAGAGCAATTTAGAGATTTTTTTCTTTTATATGAATCCAATTTATACACCTTATAACTTCAGATGTAATTTCTACTCCTTGTTCATATATTTGCTATTCTATACCAGCATCAGAATGTTTTCAGTTTGTTGCTATTGTTTGCCCAAGTTGTATACTGCACAGTTCTAGGAGGCATGATTTATATGAACTATAGTGCGAATGGTAACCCTCAAATCTGTAAAATGTACAACTTGTACACATATGTATTATCTCCTGGAGGGTCTTTTCTACTGTACAGATTGCAGTCATTGCTGTGGTTCTGTTTTACTTTCCTTGTCAGTAATTTATCATGCGGAGTGTATACTGAAGCCAAATTTAAGAAGCTCCTGTTTGTGAGCTATCTAAAGGTAATTTATTCTCACTGATTCGCAACTAGCTGGGGCCTATCCTTGGGGTACAGCAACATCTGGCTTTCAAGCTTGTTCCCTTACTTTAATCTATTAATTTGCATTCATGGAAACTGGAAACTCTCTTCAGCCAGCCAGTGTTAGCTAGATACCCGTGATTTTAAAATTCACCTCTAAACAAATGACTAAAACTTTAATATTTGTAGAATCATCGGGATTTGAAAAAAAAAGGAACAATATAAAACAGCTGGAAAAAATCAACAGAATATAATATAAAAACAAACATATCATTTGCAGGGAATACTTTGGCTCCATGCAATTCTCTATTTACTCTGAGTAGCTCTAAGTTGGTGTATGACGTCCCTCTGACAATATGAATGTACATTCAGTGTTACAAGATGTTTGTTTTGTCAATACTTAGTTCCTCTAAAGATGGAATCACAAATTATTAACTGATCAACAGTTAGTGTTGTAGCAGAATCAGGAACAATTCAACAGAACAGGCCTGTTCTGGGTGTGTTCTTACAGAATTATATAATTATGTCCATTATTACTACAGGTGTCTTACCTACCTGGCCTCTTCATAATCAGCTACAGTAGCATTTCAGAAAGCATCCCATTCTTCCCCACTGAAATGATGAAACTTTTTTTTTAATTATGTGTCTACATTTATTTATTTTTGAGAAACAGAGTGAGACAAAGTGTGAGTGGGGGAGAGGCAGAGAGAGAAGGAGACAGAATACGAAGCAGGCTCCAGTCTCTGAGCAAGTGGTCAGCACAGAGCCTGGTGCAGGGCTCAAACCCATGAACTGTGAGACCATGACCTGAGCTGAAGTCAGACATTCAACCGACTGAGCCACCCAGGCGCCCCATGAAATGGTGAAACTTTTATGATGCTACTTGTAGGCTTTCTTGGTGGGGATTTATTTGTGTTTGTTTTATAAAAGTCCTTTATCAAGTTGATGAAGTCTCCCTGGACTCAGTTTGCGGAGAGAATGTTTTATTTATTATGAATGGAGGTAACAAATGCCTTGTCTGCATCTGTTTTTAAGACCATCTGATCATTATCCTGTCTTTCTTCTTTAGCCTATTGTTGTGATGGGTTAAACTAATTGATTTTTGAATATTGAACCAGTCTCCCATACTGGTACTAAATCCCTCTTGGTTATGGATGTATAATTCTTTTTACACATTGTTGGATTTGATTTGCTAACATGTATTGGGTATTTTGTGTCTATGAAAATGCAAGACACTGGTCTCCAGTTTTCCTTTCTTATAATGCCTTTACCTTGTTTTGTCAATGCTGGCCTCCTAGAATGAGGAAGTTTTCCCTCTGTTTTTATTTTCGGGAAGAGATTATAGGACATTAGCATCATTTTTTCCTGTAAATAAATGTTTGCTAGAATTCTTCCGTGAAACCATGTGGGCCTGATGCTTTCTTTTGGGAAGGTTATTTGTCCTTGACACTATTTACTTAATAAATATAGGCCTATCCAGATAATCTATGTTTCCTTAAGTGGGTTTTAGTAGTGTGTGTCTCTTATTTGTTTTCTATATTTTTCTAAAATGTTTTCATTTATTTCTGAGAGAGAGCTGTAGAGTGGGAGGTGGGAAGGGGCAGAGAGAGAGGGAGACGCAGAATCTGAAGCAGGCCCCAGGCTCTGAGATGTTAGCACAGAGCCTGACACAGGGCTCAAACCCACGGGCCAGGAGATTATGACCTGAGCTGAAGTCAAACATTTACTGACTGAGCCACCCAGGTGCCCCATCGTGTGCATCTTTTAAATAATTGATCTGTTTCATATAAGTTATGAAATTTGGGGGCATAGAGTCATTCATAATATTTTCCGTTATCCTCTTGATGTTCATGGAATCGGTAGCGGTTATGTCTCTTTCATTTTTGATATTAGCCATTTGTGCCTACTTTTTTTCCTTGGATAGCCTACTTAGGGGTTCATTGCCTTTATTGATATTTTCAAAGAACCATCTTTTGATTTCTCTATTGATTATCTCCAGTATTTTACTATCTTTTATTTTATTGATATCTGTTCTTATTATTATTTTTTAAGTATTATTATTTCTTTTCTCCTACTTCAGCCTTCAACTGTACCTCCTCCCCTATTTTCGTAAGGTGGAAGTTTAGGCTACTAATTTTAGGTCTTTCTCCTTTTTGATTTTGTTACATTTATTTACTTACTTTGAGAGAGAGAGAGAGAGAGAGAGAGAAAGCATGTCTGTGAGCAGGGGCATGGCAGAGAGAGGGAGAGAGAGAACCCCAAGCAGGAACCCAATACAGGGGATTGATGTCATGAGCATGATAGCATGACCTGAGTGGAAACTAAGAGTTGAATGCTAAAACGACTGAGCACCCAGATGCCCGAAGATCTTTCTACTTTTCTAATAAATGCATTCAGTGCTGTTCGTTTTACTGGAAGGCATGTCTTCAGTGCCCCCCACACCCCGCCCTGCACATTTTGGTAGGTTGTATTTAATTTTCATTGAGTCCAAACTACTTTGAAATTTCTCTCAAGATTCCTTCTTTGAGGTGTTATTTAGAAGTATGTTCTTTAATCTCTAAACATTTGGGGGTATTCTTGCTATCTTTTTATTATTGCTTTCCATCCAGTTCAATTCCAGTGTGGCCTGACAGCATACTTTGTATGGTTTCTGGTCTTTGAAATTTGGTAGGATGTGTTTTATGGCCCAGAACATGTTCTGACTTGGTGCATGTTCTGTGTGAACTTGAGAAACATGTTTATTCAACTACTGTTGGATAAAATATTCCATATGTACCAGTTAGATCTAGGTGATTACTGCTACTGCTTAGTCCAGCTGTAGCCTTACCTATATCCTTCTAGACCTGTCAGTCACTGACAGAAAGGTGTTGAAGTCCCCACTATAATAATGCATTTTTCCCTTTCTCCTTGAAATTCTAAAAGTTTTTCCATCATGTATTTTCATTCTCTGTTGTTAGATATAGAAAATTAGAGATTGTTATGTTTTCTTACAGAACTGACCCTTTTATCTCTCTATATAAACTCTTTATATAATGACACTCTTTATCTCTCTAGAGTTTCCTTGTTTGGAAGTTTGCTTTGTCTGGAATTAATGCAATTACTCCAACTCTCTTTTGATAAGCATTAGCATGATAAATCTTTCTTCATCCTTTTACTTTTAATCTATCTGTATCTTTATATCTCATGTGAATTTCTTATAGACAATATAGAGTCGCATCTTGTTTTTGGATCTCCTGTGAGAATCTCTGAGCTTTAATTGGTATATTTAGACTATTCACATTTGATGTGAGTATTGATATAGTTGGAAGAATATCTACCATGTTTGTAACTGTTTTCTATTCACTGCATTTATACTTTGCTTCCTTTCTATCTTCACCTTTTTCTGCCTTCTGGATTTTAATGCAGCAGTTGGTATATTCCATGTTCTTCTTTCTCTTAGCATATTCATTATACTTTTTTATTTTAAAAAGTTGGAGTGGTTTCCCCTTTTTTTGCATTTGCATTACTCATTTATAACGCGTCAAATTCCTCTTTCTTTTTTTTTTTTTTAATGTTTTTTATTTATTTTTGGGACAGAGAGAGACAGAGCATGAACGGGGAAGGGGCAGAGAGAGAGGGAGACACAGAATCGGAAACAGGCTCCAGGCTCCGAGCCATCAGCCCAGAGCCTGACGCGGGGCTCGAACTCACGGACCGCGAGATCGTGACCTGGCTGAAGTCGGACGCTCAACCGACTGCGCCACCCAGGCGCCCCTCAAATTCCTCTTTCAAATCACACTGTATCACTTCACAGGTAGTGCAGTTACCTTATAAAAGCTTTCTCAATTCCTCCATCCCATGCCTTCTAATATTGACGTCATCTACCTCCTTCTCCATATCCTATGATCACCGAGTATATTGCTGCTGTTATCACTTTAAACAAATTGTTATCTATCAGATAAGTTGGGAAAGAGAAAAATAAAATATTTTATCTTACCTTCCCTTATTCCTACTCTAATCCGCTTCTTTTTAACACATAGATCTGAATTCCTTATCTATAACCTATATCCATATTCCTTTTTCTAAAGACCTTTCTCTTGAGAGAGACAGGGGGCACAAATGAGCAAGGGGCAGAGAGAGAATCCCACGACAGGCAGAGAGAGAGGGAGAGATAATGGGATCTCACTCAAAGCATGGCTCATGCTCACTTGCAGTGGGGCTGGAGCTCACTTGATGTGGCACTTGAACTCACAAACTGTGGGACTTGAACTCATGAATGGTGAGATCATGACCTGAGCTAAACCCGGGTATTTAACCACTGAGGTATCCTGGAAGGAACTTTTTTTTTATTTCTTGCAAGGCAGATCTACTAGTGATAAAGTCCTTCCTTTTTGGTTTCACAACGTATTACTTGTTTTTGGGTTGTTGTTGTTTTTCTTGTTGTTGTTCTTGTTGTTTACAAAGGTGAGGGATTGTAAAATTCAGATGCTTTTGGGAAGAGTAACACACTCCATGCCTAACATCTTTTTTAATGTTTATTTATTTATGTTGAGGGAGAAAGGGGCAGAGAGAGAGAGGGGGGGAGAGAGAGAGAATTCCAAGCAGACTCCATTCTGATAGCAGAGAGCCCTATGTGGGGGTCAATCTCATTAAACATGAGATCATGACTTGAGCAGAAACCAAGGTCGGATGCTCAACCGACTGAGCCACACAGGCACCCCAAAAAGTCTTTTTTCTCCAGTTTGAAATACACTTTTGCTGGATATAGAATTTTCAATGGGTGTTTTTTTTTCCTTTCAACACTATTTTTATTTTTATTTTTTTATTTTATTTTTATTTTTATTTTTATTTTTATTTTTATTTTTATTTTTATTTTTATTTTTATTTTTATTTTTATTTTTATTTTTATTTTTATTTTTATTTTTATTTTTTCTTCTACTCTGGCTATGAACAAAGGGATAGATGGGGTAAGAGGAGAGAGAGTGATGCTGGCTGGTAGAAGGGCATGATCTTAGCCTGGCTGGTGAATTGCTGTCTGACAGACACACTAAATGGAGCATTGAAGCAAACGTGCAGTCATCTGAGGGAAGATGCAGGAAGAGTTGTAAGTGTAAAAGGACAGTGGTATCACTGAGGTATTTGAGAAAAGGGATGATGTGAAACACGCCAGTATTGTGTTGCCTCAAAAAGCACATCTGCAAGCAGTCTTGTATATTCACAAAAACACTTTCTACCTACCTGGCATTGTGGTTCTCTGAAGTTTTATAATGCCTGTAGTTTCTTTTTTTTTTTTTCTTTTCTTTTTTTTTTTTTTTTTTTTTTTTAGTAATGAAAGGAAAATGTTGAAGTCTCTAGTTTCCAAACTCATTTCTGGGACATCATTTTTTCTTGGAAGTTTTTGAAAACCATCCAGTAATACTCAAGGGAAGGAGAGACTTTGCTTCTATGGTATAAGGTGAAGGCCCCAAAGCCCAGTGGTTTGAGCCACTGAACGTATCTGTGGTATCAATCTAAGTATGCATGTCTGAATGCTGGTTGTTGCTGCTTTAGCTGTGGATTTATTCCTGAATGAA
This sequence comes from Neofelis nebulosa, assembly GCF_028018385.1. NCBI lineage: Eukaryota > Metazoa > Chordata > Mammalia > Carnivora > Felidae > Neofelis > Neofelis nebulosa. The sequence continues at coordinate 4,569,634 of NC_080801.1, forward strand.
ATGAGGAGATACTGTATGTGGAGAAAAGTAATTAAGAAAAGCATGTGTAACAAGGAACATGTTTCAGTTGCATATCCAACAGCAAATGTGTGTGTGTGTGTGTGTGTGTGTGTGTGTGTGTGTGTGTGTGTGTGTGTTTAAAGTTTTTATTTATTCTGTGTGAGAGAGAGACAGAGAGAAAGAATGCAAGCAGGGGAAGGATGGAGAGCCAGAGAGAGAGAGGAAGAGAGATAACCTGGCAGTGCAGAGCCTGACGCAGGGCTCCATGTCACGAACCATGAGATCATGACCTGAGCTGAAATCAAGAGTCTGATGGTAACTGACTGAGCCACTCAGGCGCCCTGTCTTTATCTTTTAAACATATGAACTCTTGAGTCATAGTTCTCCTTGGGTTTTAGCCCTTTTCTTGTAGCAAATGTATTCTGAAATACAGAGAGGTTTGTGTGCTTCAACGTGAACAGTGGGATGACGTGTTTTTTTTTTTTTTTAAGGTAGTATATCAGCTAGAGGGGGCACGTGGCAGAATGGCTGAATATGAGCCTGGAGCCAGATGACCTGGGCCTGAACCCTGGCTTACTAGATGTATGACCTTGGGTAGGCTATTTAACCTTTCTGTTCCTTAAGTCTCCATTTGCAAAATGAGGCTAGTGATTCTATGTTCAAATGTTCCTGGATTGTGGCCCTGCCTGGCACAACTGTTAATGGCTTTCCGCTTTGATTCCCCAAAGTATCTTTACTTGGACAATAAATTATATCGTTGCCCTCACAATGAGCGAACCTGTGTCAGAAGATCCATTTTGAAGATTAAAAGCATTAAAAACTACACCTGCTCATAATATGTGCTCAGTAAGTACTAGTTGCTATTATTAGCTGTGACAACCAGAATACACGTTTTAACTATCCAGATTCATGCATTCCCCCAGAAGCAAGGATTGTTACTGTAGACCTTGAACTCTGAAAGTGACATGTTTTGTTGGAAAATGGAGAATCACCACAGTGTGAGCAAATTTAATACAGTTTTGAAAAATTCTCTTCCAGTTTAACCTAGCATGGGTGAAACAAGTAGCTTGAAAAAAATGGCCGTTTTCTTTCATTTCACTAACAGGGTAATCACCACCCAGGACATGCTGGTGTTACAGAGAAAATACCACGGGGGTTGTTAATTTGGGTTTTGTGTTTAATGTGCTGTTCTTTCGAGTCTGATCCCTAGTTTTCTTTCTTTGATCTTTCTTTGGGCATTCCCTTCCTTCTCCTCCCCTCATGTAATGTCTAAAGTCAATTGCTGTCCCTCCTTCATACATCCTTGTGCTAGGAGATAAAGAAATTATACATAACTGAAAAAGCTTTATTTGCAGTAATGGTTTCATGTGCCTACTCTTAAAATCCTTTGACGTGTTTGAGATTGGGTAGAAAAAAAGTGGGTTAATTGGGATATGACTTTTCTTCATATAGGCAGCTTGATGAGAGTTTCTGCTAAGCTTGTGAGGTAGTCACGCTAGACAGGCACAGAGGTAGGACGGACCTCAACTCCTGGCCCTGCCACAGGCTAGCTGTGTGACCTTGGGCACTCCGTTTGTTTCATCTCTCTGAGTTTCAGTATTTAGCATGCTTAAAAAGGGGGTAAAGATACATGCTGCTTCCCAAGGTTAAACATGAGGCTCAAATGAGATGATGAGTTAGTATGCTCTAAGCAAATGTTGGCCAAGAGTTCCTTTCTTTAAAAATTGGTTGATGTGATTGGGACTCCTTTTGTAAGATCCATGAGCAGAGGCTTGGAGGAAAAGAAGGTAAAAATGCTGCTTCTGTTTGTGCGTTTCTGAGTTGCCTTGGCTGTAGTACTTGGCTATCTAACCAGGTGCTGCTTCAGCATGCATGAAATACTTCAAATGGGCGACAAGATGGTCTTTCTTTTATCCTAAACTTCAGGCTGTTGGAAGCATATCTGTGGAAGCCTATGTGGTCTGACAGCTGGAAGGCTCCAGGAGAAGTCAAGTGTGCCAGGGAGCCCAGCTTTGTGCCAACCAGGGAAAGGATGGCTTAGCTCTCAAAGGAACATGCACGTTTCTCAGGTGATAGAGTGCAGAATAAAATGTGTCCCTTTAAACTCCACATTCCCCTGCTCTTCAACTTCTAAGGAAGTCTTTGGCTACTAGCAGTCTGGGCTCTGGAGCCAGCATAGTATTTTTCTTCTTTTAGTTTATCCTGGTTTATGATTTGCTCCCCTTTAACTGAAAAATTGTTTTTATTATAGAAAATGTCAAATGTGTAAAAGTCAAGAAAATAGTATATTATACCCCCATGTGCTTACGACCTAGTTTTAAAAATTATCAAAAACTCATGTCTAATCTTGTTTCATCTGTCTTTCTACCCGTTTTGTCCTTGCTCCCCTCTTCCCCTGGTTTATTTGAAGCAAATCCCACACGTTGTATTTTATTAAAAATATCATCCTGTTTGTTTTTATTTTAAAAAATGTTTTATTGTAGTATACTTGGCATAACTTGCAGGAAGCTAAAGTGTGCTATTTGATAAGTTTATGCATCAGTGTGGATGAGTATACACACAGATCAAAAAGTATATACACACACATATCCATGAAACCACCACAGTCTAGATAGTGACCATATCCATCACCGAAAAGTTTCCTTGTGTCTCTTGGTCATCCTTTCCTCTTGCCCCTCTCTGCCACCTATTACTGATCTGCATTCTGTCACAATATATTAGTTTCTATTAGAGTTCTTGATGAGTGACATCATAAAGTAAGTACTTTTTTTTGGTCCAGTTTTTTTTTTCTCCCGCCGTGGCATAGTCTTTGTCTATTCTACCAATATCGTCATGCTGTGACTAGGTACCATTTAGGAAGCTGCACGTCTGGGATGCAGATGGGATACCTGATGAGACCTAGACTAGTCTTACAATCAGTGTTAGAGCTGTAACTTGGACCCAGGCAGGTAGTCTGGCTGCAGAGCTCATGCTTTCATTAAGAGATAATATTTTCATTAAGAGATGGTACTCGTGGGTGGCTCAGTTGGTTAAGCCTACTCGGGATTCTCCTTGATGCTCCCGTGCTTGTGCTCGCAACCTCTCTCTCTCTCTCTCTCTCTCTCTCTCTCTCTCTCTCTCTCTCTCTCTGTCTCTCTCTGTCTCTCTCTGTCTCTGTCTCAAAACAAATAAAAATGTGTTCTTTTTAAAAAAGGAGATAATACTTGAGGTGGATCTTGCAAGATAAAGAGAAGTTTAATGGACAGTAGGGACTGGCTTATTAGGTAGAAAGAATGTAGTATCAATGCGGGGACATGAGAAACTTATTGTCCTGGGGGCTGATGATGAGAAATAATGTTGGTAATGCTGGTATGACCAGAAAGATGTAGGGCCTAAAAAATACCTCTTTTGGTTATCCAGAGCAGCTTTTTCATTGATAATATTAATGAGGTCTTTAAAAAGACTCCTTGATATGTTGAGTAAGTGCAGGAGATCCCATTTCTGTTTTCTCAGTTCCAAGGATCTCAGATGGGGAGCTTCTGAACAAGCTGATCTCAAAAGCATTTTCTGATCTCAGCCAACCTAGGTTTTGCCATCCAGGAGTAAATTCACTGCTCTCACATTTTCTGCTCAGCTCTGAGTCCCTTTCATGTTAAAAGAGATCTGCTTGCTGCTTTTAAACTGAATAGTATTTCCAAACCTGTCCCCACTGTCAGTAGTTGAAAGGCTAATAGTCAGCTAGCATCTGAATACCATTGGAGTGGTACCTCACTTATTTGGTTCATAAAAGGATGATGGTTGTAAAAAGGAAAGTGTATGGTGTGGTGGTTTAGCCATGTTTTGGAGGCTAACTCTTGTTTCCTGCTTTAAAAATGCATTTTGCTGTTTCCTAGTTAAGAATAGATTATAATGAGAAGGTAGTAAATGCAAAATAAAAGGTGCTTTTAGGTTTTAATGCACAGTGCTGTTGCTGAGTATCAGTGAAACAGATTGGTTTTTGTTTTTGTTTTTGTTTTTTAAATGAATAGGTAGTTTGTGGATGTGAATTTCAAAAGGTGCACGTGTTCAAATCCCTTCTTTCCTCCTCAAGCAACTTTAATTTTTCTTTAGTGGCCCCTTTTATAAAAGGAGTCTATGCTTGTATTAGCATGTATGAGTGTGTTATTGTTACTAGAATTTTGTTATGGAAATGCTAATTAGTAAGAATAGAGAGAATGTTATCTCTTGCCAGTCATGATAGCAATCTCTGTGTGTGTGTGTGTGTGTGCCTGCGTGTGTGCGTGTGCGTGCATGCAAATGAGCAGATAATCTAAACAAGTGTTTAGTTTTCACCTAAAAAGTAATAAACATGCATATTAACAAAGTTTAACCCATACTAAGGAAAAAGATTAAATAGAAACTGACTAGGCCCATCTTTGGATTTAACAAAGACTTCCAGCAGCTACTATATTTAAAGAACTAAAGTAAAATATATTCAAAGATACAGTAGGAAACATGATGTGAGTTCACCGAGAATCACAATAGACAAATGGAAGTGATTTTTAGAAAAGTGAAATTTATGGAATTGAAAAATACAATAACTCAAATTAAATTTCACTAGATTAACTCAGTAGATTAGAAATAGAAGAAAGAATCTGTGAACTTGAAGGTAAATCTAGGGAAATGTGCCAAGCCAAAGAATAGACAGGGAAGAAAAATTGGACACCAATCAGTAGAGCACTGTGTGACAATATCAGGTGCTCCAACTAATTATGTAACACAGGTATAATAGGTGCCCCAGATGGAGAGGAGGGAGAAAAAGGGACAAAAATATTACCGAACAAGTTGTTTACATATCAAATTTGATGAAAATTGTCTGAAAGATCCAAAAATTTGAAATAACTTCAATTTGGATGAACACAAAGAAGAACACACCTAGACAAATCATAGTTACACTATTGGAAAATAAAGATATTATTTTGAAAGTAGAAAGAGGAAGCTCCTTTTCACATATAGGACAAGAATAATGTGAATAATGGCTGATTTCTCATCAGAAACAATGGAAGCCCGAAGATGGTGTACTGATAAATCCGAAGTGCTGATAAAAACCATCAACTAAGAATTCTTTGCCCAACAAAACTCTCCTTTAAAAATGAAGATGAAGAAATTAGGCTGTTTCGGTCGCCCTGCTACTCTTCGCTGGCTAGGAATTCACCACGTGCGGAGAAATGGTCTTGGCGGCCAGACAGCAGGCCCCGGTTTTCACAACTGTGGTCGAACTAGGAGGCTGAAGAATTGTACTTCGGGTGTGAAATGGCAGCTGTACTGTTGCACTCCATCACGGGAAACCCGCAGAAATGCACTGTGGAGGCAGTGTGGGGTGCATCTATACACTCTGGGAGGAAGCCGGGTGACGTCCCGGAGGAGGAGACTGAGCAGGTACCCCGAGGGTCCGAGCTGACTGTGCTAAATTCTGCCTGCTTGGCTGCACACCTGGATTTCACACATTGGTCCTCGGCACATTGAAGCTCTGTGTGGCCAGCGTCATGGGACACCTGGATCAGAAACCTTGGCGGTGGGGACACCCTTCCTGTGCACGTGCCGTGTACCGGGCTCCGGGCTGAGCATGGCACAGAGGTCATCCTCACTTTCAAACTGATGATGGGCAAGCTGAGACATCAACTGCCCTCCAACGTCACCCGTGCACTTGAAAGTGGCTGAGGTGTTGGGCCTCGTCTGGGCACCTGCTTCCCGGATCACTGGCTGTGCCATCGGGCAGTCTGGGAACAAAGCCTGGTGTCAGCACTAACGGGTGACAGGGGCTTGGACACCTGTTTGGCCTCTCTGCACCTCAGACTTCTTGCCCACAGGTGACACCATAGGGGTTCCGTTGGGAAACAGAGACGGTGTGAATCTGTGGGCTCTAAGGGGTCCTTTTTCTTCTCTGCACCCCCACCCCCTTCCTGGGTGTCTTGGCCCTTAAGGAGATCAGGAAGAAATGGAGAGATTTTGCCGTGGGATATGATGGCTTAACAGGGCAGGATTCGGAGACTCGGGAGTTTGGCCCTAAGTTTGGCCACGTGCCGACCAAGGGGTGTAGGCCACCTTTCGAGGTTCTGCCTCTCCCTGCCACCCTGACCGTGGTGTGAAATCCAAGAACAGGCACAAAGTCATTATCAGGACTTTCAAAATAAGATCTTCAAGGAAGTAAATAAGACTAGGTCTCCAAACAGAAGAACCCTATCCCCTTCTCCACAGCCTTTGGGGTCTTAGTGGCCAGGTAAAGGGGATTGCCTTTGGGCAAGCTTGACCTCCCGCTGCCCATGGACCGTCGAAGAGGCACAACCACACAGCTTGGAATCCCTTACTGACCCTGACATGCCACACTGGGTGCCCCCGCTGGCCGTGCTCCTGCCTGACCTCTGCATTCTCAGATGCTCAAAGATGAGGGACGGTGCCGGCCAATAACAGGAGGGAGTGTTGCCTCCGTGCGCCAGACACAGGAGGCCAGGTGCATGCTCCAGCCTCAGCTTTGCCACTAACCGTCTGGTCAACCTCCGTGAGTCCTGTTCCCCGTCGAGACAGATTCCCCGCCCCAGAACTGAGCCGTCTGATCGCACTCGGATCACCGAAAGCACGCAGCGCTCGTCGGGCAGTCAAGGCCACACTGCCCGCAGCCACACATGTGCTGCATCCAAGGTGCCACGTGCATTCGCTCACTTCCTCCCGTGGCGAGGGTGATACCGCTCAACAAATGTTTTATCTTTTCTATTTGCAATAATGTCTCTGGCATGCATGACAGAATGATGATTTGGGGCAGCTTCATTGCTTAAAAGAAAATGTTCAGTGATTTTTGGTCTGATGGGTGAAAACAAAGGTACTGAAATGTTAAATCTTCCTCGTCAGGTCCTACCTACGTTTTGAGTTAGCCTAGCAAGTGGCTTTCTTACACTATATAAAAATATACCTGCTGGACCCCCCATGGTCCCGTCCTATAGGGTCCTCAACCTCGGCACTGCTGATGGGGGGGGGGGGCAGAAGGTCTCTCTTGGGTGGGGGAGGTCATCTGGTGTGCTGTGGGACGTTTAGCAGTGTCCCTGCCTCAACCTGCTATGTGCCAATGGCAACAACCAAAAGTGTCTCCAAACATTGTCAGATGTCCCCGGGGTGAGGGGGAGATTCACTGCCCATTGAGAACCGCTCCCCTGCACCAACTCCCCCAAATGTAGATGGAGTGAAGCATGATTGCTATGATAGAGATTTTGGTTGTTTCAGTTTTTAATTTAAAATTCTAACCTCAACAAAGAGATTCCATCCAAATGTTGAAAAACTGACTTCTTCAAAACTCTTGCTTTCCCCCCATTTAATTTATCTCCTTTGAATGTGATTCTCTGACGTTTACAAGCATTTGGTCATCATGGATGGGGGTAATTACCTGCAAACCTCAAGCCCTCTGTGATCAGGAGAGGACACCTTTGCTTCCAGGGTGGTGCTGAGCAAGGCTGTCTCATCTTGGGTAGATGGACGTTGCCCTTGATTACATTTGAAGAAGCAAGGACACCTGTGATTTGATTATCTGGATGGAGCGGTTGTACCATAGGTGATCTTATTCTCTCAAATCAAGGACTTGTTGCAATAAGTAAAAAGAAGAGTAACGTTTGGCTGAAGGCAGTGTAGTGTGATGGAAATTAATGGCACTGCCCGAGTAGATGGCCGGGCACATCTGTCTCTCGCTGCTGTGTTTTCTTAGGCATGCATTTGTGGTAACCTGCGTGACCCTGACTGCTCCGTGGAGCCCTCATCCCCACCCCTGTGAAATAGATTTGGCACATGAATGAGATGGAAATTCAGGTGCTCTTATGTGCTAGGTGTTGGCCACTGAAAACTCACCTATGCTCACAGAGGGCTTAAATAAGATTGCAGAAGAGAACAATACAGTCCCGAATCTGCCGCTCCTGTATTGCTCAAACCCAAAGAATGACAAAGATCCCGAAGCACTGGGAAAGCCGGAGGAGGGCAATGCATCCGTGGTTCAGCAGAATGCCCGCAGGAGTGTATCTGGCTCATTTTCTCCCACTGACCTCGTCTGTGAGACATTCTCTCTGTGGACACATCTGGAGCCCGAGAAAGACAATTTGGAGTGTCCTGTCTCTTGCAGGAACTCGCAGGAGAAGGCTCGGTGTGGGCAGGAAGGACTCAGCTCAACCTGGAGGAGTGAATCTAAGCTGTTCCCTGCGGACTAGAAAAGTGCTACCGAAAATTTGTCACCTAGATCACAGCCGCCCCAGGCGCCATGCGGGGGACACGGATTAATGCTGGGGACATGAATGAATGCATGGGCGAGGCAGAGAGGAAATCAGTAAATCGCCTGTGGTGTTCATTTCAGTGAAATCCACCCTGGAAAAATGAAGGCGATGGTGACAACAGCCAAAGAAGAGCCACAAAGGCATGCAAGTTACTACGGGCTAAGCACCATTTTCAGGGCTTTCCACTCGGTAACTCATTTAAGCCTGGTCAGCGCCCTATGCGCCAAGCACTAGCAATATCACATTCTGAAGACGGAAACAGCGAGGCATAGAGAGGCTGCATCACTAGCCCAAGGTCACAGAGCTGGGGAATAGCAGTACAGGATTGAGAATCCCGGGGCGTCCCCCACCCGGAGGCTGCGCTCTAACCCTGTTCCGTATTTCCTCTCTATTAACGTGATATGGGGGCACCCGGGTGGCTCAGTCACTTGAGCGTCAGACTTCAGCTCGGGTCATGATCTCACGGTTCGTGAGTTTCAGCCCCGTGTCGGGCTCTGTGCCACAGCTCGGCGCCTGGCACCTGCTTCCGAATCTGTGTCTCCCTCTCTCTCTGACCCATCCCCACTCACACGCTGTCTCTCTCTGTCTTAAAAATAAATAAAAACATTAAAAAACATTAAAGTGGTATGGCATTATTTGCTGTACCTAAACAAGCCCGGGTTCTGCACAAACATGGATTGATTTGTTTACTTGAGTCGTGAGGTCTCCTCTTGGTGGTTTATCACAATTAGCTGGGAAGTGTGTGAAGCAGAGCGAGTGTATGTTCCCTCAGCTCCCTCTGGAAACTCACTCGGGAAAGCAAAACCGAAGTGTACATATGGGCAAGCGGGGTTCGGTCTGCTAAAACTCGGTGTGCGGGCGTCTGCATATCCCTGCTTAACATGACGAATGCATTTCCCACAGAGGGTACCGCCTGGATTCGGAAGCCTTGTTTGGAGAACGTAACAAGCCGGGTCCAGAAGAGAAACAGCTTCCAGGGCAAGATATGCCGTGGCCTCCGGGCCCTCGGCAGCAGTTGCTATAGAAATGCCCGGGCACAAGTTCTGGTGAGCACGATGGGAGTGAGATTAGTCACGATCTTTACTACTGGTTTAGGGCTCCAGTCAAAACCGTGTCTCCATAGAAAGGAAACCAACCATCTCCATAAAAGTTAATCCATAATTAAGGGGGTGGAAAAAGCCAGTATATTTATAGTGACACGAGAATCAGGAATGGAACATAGAGGCCTTCTGTATTTAGCTCTTTCTGCTTAAATAATGCAGCAATGGGAAAGTTTTCTGTGGGAATATGTAATTTAATATCATTGAGTGAGGGAATTGGAACGTTTCACCCCCTCTACTATTGAATGACACACTCTCAGGCCAGCAGTGGACTAGTGTCAGGGCCGAGCTGAGGTCTCCCTGGGAGCCCAGTGGGGAAAAGGAGGCACAGTGAAGGTTGGGCACAAAGGGCAGGAACGGGGACTGTTTTGTAAATCCGAGCCTGAGGCACGGGCTGGGCGGCATGAGTGTGGAAGGTCTTCAGGCTGAGGGCAGGGGTGAGATGCACCTGTGTAGACAGTCCTTCCACACTTCGGGGTCCCTCCTCGGCGGTCAGCATGGGGCCAACCCTTTGCTGACACTGTCCGGCCCCACAGCTGGGGTTTGAATCTCATAGTAGAAGACTTTTCATTTTGGGTAGAGGATTCCCAGCCCCATCAAATCTCCCCAAACCCTGTGAGTTTCCTATCGTTGCCCCTGCACAAATTTCTGTAAACATCACACTTTGTGACACCACTCGAAGTCGCCACACGCCTCAGCGTCGGGGTCCAGGCAGGCCCTTTCTATGGTCGGGGTTTCCCACGGCTGCAGCCAAGGAGCAGCTGGGCCGCCCAGCTCCTATGGAGCCCAGCTCCAAAATGTGTTCACTTGCTGTGGCCCCGGCTCCTGGCAGACGGCCCTCCCTGTGGGCCATTCACAGCCTGGCGGTTTGCTTCTTCAGAGCCAGCACAAGCATATTGTTCTACTGGCAGGCTCTGATGTCAGAGAAGGATGAGATGCTCTTATAAAGGGCTTTCCACCCCTGGGTTAGATCAGGTCCACCCAGGTCAAACTCTATTTAATTATAGCCAGAGAAATAGAGACCTTAACTTCACCCAACATCCCTTCACCGTTGTCATATGATATGATGTGCTCATGACAGTGACTTCTCATCCCCTTTGCCCTATTCTGCTGGTCAGAAGCAAGTCCCTGGTCTGCCTGCTCTGGAGGGGAGGGGATTTGTACAAGGGTGTGACTCATCACAGGTCAACTTCGGGAGGTAGGTCTGCCACACCCTCTCAGCTCCGGCTCCAGATCCTTTCAGGGCACAGCGATTGGAGGAGGCCTGGAAAGTTAGAAGTGTGTGTGTTTTGTTCAGCTCTGGGATTCCCAGCACCCAGGCCCGGGGGCGCCAGATGGTCCATAAGCCTCCTTCCACTTTGCTTCCCTGCTTAGGTGCTCCAAGGAGGCAGGGGCTACATGTCCCATAGAGGGGGCCCTGGACCACTCCCCCCACCCATTCATCCATCCGTCCGGGTGTCATGGCTGACTGCGTGCCTACAGTGTCTCCGTCCCTACCCTGGCCCGGAACACCACACTGGCCCCCAAGTTGCTTATAATTCAGTGCGTGTGGTGGTGAGGGAGGACCAAGCCTGTCTTAGTTTCTGTGGGCATTACCCATGTCTCCTGGCCTGGCTCACAGAAAAGAACAATCTATTGGTTGTCATAGCTTGGAAGTTGAAGGATGGCCTGTCTTCAGGCACAGCTGGGTCCAGGGCTCTCAGTCGTGAAAAATATGCAATCAAAAAAGTTCTTTTCTGTCCTGTTCTGCTCTTCTGGTGGGTAGACTGAGCCTCCTCGGCTGTGGGCTCTTAGCAAACACCACACAGCATCTACAAACTCCCCTGCCAGCTTGTGACGTCCTCACGCACAGACTAAGTTGACACACTCCTCAGCAGGGGACAGTGATTCACATACCCCCCCCCCATCACCTCGTTTCAGCCAAGGCCTCGCTTTGTACCCTGTCACTTGCTGCCCTCCACTTGAAGGCGCCAAGTCAGTTTTAGGGACAGAAATCCAATTCAATGCATTAGCTCTATGACCAGAAACACAAGCTGCAGGCATGGCTGGATCCAGGAGCTCTCATGATATCACTGGGGTTCTAGCTCTCTCTGTGTCTTTGCGCCGTTTCCCTCTCCTTCTCCAGATAGGCTGTCTCTCCGTGGAATGGAAAGATGGCTGTGAGGGACGATGGCCCTGAGGCACCAGGACCAGGGCAGGGCCAATCTGCACAGATTCAAGGAGACGCTCACTCTCAGGGTCATGCCTGAGAGCTACGTCCTCCCTTACACTTTGTGTCCCGGCTACCCCCCACCCTCGAGCTAGAGCCAGCCCTGTGCGCACTTCAAGTGGGGCAGAAAGAGCTCTTGGTTCAAGCAGTTTCCATAGATGATAAGGGAACTCTGGTAACAAGTTTGACTGGCCCTGCTTGGGCACACGATCCCACTTGCAGTACCGCTGAGCAGACAGGACCCCTGGGCTCCCGGGAGCCAGGTCTTCTGCGTCACGGTCCCCCTTGGGAACCACAAGTACCGGGGGGTCAGCCCCCAAAGCACAAGCTGGATGGGCAAATGTAACACATGGTCTCTGGGGTTCCACCCGAACCCGCGAGCACCTAAGTGTACCCTATCTTTTATTACCTGGTACTGCTGCGTGCTTACAGATCTCAGTCCTTCAGTCAAACTCAGAATCCATGAGCATGAGGGCGGTGCCTTACACCCCCACAGCGCTGAACCCAGAGCCTCGTGCCTCCAGGTGCCCACGGAACCTTCCTACTATGACTTGATTCTGCACTGGGGCTGCTGAGGAAGTAGACTCTTACGCTGCCTGGTGGGAAAGCTTGACGGCTCCCCTGACTGGCGAGGCTAATCTGCATCAGGGATGGGATGACGCTGTTTCCACGGATGGCCTCTTATGGGTCACATGTGCATGCGAAACGCAGCCTCCTCGTGGAGTTGCGAGAACCCGACTCTCCCCCTCTCACTCTCTCTCTCTCTCTCTCTCTCTCTCTCTCTCTCTCTCTCTCTCTCTCTCTGTCTCTCTCTCTCTCTCTCTGTGATCCCTGCTTCGGAGAGCTCGGCCCGGTGGGGGAAATGCTGGATTCTACCTTTGTGCTTTGGGAACCCCAAAACCGGGCCTCATACATCCCGGAGACCCCTGCTTCTTCTAGCCAATGGGAAAACTGGGCAAATGGCAGCGTGGCGGGCCTCTGGGCCTCCACTCCAGAGCGCTTGGAACAATGAGGAAATATCGCTGCTGCCTTTGCTCTCGCTGAGCAGCTTGGGGTCTCGGCTGGGTCCCAGGGAAGGCTCTGCTTCCTAAGGACACCAGGGTCGCAGCTTAACAAAGGATGGGTCTTGTCGGTGGGAAGCAAGACCAGAAGACAGCATGGTGGGGAGCTTGGCAGATGCGTCTGAGCTCCGCCTTTTACGCGTCGGGTCGGGGAAGCTTCTTTGAGAAAAGACTGGAGTCAGAAAGAGTAGCGGTCTCCTCCCAGGTACCAAAGGGTATGAGCTCCCAGCGGGCAGGGCTCCCTGCGACACGCAGACAGGCCTACTGAGGCCCTGCTATCAAAGCGCCCGACTGCTGAGAAGCAGTGCTCTTCTGACGGCTCCTCAGAATAAGTGGGATGATGCCCAGACTGGGTGGGCCTGGTTCCCAAATTGGCAGGAGCGGAGTCAGACGGGCACCGGGTACAACTCAGGAGCTTGTTACAGGAAACAGGGAGCATAGAAAAGCAAGGGGGAGTCTAAAGCCGACAGAGGTGGCTCTACGGCTGACAGATTTCCTGCCCTGCATCCTAAGGCAAGGATGGACTGATACTGTCTGGCGGTCGATACCTGAGGCTTTTGTTTCTGTCTCAAAATCTCAGTTCAAATGCACCCTCTCTCTTTTCAATTGTTTTCAAGTTGAACAAAGTTTTCATTTGCTCTAACTTTCTCGTTGATAGTCTCTGCACACGCTGGAGCATCTCTTCTGTAAGACAAGGCCTCCCCAAAGTGTGTTTGCTGCCACATAGTCCCAAGTGGTGTCTTAGGTGTTTTGTTTGTCTGTTTTTTCACCAACAGGGTGCCTTGTCTAAAAGGTCCAGGAAAAGTGGGTTAAATGAAGCAAAACCAGGGTTTGGAAATAAGAGGTTGGCAAAAATAATAAGAAGCGTGCTGGCAGGAGAATTAGAAGTAGCCGTGGTTCAGACGTGTGATAGTGAGGAGGACACCTCAACATTCCACCGTCCTCCTCGGTCACCGACTTCTATCCCAAACTTGCATCGTTTACCAGTCAAAACAAGCTTTGGCCAACAGCCCCACTAACTCAATCGCATCTGAGAATCAAGTCCTGTCTGGCCGGCAAGAAAGACACCAGGGTCAGCCTCTCCTTGGCTCCTGGGCTGCGGGTGTGCGGGGCACAGGAGACTCGGGTGTTTTCCCTTTTCTTCTTATCACAGCTTTCTCTCCAGGAGATGCTCTAGAAATGGAGCCCTTTTTGTGTCCATGCCTCCAGGTGGAGAGGCGTGCTAGGTGCAACTCGTGATTGGATAGATGAGCATTTTGGAGCCACTGGATATGTGATTTCTCTCTTTGGGGATGACACTTTAAAGTTCAGATGACGTTCTGAGTACCTGCCCTCAAGCTCACCCTAACACCCGTGGTCCTTCTGCATGTGGAGTGGTCCTGGAGCATTGATCTTTCCTAATGCTCTCCCTCTTCCGCTCCCTCCCTCCTCCCCCGCTTCCTCTGTCCTGCTGCCTTTCTTCTTCTCCTCTCCATTTCTTTTTCTTTCTCTCTTACTACCCTAGCCAAAAATGGCCAGACTAAGGCACTGATTGCCAAAACAAGGATGGATGGACCCTCTGAGCCGGCCAGCAAGCACTGGGTGGAAGAGTGTGAGAGCGCTGGCCGGTGGATGCCTCCCACACGAGACAGAGACCCACAGGCCAATCCAGTCCTGTATCTGAAGAAGAAGAAAGCTAGTTTGTGGAGGCCCAACACGTCACCCAAAGTGCCTCTTACTTTCTACATAACAGGATTCTCAACTTCATAAGAGTGGCATTTGAAGCCGCCAACAAAATGAAAAACACCAGCTCTAAAACCGAGAACGGTCGTGACTCACTGTGCCACAGTGGAGTGGATCTGGAGAAAAAACAGGAAGTATAATGGCATTATCTCGGTGTTTTGTGCCATCAGGGTAGATGCCATCCACCTTCTTCGTGCAATGTGGTTATCCTGGGAAGCAGTATGCGGTCCCAACGGTGCCCTTACCATCTCCGCGAGCCAGCGCGAGCTCCCCGCAGGTGGATTACGCTGACAGGACACGGCAGCCCCTTCCTCCCCTAGCTGTGCATTTACCCTTGTCCCCCGCACACAACTTCAGATCCCAGCACATACCAAATGGAATGCCAACATTGCTCAGCGGCTTGTTTGACGAAGGCCTAGGACTTTTAATCATATTGTCAAAACCCAAATAAGCCAATGTGTCAAATTGTGTCTCCACAGTGTGGCCTAATTACCCGAGAATCATCCCCACCACAAAAAATAATAGCTTGAAAAAGCACTTTTCTTAATCACATCAAACCCAGTTGGTAGGCTTGCCTTGCTCATTAGAAACCAACAGTTAATAAGAAGAGGTCCCCAGATGATTTAGGGGAGAAAAAGAAATCCTTCACCTGACTTGCTTAAGGTAAAGCTAAGGAAGGCCACTGGAAATCTGGGACCAGGGCTGTGGGAGGAACCATCATTTGTAGTGGCTGCTAAGGACAGTCAGAGCCGACCCACCGTGGACGGTTCTCCTGTTCTCCCAGCCCCATTAGGAACAAGCAGGACAATCGACTCTTTCTCCCACACATTTCTGCTTCTAGCTCCAATATCTGTACACAGGTTTTCTGAGCATTAAATGTAACTGAACTTCACCTAAGACATGTTTGGGAAATTCATACGAGTGAATGTGTTTTAAAAATATTTCATAATGAGGAAATGTTGGGGCACCTGGGTGGCTCAGTCAGTTGAGCGTCTGACTTCGGCTCAGGTCATGATCTCACAGTTTGTCAGTTCGAGCCCTGCGTCGGGCTCTGTGCTGACAGCTCAGAGCCTGGGGCCTGCTTTGGATTCTGTGTCTCCCTCTCTCTCTGCCCCTCCCCTGCTCATGCTCTCTCTCCGTCTCTCTCTCAAAAATAAATAAACATTAAAAAAATTTAAATAGGAATATCTCATGATGGGGAGATATATATGATATAATGTTAAATTAAAAAGCAGACTGTAGAGACTGCTCATCAATGGCATAAAAAAATACATTTCTTACCCCACAGTTTCCTCCAAACCTACTGGAAACAAAAAGAAAATTAAAAAAGAAATAATAGTAAGAGAAAAATAGTAAGAGAAAAATAATAGTAAGAGAAAAAAAATAGTAAGAAAAAAGTAAGCTACATTATCAATGAAAAAGGAAACGGACCAAAACAAAAACATGACACTTAGCTGCCAAATACTTTGAAATCTGGACAGAGTCAGGGAAGACAGAGAAAGCTCACAGACTTCCTAAGACAGGGGTCCCCATGAGGGGGGGTGGAAATCATCCACCAAAACCCACCAGCAAAGACAAGACATCCAGGTAAAACTTGAATCTCAGATAAAACACAGAAAAACAAACAACAGTGAATATCTTTTGGTATAAACATGTGCCAGATATTGTCTGGGTCATACTTTCACTAAAAATTGTCTGCTGCTCACTTGATATTCTTGAACTGGTGTCCTGAATAGCACTAAATTGTCTCAGAACAGCAAAAGAAATCCGGCTGACCCATCAGTGAGTTTTGTTTGCTTTGCGCGGTGTTTTCAATTTTCTAACTTACCCTCAATATATGTAGGTAAGGAGACTTCAGTTAAAAATTTAGGTCTCTGTGGGGGCGCCTGAGCGGCTCAGTCGGTTCAGTGCCCGACTCTTGGTTTTGGCTCAGGTCACCGTCTCACAGTTTGTGAGTTCCAGCCGGAATCAGCCTCTGTGCCGACAATACGGGGTCTGCTTGGGATTCTCTCTCCCTCTCTCTCCCTCCCCAACTCAATCACCTCCCCCCTTAAAACAAATAAAATAAACATTACAAAAAAATTTTTAAAACATTTAGATTTTTGGTTCCTCCTGACAAATCTGATGATATGCCCACATGGACCCCAATTCCCATCTGGCAAGACTAGGCTGGGGGTTTTCACTGTCCGCTCTGGATGCTCAGGTTTATCGGTTTGCTCTTATCCCACATAAGCCACTCAATTCACTGAAATCACTGCTTAGGTCTTGGAAGCTTTGCTTTGTTTGGTGTTTGTGTTTGTTCATCTTTCCCTAGCACCTGAAGACGCAGGTTGGCGGTACATGTAAGAATGTCCCTTTAGTGACTGGCTAGACAGCCGAGGGTCACCGTGGCCACGGGTTGAACACTTCTCAGTATCCGGCCATTGTTATGTCTGGGCTTGAGCCACCAGACTTAGAGAAACTGCTGGAAGTCAGGAAAAGCAGGATGTGTGGCCGAGGGCCTTACACGGAGCCCTGTTGCTGCCTTGGAAGACGCGATGAGCTGACATGTCTCAGCACAAAGAAGAGAAAGCCAGGGGAGAGAATGGGCGGAATCTCTTAAAAGAACCAGTGTGGCCCCCGGAAACAGTTTCCAGTAGTGCCACAGTCCTTCAGCCTTGTGTTTTGTCCTTCTGGTTTGTTTATTGCCTTCCCTGAAATTACAAAAAAAAAAAAAAAATTACCATTTTTGCGTGAAAATAGCCTACAAACATCCATTTTTTGCAGAAGGTAATTGTTCTCTCTCTGAGAGAGCAAAAATTAGCCCATAAGCTGAAGGAAGATGCAGCATGGTTAACTTCCCTGGGTGAGAGTTCAGGGGAAAGTTTTGTTTTTTAAGTTTATGTATTTATTTTGAGAGGGGGAGCCAGGATCAGGGACGAGGCAGAGAGATGGAGAGACAGAATCCCAAGCAGGATCCGGGCTGGCAGCACAGAGCCCATCGGCAGGGCTCGAACTCGTGAAGCCGCGAGATCGTGACCCGAGCCGAAACCAAGAGTTGAATGATCAACCCACCGAGCCACCCCGGTGCCCCCAGGTGAAAGTTTTTAAAACCTTTCTTTGCATTTTTCTGTATGGCTTGAATTTTATATAATAAGTTGTATCGTTTTTACCAAAATATTAAAGCCATCATTCTTAAGTGAACAGAATAATTTACGACTATCCAAACATGTAATGTACATACCCAGAAAAACTTAAAAACCTAGTTACCCCAAAATGTTAATAATGGCTGTCTCTGGTTGACAGGATTATGGATCGGTTTTGGTATCGTTTCGCGTTTTTTGGTGAGTGTTCCATACTGTCTGCAATTAGCATGCATTACACTTACATTTAAAACACGAAAATGGTATTTCTTCACAAGAGACTGAGAACTGTTGCCACACTGAGATTCAGGCACAGCCTCTGGGTCTGACCTGGTTGTAAAAGGCGGTGAGCAGGGAAAACTTCTTGATTCTTTGTTTCCTTTAATGATCCTGCTGATGGCTAAGACGCCCAAGTCACCCTAAGAACCCATTACCGATTCTAAATGGCCCCACATAGATCAATAAATATGTCCTTTTTACGAAATTTCTTCAGCTTTCTTCCCACCTACCCTCATTTTATTTGGAGAGACCAGAAAGCTTCTGAAGCCGTCCGCCCTCTTGAAGTGAATGTATTCTTTAGTTATTCATTATAATTGCCTTCGGAATGTGCTCACTAATCTTAGTCTCCTAGTTACTTAATGGTTTTGATTGGCTGGAGAACACTTTTATCTGGGTAATTTACTATTCAGAGTACAACGATGGAGTATTCATTTTGCTACCCAGATTACAGCGGTAAATGGAGTTATATATCATCCACAAGAAAGCTACATGGGAGGTTAGTGTTAAAACGCCTTTCAGGCATCTTAAAGTAGAAAGCAACATTCCTGCCAAACTTTGTCACGCGCCGCATTTCCTGCCAGAACTTGAAGCTGTCCGTGGCCCTTCTGTGAATGCATGTGCTTCTCAATGCCTGGGAAGTACTCGCCCTGACTCCTTAGAGCGGCTCTCTCTGATTCCAGCAGGTGTGGGATCACAGGGAAAGCGTGTCCTGAAGGAGGCAAAGACGGGAGCAGCCAGAACTCCTGGGAATGTCCAGGTTTTCTTCAACATATTCCAAATGCCCTTGGAATTTCCTGCAACCCTTGCTCAGAACCTGACCCCCTGCCTACCAGGCTGTCCAGAGTCTGGACCCCCATCCCAGTCCAAAATCTCGTTCCTACCTTCCTGACTTCTGATGTGCAGGCTCTATCTAGGGATTCCATTCTGCCAGGACTTAAGACCTGTCCTGGTCGTATCTAAATGTCACTTTCCCCCCAAACCCCAAAGGACTTGGCCCTCCTGCCTGTGCTCTGAAATCAGAATCCTCTACCTAAAATTCTTTAGAAGAATGGAGACAGACGGTGTGCATAATTTAACCGGTTGAAACCGGCTTTCTCCAATTCCCACCGGAACTCCTAATACTTCCACTGGAGGCCACACCATGAAATTATGACCCCCTTCTGCCTGCCGGCTATGTCAATGTCTGGACCCAGGAACCCTGCCTCCTCCTGGCCCTGGAAGGCCATCCGCTTGATGTTGTAAGCTAAATAGGAATGGGGAGAGGTCTACTTGCAGAGGTAAACAGAGGCTGGGCATCCAGGAGGGACCTAGACACACTTCTACGGACTGTTCTCCAACATAGAGAGTCAGTCACTCATTCCTGGGGACCTCAGCAAACCGCGAGAGGTACGGCTGACACGGGCTGGGGAGCCAAGAGTAAATGGGATGGGAGCCGAGAGCCTTGCACATCTGAGAAGATGACCCCAGGCCTCAGGTGTCTTCTGTGCAATGGGAACAAACTCTCTTCCAGGACAAGGTGGCAGTGGAGCTGAAAACAGCGTTTGCTTTCCCCAGAGATAGGCTCTGCAAACAACCACTTGCGTTCCTTATCAGTGCCTAGAAGCCAGAGTTCTCTAGGAGTTAAAGACTGAGCTGGTGCATGAGGATAGGTACGTACATCGAGCACATTGTAGCCCTGCTGCCTGGCCAGTAAAACCCCCACCCCCAAAAAACAAAAAGAACTAGAAACTAAGTGGATGTTCGTCACTGGGGCAAAGGTTGCTAAGTTATTATATAGCCACAGAGCAACGAGTGTGCAACAGTTTTTGTAAAGCGTCTTGACTTGGAGAGACTCCTAAATGAATACGCTGTGCAGACCATCCCTCAAAGAAATGGTGGAGAGAAGTGGAAAGAAATAGTAAGTCGAAGGATTTGAATAAAAACGTCGAGTCACCATTTGCCACGGGTTAGACCAGGCCAACAGGGACTCAGGAGACTTTTACTTCCTTCGTGCTATTTTTGTGTGCTCTTCTGACTTTTAAGTGATCAACACAAATTATTTATAAACAGAGGACAGCCACTGAGGGTGTGGGAGTAAACACAAGACGTATCTAACAAGAGGGCAGAGAGGAACCCGTGGACGGGGTCTTACGCCCCTCAGGCTGGGCCCCCAAGAGCTGTGTTGTAGACACAGGTGTATAACCTGCCTGTCGGGGGCTAGGGGGTGGGGGACTCTTCCAGAGTGAGGCTCTCCGGAATTCTGAATATTCAAGAGATAGAAATAAAGGCCGGAGGCCCATCACGAGAATACAGAATGTTCGCTGACTGCAGAACGACCATTTTCCCATCCAACCTCTTGCCCTGAGCCGTCAGCCTCTCTACCAATGATCTGGGTATTTGGGGGACCTAACATCTCGCACAAACTGAAGTACGGTCGTCATTTTGCAAACGAGAAAGCCCGATTCCCTTCAGGATAGCAATCTGAAGCAAACAGAAACATCTGTTTGAATAATGAGCTCTGTTGTTGGCATGTTCAGGAGGCAGGAGGCAGCTGGTGATCAGGTACGGACATCCCAGACCCTGGCTTGGCTGCCGCAGGAAGTGTGGGAGGGCAGTGGGTGGGGGTGGGGCGTGTTGATTGGCGTCTGGGAAGCCTGCACACATCTCCCCGAGGCCTTCCAAGGTCCCACGCCATCTCGGTGCCAAGATTAGCTCACCGTGGTGAGAATGATGGTGCTTTCTTGATTTTCAAGAAACCACCACCTCAGGCCCGACTTGTCCGCGGTCCCCTAAGCCAGCCCTCCCACCTCGGGGGAGCGATTATGGGTCTGAAGATGCATCTCAGTGGATGTTAACTGAGACAAATGTTCCGCTCTGTGCATTTTCCAATTTTAAGCGAAGGGAAGTAACTAATTATCTCGGAGAAGCAGCCATTATACACTGGCTGCAGGCTGACCTTTAGCAGGAGATGCCTTAGGGCTTGTGGGGGCAGTGGATATGTTAACCAGTCATGAAAGCTGGAGATTTCCAAGGGGAGCAGAACATCTCCAACCCAGGATGGGCCCCAGCACTGGCTGCAGCTGGAGGGGAAGAACGAGCCTGTCATATTCCCGGAGAAACTGATGGGACGCAGTGTTGATAGGTAATGACTACAGCATCTCCCGGGGCCCCCATACCCGGGGGAAGCGGGAAGCGTGTCTGTGCCCTGCGGGCAGAGTGGCATGTCAGCTCATTTGCACAGCGGCCTTCTTTGGCCCAAATCAGACAGGTGTGGGGGTATATGGAGAACAAGGCACAGCGTAAACAGATGTGTCTGGCACTTGGAGAGGCTGTGATACTGCGTGTGTGTGCAATACTGCACGCGCACATACATTTGTGACGCAGGTGAAGGGCCAGGCCCTCCTGCCGGGCCCATAAAACACAAGTGAACTCACACAGCCTGGAAACACACCCCCAGGCCAAAATACAGAGTCACTTCTAACACTCATGAGACCAGTATTGCCTAAAATGATTTCCAAAGCAGAGTTCCATGATCGCAGCAAAGGACAGAATTAACAACCATAAAAACCGGGGGACTGAACATCAGCAGGGCTCATGTGTCCCCTTGAGTGATGCGACCCCTCAAAGGGGGTGACGATGGGTGGGGAATGAAGCAGAGCAGTGTCCGGGCCTGGCTGGTTTGGCAACGGGCGACAAGTTCAAAGGGCACTCTTGCCTGGACATGGGATCTACGCAGTGACCAGAGCCACCCACCCCATAGTCAGCAACTCCAAGGGAGGGTCCCCAGGCTTGGCGCTTTCTTCTGAATGAGGTGAAATATTTCCCCCTCCTGCACACAGGTAGTCCAGTCCAGACCTTCCATCAGAATCACCTGCTTCTGAACCAAACCAACCAATCAGAATCACCAGAACCCCTCCCCTCCCCCCAGATTCCTGATCACGTGGCCTAAATCAACCAAGTAGAATCGTGGGAACCCCTTTCCCCTCTCCTTTAGAGAAGTGATTATATTTTTCTCTCCCTCTTTGCTGTCTGGACAAAAGCCAGTCTCCTTTAG
This sequence comes from Neofelis nebulosa, assembly GCF_028018385.1. NCBI lineage: Eukaryota > Metazoa > Chordata > Mammalia > Carnivora > Felidae > Neofelis > Neofelis nebulosa. The sequence goes on from NC_080801.1 coordinate 4,591,424, forward strand.
CAAAGAGGGAGAGGCACAGGGTAGGGGGAGTTGAGGGGGTAGATATAAACCCTTATCCCAGGGAGGCACCACACAGGAGCCACAGCCCCTCAGCCCAGCTCCATCTGTAACTCCTAGGGCCGCTGCTCTGTTTTCTGGAGCCGGATGCCCCTGATCCCTGAGCGACAGGACTGGGACTGGCTCTTACATCCAAACTGACCCCAAGATGCTGAAAGAAAGTGGAATGTCGTCAGGTTTGTTCTCATCGCTCGCCTGTGCTGGGCAAACCCTATCCAGTAGTTTTAATCCAGCTTTGCTTTGCTTTGCTTTTTCTTTTCTTTTCTTTTCTTTTCTTTTCTTTTCTTTTCTTTTCTTTTCTTTTCTTTTCTTTTCTTTTCTTTTCTTTCCTTTCCTTTCCTTTTCTTTTCTTTTCTTTTCTTCTTTTCTTTTCTTTTCTTTCCTTTTCTTTTCTTGCTTTTCTTTCTCCTTTTCTTTCCTTTTCTTTTCTTTTCTTTTCTTTTCTTTTCTTTTCTATTTTTTTAAAAAAAATTTTTTCAACGTGTTTTATTTATTTTTGGGACAGAGAGAGACAGAGCATGAACGGGGGAGGGGCAGAGAGAGAGGGAGACAGAATCGGAAACAGGCTCCAGGCTCTGAGCCATCAGCCTAGAGCCTGACGCGGGGCTCGAACTCACTGACCGCGAGATCGTGACCTGGCTGAAGTCGGACGCTTAACCGACTGCGCCACCCAGGCGCCCCATCTTTTCTATTTTTTATTTATTGATTGATTTTAAGTGAGAGAGAGCAGGGGAGGGGCAGAGAAAGAGGGAGAGAGAATCCCAAGCAGGCTCCACACTGTCCGCACTGAGCCCAACGCAGGGCCTGAACTCACGAACCCGGAGATCATGACCTGACCCAAAACCAAGAATCGACCACCTAACGGACTGAGCCACCCAGGTGCCCCTAATCCAGCCTTTCTTGTCCCTGACAGAGCCCCCAGGCTTTACTGTGTTTGCCCCACAAATGAGACCTCCCTCCAGGATGGGAACGAAAACACAAGAAATAAAAGACAACTAGTAGCTGTGGGAAGGGAGGAGGTAAGTGTTTCAACACTGTGGGACCACAGAGGGCCTCCTGCCCTGGGGGCTCCGTCAGGTCAGGGGCCAGAACCCCCTGGTTGTGCCATGGGCGCCGGCCACTAGACCTCTCTGCTGGCTGGTTTTCTCCACTGCTCTGAGGGGACTGGACCTTCCTGCTTAGGGCAAGTGCACAGGTTTCCCTAGAGAAGTTCTACCATGACGTGGATTCTCATGTACCAGGAGTTCACGTGGTCTCATTTTTCTCACCGACCGTTTTACTGAGACAGGCTGTGTATGCCACCCTGCCCCTCATCCTGCAGGGGACAGGCAGGTTCGTCATCCCTGTCACACCAGAGGGGAAGCAGGCCGGCCAGAGATGTTCAGCACTCAGTGTCTTTCCTGGTCACGAGGCAGAAACGGTGGTGTCTGCTCTGGCTACTGTCCTGGCCAGATCGGCACCAGCGGGTGTGGCCCCTGCACACAGTGGCCAGAGATGGGAGTCAAGATCCTGTATCTGACATAACGTTATCTCCCCCAAATTAAATCTGTGCAAAGCATGCTTGCCCTGGTTTCAAAACTGTTTCTACAAGCGTGCGTTCGAATCATGTCTTCCCCTTACAAAATCAAGAGCAGGCTTTCTCTTTCATCAGTAACTAACACTTGTGACCTTAAGCAGTGCACAGTGCTTGGTTAGCTAACTGATGAGGAAATGAACAATAGTCATATCTGACCTTTAAAGGGCATCGGATGCCTCATAAAAAACATTCAGGAAGAAAATACAGCACAAAACTGTCTGCCTACAACTTCACCCCTTTGTCTGTCTTTCACTGTCTCCTTCATTTGGAATGCAAAACAAAACAAAATGTTTTCTCGGGTGTGGAAATCTGCCAACAATCTTCCAGATCGGATGTGTTCCGCTGCCTAGGGACAGGCCAGCCAGGGAGACGGGGGCCTGAGGGGTGTGGGCTCCGGGCCTGCTGCAGGACTCAGGGACTGTGGTGTATATGTCCCCTGCACAACTGTGGGTTCCTACCCTGTATGGTGATGAGGAGCCGGGTGCTTGTGGCCGAGCAACGTCATTTGCAGAGTGAAATGCCGCCATGCAGAGTCTGGCCCCCTGAAAACATGGAAGCCACGTGGGCTCCGCGACATTCAGACCCCAAACACCCAGGGGAGGGCCCGGGACTCCCAGCTGGAGAGCCAGAGTCCAATCCGTGCCTCTCAGCCCATGGGCTTGGGAAGCAGCTGGGGATCTTATGAAAATGCAGATTTTGAATCAGAGGCCAGGGCTCGACCACAGTGGGATTTCTCATGGCTCCCAGGCGAGGCGGGAGCTGCCTGGCCGCTGGCCAGACTGGGAGCAGCTAGGCTGGGGACAAGTTGATGCAGGCCCTCGTCCATCTCAGGGACACAGGCTGGGCTGCAGGGTCCTTGAGCTGGAGCTGAGCTGGGGACGCCATGTCCGAGTGAGCCTCAAACACACTACCTCCCCCCTGCCCCACCCCCTGCAGTGCACCTCCCACTACTTGTTGTCCCATTTCTGTTCCCTTACTTCCCCTCCGCTCCTCACCTCTCAGTCCTACTCAGGTCTGGGAGCCTCTCACACTGCCAGCACCAGTGAAGCTCTGCAGAAGGTTCTTGATGGCACAACAGTAGGCTCAGGTGGTAACGTTCACCATGACCCCAGAGACCCACGTCCCCAGGTGGCTGTTCTCACTGGGATGCCACCACACCATCTGGATCCAAGGTCACAGAGGCGACTTCGCAGGGTGACTCTGGTGTGACTCCTGGGGCTCCGGGTGTGCAGCGAGAAACGTGGGAGTAGGATCTCCTAAACGTGGGGACCACCACTGACCCAGCCACTGCCCCGCAGTGCACGCTGTCCCATTCCAGCCACCCCATCTCCCCACTCACCTGCCCCCCCACCCCGCCCCCAGCAGGGCCGGCCAGAAATGCCAAGCAAGGAGGGGACCTGGATCATGCCCCCGCCAGGGATGAGTGGGCATCAGGGGCTGTGCACCCCTGCCCCCTCGCCCCTGGGGGAGTTCGGAGGTGTTTCACAAGATCCCCGAGTCTGGTAACAAACACACCCTTCGTTGGCCCCTGCCCAACCCCTATGATTCTTCTGGCATCTCCTTGTAAGTGAACTCTTGGACCCAAGTCCTTGTCTGAAGGCTTGCGCCCGAGGGCCCCAATCGCAGAGCCCCTGGGGCACCTGTCAGCCCCCGAGCTGCAGTGATGCTGTGTCCCAGGTCCCCCACTGGCAGGTGCTTCTTTCTGGCAAAGGTTCTAAGAGAAGCGCCCTCAGGCGCCTGCTTCTGGCTCATGGAGTCCTCATGTATCCCAGGGGTGTGGGGCTTCCCTGTAGGCTGCTGCAGTCTTCGGGTCCCAGAGCAGCATGCGGAGATGCAAACAAGACAAGATTTTGCGTATCTCCACATGCCCTAATTTCCTCACTGGGGACATGCTGCCCAAACCAATAAATCCATTTCCTCCTTCAACGTGTTGTCACGTTCGCGGGGCTAGCTGCGGGTTTCAGAGGAAGTGTGTTAAGTCCACGTTTGCAGAGCATCAAAGGGATGTGGAGGCTCCGTGGCAAACAATTTTTCGTAAATAACACACACGTGCACCCTCATCACGTATTCAAAGAAGCAGTCAAGTGGTCGGGGAGAATGATCATTTATTCTGTTGGATTTCTTCAGAATGAATTCTGGGACAGATCAAACAAAATGGTTATAAAATAGGAATTATAGGTAATGAATGCCTGCTTGTTGCCAGGGAATCTGAGCACCTCCTGCAAAATTAAAGCAGGTGAGGTCAGGGGCAAGCTCGAGGTGACTTTACGAGGAATCCCTCTGCATTCGTTCATGGGGCAGCAGTGACGTCCGTTTACGGTACAAGGCTTCATCATTTGAAGTGAGCGGAATTCAAAAGCATCGTATTAATGTGTTGTGACGAGCACATCGTCAGCACAGGACGGCCGACGGGTGGCCGTGGTCTTCGTGTTTGGATTCCCTGAAGTTTTTCCTCTCTGCCCTCTTCCAGCTCAGGCAGATGGGGCTGGTCTGTGTTCTAAGGTCACCCCTCCCCTGGGGGCAATGACAGAGACTTGCCAGTGTTTGAATGGCATCTGTCTCGTCAGCAGGCAGGGTAAGGACGAGGCGGGAGAGAGCTGGAGGTTCGCGAGGCCTCTTGGATGAACGGTTGGTTCTAAACTACCAGGTAAGTCAGACCCTTCAGCCTCTCACCGTCACATTCCCTACAGGAGCAAACTGTCACGGAGACGTGGGTCTAGGTGCACGTCAGTAACGGGCGAGAGTCCAGGCACGTCTGGCATTCAGACTCAGCAGTGTCCAAATTAAAAAAAAAAAATGTTTTTAACGTTTATGTGTTTTTGAGAAACAGAGAACAAGCGGGGGGAGGGGCAGAGAGAGAGAAAGACACAGAATCTGAAGCAGGCTCCAGGCTCCGAGCTGTCAGCACAGAGCCTGACACAGGGCTCGAATGCACGAACCGTGAGATCGTGACCTGAGGTGAAGTCAGTTGCTTAACCGACTGAGTCCCCCAGGCGCCCCTGGGTCCAAATCTTGATCCCACACTCTTCATGCTGTGTGTCTTGGACAGTTCCTGAACCTCTCTGACCTCTGCCTTCACTTATAAAATGGAGCTAATAGGTCGGTAGGAGGAATAAGTTAGAAGGTGGGGGAAGGACTTAGCACTCTGAAGGCACAAGAAGAAAACCCTTACCGAAAAGAAGTTCTCCCTGCAATTCTTGTCATCGTCTGGCCAGGTGCCTCCCAAAGCACTAGGTCTTTCCTGGGTGCCCTGCACTCTGCTCACCGCAGAAACACCAGTTCAGTTAAACTGCCTGTAACATGGGAAGCCTGCGTGGCAAAGTCGGGGAAGCATCTGACTCTTGATTTCGGTCCAGGTCATGATCTCTCAGTTTGTGGGTTCGAGTCCCAAATTGGGTTCTGTGCTGACAGCGTGGGGCCTGCCTGGGGTTCTCTCTTCTTCTCTCGCTGCCTGTCCCCTGCTCATACTCGCATGTACAGGCTCCCCCCAGCCTCTAACCCAAACCTAACTAAATAAACACAAAAATAAATACCACGTAACACTGAAGAAGCCGCTGAGCACTGACACAATTCCCATCCCACGACCTTCCAAACTCGCCGTGCCTGTGGCTGGCATTGCCGCGTCAAGCTCCCTGGACTCCAGCTCTTCTGCCCACGCTGAGCTGGTGGGGGGCGTAGGACAGTCTGTCGGGAGAGCAGCAGGAGGGCTGTGCAGCCGGGGATGCTCTGCCACTGAAGACCTGGGACCCTCACTCATAGAGGCTGAGCCCAGGGGTCCACGCCTAGGGTGGTCTGGGCCGTGCAGAGGCACCAGAAGCGTTGGTGGGTGGTGCAGGGCATCTGGTGCATGAAAAGCCTCCATCACTCAGCCTCTCTGAGGCCTCCAGGGAATTCAGTGGCCTCTGTGCTCCCACTCTGCTGCCTTGCTGGGGTGAACAGGGGTGCGAGGCCCTTCTCCTGGCAGGACGGGGAGAATGACACCATGCCTGGGCGGTTCCTGCTCTGGGAGCACGAGAAACTTCCACCCAAGGTCCTCCGAAGTCAACAACGACTGAGTAGGCCACCTTGGGATCACCTGGATCCCAGATACATAGTATGAACAGTTAGCTCTCAGCTTCCAGGGACTCTCTTGCTGTGAATAAAGAGGCCCCCACTCCAATGGCAGCCATACAGAGGGAGTCACCGGGCCCATCTTCCTGCACGTCTGGCTTCGGAGCACGATTCACCTGTCCCCCGGGCTGGCCTCCACCAGCAAGTGTCTGCAGCATGTTGCTGCCCTGACACACAGCAGAATCCCAAAGCTGAGGCTGGGTGTGAATGCTTGTGGCAGAATCCAGGAGGCCTCGTGTCTCCAGGACCCCCGGTGCACACGTGCAGGCATGTGCCTGGCCCCCCAGGTGCGGCTGGCGCCCCTGGAGCCACGTGGACCTCCAGGCGGAGGGGCGGACGCGGGTGGAGACTCTGCGGGGAGAGAGAGAAGGGGAGGTGAACGTGGGACATGTGGTCAGCAGTGCCCAATGGCCCCTTTTCACACTCGGCTGTTGGAGTCTGTGTTTGGATTGCAGGCAGTTCAAAGCGAGTGCCTGCTTTCCCTCCACTAAGTCATTTGAAATTAAGTCCACAAAGTGAGTATCAATCTTTGACTTCCTCGTGACAGGCTGTCCGTCAACTTAAGGCGTAAACATGATGGTGATTTCTTTTTGTTGTTGTTGTTCTCGTATATTTTTTGGCACCCCCTCACAGAAGCATAAAGGATTCTCTTTGTACAGGCCCCAGAAGAGCCTTCTTTTTCCAAGAGAAATAGAACATCTGGAGGCACCCAGGATTTCTGGTCCCTAGAAAAACCCACCCCAGCGTCCTCACAGCATGTCAGAGACAGCCAGCCGTGCTCGTGGCCATGACTCTCAGCCACATGTTGAAGAAGAGCAACAATGAAGTGCCACACAGAACTGTGGGGACACTCGTAACCTGTCACCCAGCAAACCACAACGACCTGCCACTATCACTCATCACACCTTCCTCTTACTTCCTGAACTTGTATTAAAGCTCCTAAGAGCCATGGTCCGGGAACAAGAGACGGAGAGATGGGCCAGGTTTAGGAGTTCCCTAGAACTACTTCTAGGGGTCTCTGCTTCCTTGAGAGGAATATTGGCTTTTCAGGAGAAACTCAGACAAACGTTCAGAGAGAGGGAAAACAGGAAACACCGAGGGCAGAGGGTGAGCCTTTGTGCCACACAGGTGGTGTCAGTGACACATCTGTAGCCCGATTCCATGTCCAGTAAAGTGAGTCCCTACTGCTGCTGGCCCCCTCTTTGCAGAAACAGTGTCAGGACCCTGGCCATTCTTTTCTTAAGTTTTGTATTTATTTTTGAGAGACAGAAAGCATGAGCACACGTACGTGAGCAGGGAGGGGCAGAGAGAGAGGGAGAGAGAGAAACTCAGGCGGGATCCGTGTGCTGTCAGCACAGAGCCCAATGGGGGTCTCCAACCCACGAAGCTGAGACCTTAACCTGAGCCAAAGTCAGATGCTTAACTGGCGGAACCACCCAGGTGCCCCGACCCTGGCCACGTGGTTAAGGGAAGCAGATAACATTCTTTAGTGATGTTGTTAGCTTGTCACCTAACAGGACACTCTGCAGACCCACGGGCCCCAAAGCTGGGGGCTGAAAGAGCAAGGGGTCTCCTCACAATCTCGCATCCTGCTCAGCACCAAAGCGGCATTCCAAATCGTGGGCGTGCGCACCCTCTGGCTCCACTCCCCACCTCCTCCGGGTGGCCACCTTCACGGGCTCCTTCCTGCCTGTCTGGCCAGAGAGGCCCTCTCCTGCCCCAGTTTGCATCCTCTAGACCTACGTCCTCCTGTGAGGTCATAGTTGAGCCGTATTTGTCCACTAACCGGCCCAGCATCAGCCCCAAGTTTTGGACCAATACATGTTTTTAGAATCCTGTCTTCCTTACGCCCATACCTATCAGCGCAATTCCACACTTTCAAAATGCATTTTCAGCTCAAGTCTTTCTTGCTCTTAGTAAATCCCTTCCCCCCCACCCCACCTTGTGAACTTGAATTTGCGTTTACATTCTAGCAAGGTGCAAAGTAATCCATTTCACAGACTGAGTTCCAGCAAATTTGAAACCTGGGTCAGTTTCCACCATTTGGTGGGATCACACATCCTCATAAAAACCACTGTAGATTTCAGCAAATCACAAATGGGGTGCCCACTGGGAGGAGCTGGGGATGGAAGCAATGTCACACAGTTTCCATAAATAAGACCATCGGGGAGACTGGGGGGCTCAGTCAGTTGAGCATCTGACTTTGGCTCAGATCATGATCTTGCTTTCATGGGTTCGAGCCCCACATTGGGCTCTGTGCTGACAGTTCAGAGCCTGGAGCCTGCTTCGGCTTGTCTCCCTCCCTCTCTGCTCCTCCCCTGCTCAAGCTCTGTCTCTCTCTCTCAAAATAAATAACGATTGGAGAAAAATTAAAAAAAATATCTTTGGTGTTGTCTTGCCCATGTTTTGGCCCCGCTCCCCATTACCACGGCGAATTGAAAGTCTTTGGGAAGGGTGGGCACTGATGTCATGTAGTGTTGTTCCTTTCCTGGAGAAGCATCACATCAGGCACACTGTGGGGTGCTCCCCAAGTCTGCAGCAGAGGGTCACGTTTTGGTTTGTGGGGGGATGAGTGTATTGTACCTCCCACAGATGTGTAAGAAGACTATTGTTAACAGGTGCATTTTCGCCTACATATGTTGAAATCGATGGGCCCCCCATCTGTACATGGGGCTCGAGGGCACCAGCCGGGAAGATTCATTGATGAGGGGACCATGCTTGGGTTCTCAGGGAGTTCTGAGGTGGAACCAACGCACAGGGGACCATGTTATTCTACAGGTTAATATTTATCAAATAGAAGCACCCAGCTCTATCTGGACCAAAACTAGTGCGTCTTGATTTTTTTTGCATCTTTCTTGCTATGAGAAAAGGCAAGTTAGTTTCAATCTGGGAAACACCCCAGGGTGACAGTTTTAGTTGCCTTCAACCACCAAGCTCACCTTCCTCCCCATTGTTTCCAAAATGGGGCAGGATTAAGCAGAGTGCTCCCCAGTGGCTCAATGCCAGCCCCTGTGTCCTCCCTGTGGGTTGGATACCGCCTTTGCGCTAAACAGCAGACCTCCCTGGCTTCGCTCCGATAGGTACACGACATCTGTCAGGGCAGGGGCCCTCCCGTGTAAGGATCTCAGCCACAACAGGCCTGGAGATGTGTGGACACGGATTTCGTGGTGTGGGCACTATGATCCGGGATCATGTGTTACATCCATAGCCACTGCTGTTTCCAGACAGAAAGATGATATTGCCCAGGGCTGGTAAAGCTTCAAAGGCACGATTGGATGTAAATTTCCCCGAAACGTCCATATCCTCTGAATGATAGCACCACTAATGTTGCCTTAAAAAAAAAAAAAAAAAAAAAACAAAAAGGAAGAGGTTCCGAATGCAATGTTCCCAGATTAAAATATAGTTTCTATCTTTCTTCACAGGATAGTTTATCTCAAAAAAAAAAAAAAATCTCCAAGCTACATTTTGGGAAGCAGACTCAATGGCAGGCCACAAAATGTATCTCTTAGGAGAAAGACAATGAAAATACAAATAGAAGTTGTCACCATCAGCACAGAGGACTAGGGCTTCACAGAAGTGCGGCCGTCACCAGCTTTGAAGTCTGGGCTCCTCCAGGCACCCTGGATGGCTCTCGCACTACGCGGCTGCACTTGGCAGACAGAACTGCACCGGAACAAACATTCCTTGACTCTCCACTACGCTCACCTCGCGCCAGGCACTTTGCCGAGTGCCTCATTGCCCATACCTAACGCAGACATGACCGGCAGCGTGAAGCGCGCGGGACCAAGAATAGAAACGGCGACGCTGCCTTAAGTGGAGGCACAAAGCAGCCGGAGACCACTGTGTCTCTGTCTCTGCTGTGCGCGGTCTGCAGATCTCTGTGAGGACTGATGCTTTTAATCTTCAAAGCCTCTATGGCATGCGCACCATGACTGTCCCCATTCTGCAGGTAAGAAGCTGAAGCACAGGAAGGTTGAGAAACTTGTCTGAGGTCACACAGTGGGAGACAGAAACAGGGTTGCGATATTGGGCCAGTGCTCTTCTCACTCTGCTAGCATGTCTGGCAGACCCTCACAAGGGTATGAGTGCACCCCCAACACACACACACACACACACACACACACACACACACACACACACACACACACGGCAGCAATTTGCATCTCCAAGGCCAAGGTCTGGTAACATCTCTCCCCCTGTGGTCTCTAATCAATCCCTGAATCTTCTTTTAAACAGTGTTGCCAAAGCCAGTGGGGACCACCTGACACTGCTCTAAGAATCTGATGAAAAAATTAAGGATGCTTTCCCCCCAAAATGCACACACCAGCTGGCTTGGAATCCCATATCCAGGACTACACGGACCCCGTAATGCTGAGCTGTGAGGCCCCAGCTAAGAACTTCTACCCTAAAGGACACCCTTGTCCAACCTCTCTGGTAAAGGCGTGAAGCCTTTATTGCTTTGATTTAGCTTGCCTTGTGCCAGTTCATCTTAAATTACCCCGAGATCCGCCATGGCGAAATTCTATTGATTGCTATTAGATTTGTTCTGTTTTCATCCTTATTCACATTCAAAACTGAATTAAGTTCTGTGGAAAAACACCCATCAAATGCTTCTCAAGGAGTATAAAGCCATTACTATGGCCCTGAGATTCCACCCTACTATTTTTCTCCACTCCCCCCACCCCAGTCCACTCAGCTGGAGAAGGGAACATTAACTAATTGGATAATCAGCATGCAAATGAAGGAGACCAGGATTCAAGCAGCCAGCAGGGCTGAGTTTGCACTGGACCCAGGCCTGGGGCGGGACTCCGGTGACCTCACATCTTCCAGAATCTGAGGGAGAAGGGAGATCACTCCACCTCTCGACCTATGGCTTAAATTGCCATCTTGAGAAATTGCACTCCGGGTTGCGTTACATCCAGATGAGACGTCTGATGTGCTCACAAGCCCTGAAGGGGAATGCACGCCCCACGCTGCTGCCTTCCAGAGAGAATAAAGGAGATGACTGCCCGCTGCGGCAGGAGGAAGTGTGTGCAAGCCTAACTCACCCCTGATGCACCGCCAACCACTCTGGGAGCAAATTCCTGCTTGGCGTCTCTTCAGGACCTGAGCTGCTCTCTCCCTCTTTTTAATCTTTATTTTTTCATCTTTTAATTTATCATCACTGTGTGATCGCTGCCTTGCTGCTAAATTTGTAATGAGGTGCTGCAGACTTGTGCCCTGTGTCTGAATGGGCTTGTCCCGGCACACCACCCTGCCCCCACCCCCTCCCCCCCGCATGCCCGGAGCCCAGAGAGGAGCCTGGCTGTGCATCCCCGAGAGGTCCCGCAGCAGCTCGCGTTCTCTCCCCTGAATAGACACAGTGCACTCACCGTCTAAGGATCTGCCTTCCCTATTCGCAAATAAGAAATGAACAGTGGTTGATATTCAGCTTTGAATCTCTCTGGTTCGAGTCAGCTGAGCCACTTCAAAAGGCTGTGAGTGCAAAGGAGGTGTGCGATTTGGGGGAAGCTTTGCAATGTTTCAGACTTTGAACTGAAACACTTCTCCAGCAGGCCTCATTAGCCCCCCTCTCACCATGCCACCAGCCAAGGCACCCCTTAGCCACGGGGGAGCAGGGAACAGGAGGACTGGGGGAAGGTCCCCTGTCCCTAAAGCACCACCCCTCTAAGATTCCTAATGAGGACACCCTTGGGGCTCAGGCTGAGGCTGAGAAGGAGCCTGGCTTCCTAAAGGGGGAGCATGTGCCAGCAGAGGCGCCACGGTTGGAAGTCCCCGGAGACAGGCACCTCCCTGGGAAGGCAGGACATCGTCCGTGTCCCCAGTGTAGAAGGGGCATCAGGCCACAACCAGAGGGGGCCGTGCCTCCTTAGCCTACGGTCTCCCTCTGTCCTCTGCCACCAGCAGGCCACAAGCTGTGCCTCTACACCCACCCAGCCTCAACCCTGCAGAGGGACAGAGGAATGTGACCCCAGTCTGAATCTTTACACAAAGAGACCAAACATGCTAAACTAAATTCAGGAAGTCCTTGGTGTGTGAGCATAATTCATTCCAGAAACACACTTGGAATCCACAGCACTCATATATCAAGGTGAATTTCAAGAACCATCGGCTCAGTTGTGATCATGGAACGTTCAGTGCCACCTACAACTCGTATGGCAAGACATCGCTCGTTTATCAAGCTAAAATTTATGACAAGTGTTTGCTCGTCTGGCAGAAGACTCACAGCACAAGTTACTTGCAATCCAAGGTTTTACCGGATGTAAATTATTTCTTCAGACCGAGCTCACTGGGCTGGGCTGAAGCTTCGCCCCACTTGCTATATGGCAAATGGGGGACCCCCGAGGACACTGGAGCAGCCGCTTGCAAAAACAGAGCAACCACAAGGTGTGTGCACATCTGAGTGAGGTGTGAGACAGTCTGAGACCCAACACCCACACACCGACCAGGAGCAGGGCCAGCGGGGACCCCCTCACCGGGAGGGCACAGGCCAGTGGGCATCTGTCCCGGCATGCATGGCTATGCTCCTGTCCCTGGTAACAGTGGAGACAGAGGGCATGGGAGGGGTTGTAGGGTCCTTCTCCCCTCTGCCTACTGGGACTTGAGCTTTCTTGGTGCACAATGCACCCTCCAACTGGAACAGAAAAAGGGAAGAAAGAAACTCATTGAAATCTACATGTGTAGGAGGAATATGTTCATCTTCGCTTTTAGGTTATACTTAAATTGTAGTAACTTGTAGTAATTTGTGCCCCCCCAGAGTTCCTAGATTGGAGCCCTAATCCCAAATGTCACTGTGTTTGAAGATAGGGCCTTCAAGGAGGTAATCAAGGTTAGATGAGGTCACGAGGGTGGGGTTCTAATCCAACAAGACTGTGCTAGGAGCACACGCACCAAGCACAGAGCATGGGCTCTGGGAGGACATCGGGAGCTGATGGGAAGCCACAAGCCAGGAAGGGACTTTCACGGAGACCTACTCTGCAGGCACCTTGACCTTGGACTTCCAGCCTCCAAAACCTTGAGATACAGATTCCCTTTGTCTGAGTGTCCCGTCTGTGGTATTTGGTTCTGGCATTCAGAACCGAGACAATGGGCTTTCCTGAAACTTTCTTCTACTCTGTTCTCAAATGAGTTAGAAGCTTCCTTTGGTGCTTGGTATTCGCCATCACCCTGAAGGAGCACCCCACCTCCAGGTGGAGCCCCCAAATACATTTGTTAGTTTTGCGGCAGAAACGCCACCTGCTCTAGATGGAAGAGAGGCAGGGGACAGAACAGGAAGACAGAATGGTGGCCCCAGAGGCTGGGGGTTCGGCATTTTGACTGCAAATGAGCAATCGATGAGCTGGCTAAGTACATGCACGTAACAGCCAATCAGCACCAAACCTTTCTGGAAGAAATGTCTACCCACTTCTGCAGAGTGGAGGGGCTGAATGGGGACCGAGGCTAGGGGCTTCCTGCACGTGTAGGCTCTAAGTCATGGAAAGAAAACTAGATTTATACACACACAGACACACACACACACACACACACACACACACACATATATGTACATATATATGGATATATATATGTTATACATATATATATAGACACACATATATATACTTATATATATGTATATATATAATATTATATTTATATATTTATTATATATATAATATATATTAATAAGAGACCTTAAAACCCCAAAACAACATTTTCATCTTTTGTATCTGAGCAACCAGGAAGCTGAGTGTGCATGCGGGTGCCCACACGTGCGCGTGCACACACACACACGCGCGTGCACACACACACCACCCCCCCACACACACTTTCTAACTTTTTATTGTGAAACAACAAGCCCCCCCAGGGCTCCAGGTGGAGGAGGAGGGGTTGCTCGGTCACATTTGTAAGGAAGCGGCTGTCGTTTTCACCGGGCTGTGGTTTCCCCGGACGTGCACTGTGCCCACCCACCCCCGTCGCCAGCTCAGTGCCAGCAGGGAGACTGCAGGGCGCCTTCCAATTTCCAACCTGCAAAGGCCAACGCCGGTGAGGGCGAGGAGGAGAAGTGGGGGTCAGACCCCTAGGGAGAAGAAATCCAGGCACCTGGGGGTAAATGGATCAGAATAAGCTTCACCTCCGAGAGCTTTACACGAAGAGCAGTTACGGGGAATAAGAGAAAAGAGCTTCCCAGGGCTTTCCAGCAGGGCCAGAAGCAGCCATGTGCTAAAGTAAGTTTTTCTCCGGGGACACGGGGCCTGGCTACTGGGGAGATGGGGAGGGACGCGTGGGGAGCTCAAATGGAAAGAGAGGGCGCTTTCTGTTTTCTCACTATCTTTAGTTAGTTTGCAAAGAATGTATCGATACCACCACTTTTCACAGCACAGGTTTGAAGGAGTCAACGTTAGTGCTGCATCAGACAGTCCTGGTTGGGGTCCTGTCTCCTCTGCTTCTGTTCAACTCAGGTCAAGCATCTGGGCCTCTCTAAGCCTGAGTCTCAGCTGTCAAACAGGCACAATAATGACACAGCAGTGGCCTCCTAGGGCTGCTTTGAAGATGAAAGGGGCAGTGTCCATTATGGCCACTATAGCACATGGCCTCATAGGCCGCCAGTGCTAGTCGGGTGTTAGCCCTTGGTACTGAAGCCCTTTGCATGGAGTTTCCTTGCCTCTTATGTTAGCTTTGGCTTCAAGTTTGCTAAACGGTGTCTCTTTGCTCTGGGGAAGTGTTTGGTCTGAAGCCCAGGCAACGAACGAACAACCCTCTGTCACCTAGGCTGTCAGGGGACATGTCACTGTCTCCCAGAGCTGCATCCTGCCAGCCCTGCCATGCACTTCTCCGGGGTCCCTGGCACACGGGCCTCCTACGAGGCCAGCTGTCGACACACACCGTAGAACATTCACTCAGCTCTCAGAAAGGCCTCCCGAGTAGGCTTCTCGGCAAGGGCTCCACTCCGTAAATTCCGGAGCAGATGGAGAGAGCCCTCATCCTTCAGCCAAGGGTTGGAGGCCATGGAGGCAAACTCATCTGATGCTGTGACTCAGAGACTCTCTCATCCACAAGCACTCTGGGTGCAGAAGCAGTCTCTTGGCTGCTTCCAGCCCTGGGCCCATCTGCTATTCCCTGGCCAGGTTCCCGACCGTGAGGGTGGAGGTGCCAAGCCAAGGGCAGCAAGCGTCCCCAACCAACCCAAAGCCTCTTCCCCCTAACTTTCTCTGTGGTGACCACAATGCGGTAAGCAGGTGCACCTCTCCTTATGCCTCATCACATGTCTGGACTTGCGGGAGACCCTCCCTTCCAAAAAAGAAGAAAGATCGAGGGCTGGGTCTAGTGGTCACCAAGAGAGCACTCGAGCGCCCACAGCTGTAAAATACTGAGCTCGATTCCAAGAAGTTGTCTGCACCTTTGCCAGATGTGAATGGACTGTTGCCTGGATAATCGTTTCCTTTTGTAAGAAGGCGAGAGCCTTCTGGAATCCTGGAATTCAATCTCTACAAGGAGCCTCAGACCTGGAGAAGGTCCAGTCTCTAAGTTGGCAAAAGACATCATTCAGGACCCTGGGCAGTCACAGGGCTTCCTGCAGTAGCGATATTTTACATTTTCCATCTGGACGACCAGCAACTAAAGGGATGAAGGAGAAAATTCTGGAGCAGACATCTGAGGCACGTGCTCTCTCTGTCTCTGTCTCTGTCTCTGTCTCTGTCTCTGTCTCTCTCTCTCTCTCTCTGTCTCTCTCTCTCTCTCTCTCTCTCTCTCTGTCTCTGTCTCTCTCTCTCCCCCTCTCTGTCTCTCTCTCTCCCCCTCCTCTCTCTCCATATATATATATATATGTATTTTCTCTCTGTGTCTCTCTCACTTCCCACCATGTGCCCATGTGACAGGCAAGTGCCTCATGCTCCTGCTGAAGTTGAATGGGAGCACGTGTCTAGAGGGCAGGAAGCATAACTCAGCATTAGCTCCAGGAAGGATTGCGTTTTATGAAAATTCCACCTTCCCTGTCTTTCACTAGCTTCTTAGAACGTGCAGGAGAGAGAGGAATCTCCCAGAAGTTTCCAGGGCACAAAGCTATGAGGAGCACATTCACTATGAATTTGTTAATTGCATCAGAGGTCAGGCCAGCAAGACAAACTGCATCAGTGTTAGAATACTCCCGACAGCATCCCCTAGGCTCTGCTGTTTGCTCAACTAGGCACAGATGTGGGCTGAATGGTCTGGCCTGACCTTGCTGACTCACCTAGCCCTCTGCTGACACCATCCATCTGTGCTGCTATGTTGGGAAAAAAGGCTCTCGAACCAGCAGTGGAAAGTTTCTGTGGGTGGTGATGTTTCCACCGGGCGTCCAGAGGTGCTGGTGGGAGACATCCAAGAGCAAAGAAAAGACTTTGTGAGTTCAAGCTGTGGTGATTTGGAGTGACCCAGGATCATTGCACCCCGATCACTCAGTGTCATGTCCTTCCTTCTGGTTAACCTTACCTGGCTCTGATGTGTTTATAAGATGCTCTTTGTTGAGTGTCTGTGGTCTGGTAAGGGAAAGAGGGGACACGGTGTCCCCACAGACAGATGTATGCTTGAACTAGGAGCCTTTTTCTGGCAAAGGTAAACCTCTCCCTGAACAAGGAAATTGGTGAAAGAAAAAAAGGGGGAAGCCAGGATCACTGAGGTTCTAGACCATGCCCCTCCCTGCAAAGGGTGAGCACTGTAAGTCCTTTCTAAGTCCTACCTTGGGGAGGCCTCACCTGCCAGTGGCTCTCCTGTTGTTACCTTTGACAACTGCATAAGAAGCAAAGGCCCTTGGCCAGGCACTCAGAAGAAGGCCTTTTTTAGAGAGTGATCTGGACTTAGGGCTTTTGATCTTACAGCACAGACTTAGCTACTCATTCTGGAAAGCTCATCAAATTTTTCAAGGCATACTGGGCCATACTAGAAATTCCTCTGTAGCCAGCACAAGCCACGGGAACACATTTTGTAAATCTGTGAATGACCTTACAATGTCTTCCCTTGGAAAGAAGCCAAAAGGATCACTGAAATAAGCGTCCAGGCTTTGTACTGGCCTTGATTTGAAGTAAGACCACTGGGAATTCCACCAAATGAAGCTTCTCTGACTGTTCACAAGCAAGACTTGCTTCTGGGTTTAATTTCCAAAGGAAGGAAATGCATCCTGAAGACACACTTGTTAGTGGAGAACATAAGATTATATAGGTGGTGGTCTTGAAAGAGTATTCTTCATCCCCTGCCTCCAATGACATGCAAATCTAAATTCAGGTGGATAATAGAGCGAAATGGAAGGGGGATGTCATATAAGCCTAGGAATAAAATACAAAGAAATATTAAAAACTAATACTAATTACTGGGGAGGGCAAGCCTTGCTAAATTAAGTCAAAAAGTACAGACACAAGGAAGGAAAGAAAGACGTGTTTGGTTACATGAGATTCTTAAATTTCTCTATACTATGCACATAGTTTGACGGCAAAAGATGTGGAAATAACCTGAAACATACACAACAGAAAAATAATTGGTGCCTGAGATAGAAAATTTTCTATGACTCAATAAGAAAAATCCTTTCAACACAATAGAAAAAAATAGTCTAGGAATGATTCTTCATAAAACCAATCTAACTTGGACTTAAAACGTCAGCTTAAGACCAGGCAAGGTGGCCTCCTGTGCCCTCTACCAAACCCAACTAAGCCAATGGGGGGTCTTATTGAGAAGCCACCCTATTGTGGAAAATGCCTCGGTGACAGTGAGAGTGCAGCACTCTAATTGGAAAGCCTCCGTCCCACGAGGGACACCCCAGGAAACACAAACAACTGCTTCCATAATCCTCCAACATCCAGAGTATGTGTCACATTTCGTGTAGACCTCAAGGAACGCAGTTATTTCTACCTTGATGTGACTTATTTGGGTTTAAAGACATCATCAGGGAATATCCTGAAGTCTCTGACACCGATGGGCAGTTGAAATGAAAGCGTCAATGGGGCGCCTGGGTGGCTCAGTGGGTTAAGCGGCCGACTTCGGCTCAGGTCATTATCTCGTGGTCCATGAGTTCAAGCCCCGCGTCGGGCTCTGTGCTGACAGCTCAGAGCCTGGAGCCTATTTCAGATTCTGTGTCTCCCTCTCTCTGACCCTCCCCCATTCACTCTCTCTCTCTCTCTCTCTCTCTCTCTCTCTCTCTCTCTCTCTCTCTCTCTCTCTCAAAAATAAATAAACATTAAAAAAAATAAAAAAAAAAGCGTCAAGAACGACTTCTCCTGCCTGGCCCCCATGCCTCCAACAACACAAAGGGAGGCTAAGCACAGCAAGACGAATGACTGGATGTTCTCGTTCTGTGAACTGTGGGGAAGAGAAAGTGCTGCTTGACAATGAGAGACACATTCACCCCAACCCGTTCTCTACTTAGTCTCTTCTCTGTCAAGGCATTATCCATTTTGCATGATGGAACTGTCATCAACTGATTCAATAGAACCTATTTTGTGGTCTGCTATATCTATTTTTCAGGGACACAAAACCGTTCAGGATAGAGGTTTGATGCCTTAGGCACTAATTTACACCTGGCTCCTTCCTCCCTCCTACCACCCATCCACTATTTCCATCTTTTAGATTCCTCAATGGCAAATCCAAAGCCCATGAAATACCCAAATCCATCTGGAAAGTGGAAAATTAACACTGTTTTCAAAATGTTGAATGGTTTTTGTGTGCCATGTGCTTAAGGCTTGCGGCTATAAAGCTTGGGAAAGAAATAACTTGGACACAACAATGTCTATAGTGTATTCCAACTCTAAAATGTTGGGATCTATCCAACAATAGAAACTGGCTAAATAAAGTATGTTACAACCATAAGATGGAATGCTATCTGGCCATTTAATGTGATGCGGGAGAACACGAAATGACAAGAGGAAAATGCTCATGATATAGCAAGAGGGAAAGCAGATTATAAGAGCCTATGTACTGCATAATAACAGTTTTGTTAAAAAGCAAATAACAACCATGAGTGTGTGAACACACCCCTATGCCCATGACAAAAAAGCCTGGAAGGATTGACATTAAAAACTCACTGTGGCTACTTGTTAGTAGTGGGCACACGGGCATGTTTTACTTTTCCCATAGTGCTTCTGTGTGGGTGAAACCTTACTAGTAAACAAATACTGTTTTTCTGATCAGAAAAAAAATAGGCATTTAAAGTATAAAATTGCCAAGATGCATAATAAAAAAATAATTTCATTGCTTCGGAGAAACTGGCCATAATAGCTCAGCTTTTTACTCTGGTAAAATACACAAAACATAAAATTTATCATTTTAACCACTTCAGGGTGTACGACACAGTGGCCGTGAAGTACTTCCACACTCTTGTGCAGCCACCACCACCATGTAGCTCCAGAACATTTTCATCACTCCAAGAGGAAATCCCGTACACATTGAGTTCCCACCCCACTATACACCTGTCCCCTAAAATCTACAAATCTGCTTTCTGTATATGGATTTGCTTATTCTGTATGTTTAATGTAAGTGCAATAACACAATATGTGGCCTCTGTGTCTTTGCTCACTTAACACCAAGTTTTCAAGATTCATCTGTGTTATAGCATGTATCTGTACACCATCCCTTTTATACCAGAATGCTATTCCGTTGTATGGCTATACTACACTTTATTTATGTGTTCATCCCTTGATGGGCATTTGAGTTGTTTCCACCTTTTTGCTACTCTACTTAGTACTGCAACACACATTCGCATAAAATTTTTTGGTTGAACACCTGTTTTCGATTATTTTGGATATATACCTAGGAGTGGAAATGCTGGGTCATGTGGAAATTCTAGGTTTAACCTACTGAGGATCATCCAAAGTGTCCTACAGAGTGGCTCCATCACTTGAAATTCTGATCAGCAATGCACAGTGTTCTAATTTCTCCACATTCTCACAAACACTTATTTCCTATTGATTATGATTATGATCCTAGATATCCTAGTGGGTGTGAAGTGGCATTATCTCATTGTGGTTTTATCTGCATTCCTCAAATGACTGTTCATGTTGATATCCCATGCATAATCGGGCTTTTAGTCTTTTTGTTGTTGAATTGTAAGTGTTCTTTATATATACTGGATACTAGACCCTTTTCAGATATGTCATTTGTAAATTCTTCCTCATTCTGTGAGTTCTT
Organism: Neofelis nebulosa; assembly: GCF_028018385.1. Lineage (NCBI taxonomy): Eukaryota > Metazoa > Chordata > Mammalia > Carnivora > Felidae > Neofelis > Neofelis nebulosa. The sequence continues at coordinate 4,611,297 of NC_080801.1, forward strand.
TTTTTCATTCTGAATAGTGTCCTTTGATGCAGGAAAGAGTTTTGAGATGAAAAAGTATAAGTCCTCCAACTTTGTTCTTCTATTTCAAGATAGAGTTGACTATTCTATGTGCGTTGAATTTTCTTACAAATGTGTGTCCAGCTTTACTACTCTTACAAAAAGCCATTGAGATTTTGATAGCTATTAAAAGGAATCCATAGATTGTTTGGGGGAGCGCTACAATCTCAACAATATTGTCTTCTATCACATTAACACAGGGTGTCTTTATATTTAGCTGCCTTCATTTTTTCAGCAATATTTTGTAGTTTTCATTGTACAAGACTTGTACCTCCCCAAATTATTCCTAAGTACCTAATCCTTTTTGATACTGTTGTAAATGGAATTGATTTCTTAATTTCTGTTTCAGACAGTTCATTACAGAAATACAACTGATTATATCCTCTATAAATAGCGACAACTTTCCTTTTTCCTTCCCAATGTTGGTGTCTTTTTATTTCTTTTTCTTGCCTAATTGCTCTGGCAAGGACTTCGCGTACAATGCTGAAAAGATGGTGAAAGTTGTTTCATTCAGGTGTGATATTAGCTGTGGATTTTACATAAATGTTGTTTATTACATCAGGGAAGTTACCTTTATTCCTTGTTTAGTTTAGTTTTTGTTTGTTTTTACCTTGAAAGGGCACTAGATTTTACCAGATGCTGGTTGTTGTTGTTGTTGTTGTTGTTGTTGTTGTTGTTGTTTTTAATCCACATTTATTGAAATGATTATGTGATTTCTTTTCTTTCTTCATTCTATCAATGTGAGGTATTACACTGATTGGTTTTGGTATGTTGAACTACTCTTGCATTCTTGGAGTGAATCCCACTTGCTCATGGTGCATATTGCTACTATTGCTACTTGCTTTGATTTGCTAATGTATTGTTGAGGATTTTTGTGTTTTATTCATGGGCACATTAGTTTTTTTTTTTTTTTTATGTATTTTGATGACTTTGGTATGAGGGTAATGCTGGCCCTATAGAATAAGTTAGGAAGTATTCCTTTCTCTTCCATGTTTTGGAAGAGGTTGAGAAAGATTGGTACTGATTTCTTAGATGTCAGTTAGAGTTCATTGGTAGTCACGTGGTCCTGGGCATTTTTTGTGTGCTTGTTTGTCTGTAGGTTTTTGGTTAACGATCCAAATAGTTCAGCTTTTAAAAGAACCGTATGAAAACATAAATTGAAGCTTTTCCTTCAAATGACCAATTCAGTCACTTTTAACTTTGGCCCTGATGTGAAGCCCATGTGATTTTGCAATTTGGATGAACTTCTTCATTTAACCAAACAAATTGCTTCGAAGTTTATGCATATTCCCATTGGCAATTAGTTCATAAAATCTTGGAAATGTAGGTTTCCTCTGACTTTTCATTGCACATTCAAGCCCTCTTGTATCTGTGGACCCATTTTAGGGTTAACAACTTACTTACTACAAAAGAGACAAATAAAATATGAATAGCTTATAATGTCAAAGTATGGAAGGTAAGTGACTAAAAATGTAATTCCAACTTTTAGATGTTAGTAGCTATCAGAAGGCCAAAGTCACACTGTAAACATCACTCCATTCATTCATTACGGAATATAGTATTTATTCTATGGAATACCATGAGTGCTCCACTTAAATGCCTGTAGTGTTCATAACTCCATGTGAAGATTATATGTCCCTGGTCTCTGGGGTCCTTTCCACCCATCAGATTTCTTACCCATAAGAGCGCTCTTCATGGGGATGATCTATTAAAATGCCTTTCAGCTTTGCTCACGTTTATTGTTGCTGTTGTTTTGTCATTGCAATTGTTTGGTTGCAGTGATTTTTACCCGCCCATCCCATGTACTTCCTGACTTCAGAAAATTCTTTCTTAGTCGAATTGTTGGGTTCACACTTTTTTAGTCCAAATATAACCATTCTGAAAATATATCTTATACTTGTGGCTACAATGGAATTTATGGGAACTTCAGTTTCTTTTTTTTTTTTCTTTTTTTATTTATTTTTTTATTTATTTTTTATTTTTGGGACAGAGAGACAGAGCATGAACGGGGGAGGGGCAGAGAGAGAGGGAGACACAGAATCGGAAACAGGCTCCAGGCTCCGAGCCATCAGCCCAGAGCCTGACGCGGGGCTCGAACTCACGGACCGCGAGATCGTGACCTGGCTGAAGTCGGACGCTTAACCGACTGCGCCACCCAGGCGCCCCGGGAACTTCAGTTTCATTACAGAAGCCGGACTTCCTAGGAAACTAACCATTCACCTAGACACCTAGACAGTTGCTCAGAGAGAAGATATGATTTGCACAAAAACAAAATGCAACTGGAGACACAATTCCCAGATAAGCAAATGAGCTAGTTCGTGTGGAGGCTCATGGGTGAAAGAAGTGAGCTCCCAAAAGTCTGCTTCCTAGATGTGGGGGTCACGGCCAAACCAAACTTTCCCAGACTCCGTGTATTTCTCTGTAAGATGGATATGACACTAGTTCCTACCATGCTGGATTGTTGCGAGGATTGAGTGAGAGAAACCAGCTAAATCCGTTAGCACTATCTGTGGCAGGTAGTGAATAGTCAATACACGCTAACTGGTTAGAAGTGGCATCAGTACAAACAGAATCAAGAACATTAATGTTCTGCATTTTTCTGCGTATCAGATCCTCCGCAAATGTAAGCCAGTTACCACTAGTGCCTTCGTGCTGAGCTTCTCAGCCAATGTACTCACGTTCGTTCGTTCGTTCGTTCGTACGTTCGTTCATTCTTTCCTTCCTTCCTTCCTTCCTTCCTTCCTTCCTTCCTTCCTTCCTTCCTTCCTTCCTTCCTTCCTTCCTTCCTTCCTTCATTCCTTCATTCCTTCATTCAACAAATGTCCAGAAAATAAATGCCTGTCGGTGCTAGCCCAAGTACTGATGACGGAATAGTACCAGGTGTCTGACCTAATTGTTTACAGCAGGGGTCAGCAAACTCATTCTGCTACTGGCCAGAGAGCAAATATTTTAGGAGTTTTGAGCCATACACCTCTGATGGAAGCGGCATTCATTTCAGCCATCATACTGCAAGAGCAGCCATGTGTCAAAATGAATGGGCATGGCCGTGTGCCAATACAACTTTGTTTACAAAAACAGGCAGTGAGCAGCATTTGGCTTGAAGTAGACGATTTAGAGATTTTCAGTATAGATTCTAACAAAGGGAATAGTTAAATAAATACAGTCAAGTATGAGAAATACTCCGGTGGTCTCAAAGAAGGCCAAGGATGTCTTCCCAGAAGAAGCAATACTTAATCGAGTGCCAAATGGTTGCACAGAAAACAGTCAGGCAGGAGGGAGAGAACAGCATTGTAGGCAGAGGCATGGTGTGTGCAGGGCTGGGAGAAGAAAGAGAAGTCAAGAGACAAAGACGCAGAAACAGAGACGGTTGGACAGGGATGATATTAGAGGAGCACCTCAAACTGAACAGGGCTTGAGTGCTGGGGCCTTTGGGATGAAGCTATAGAGGGGTGAGGACCGGGTTGTGAAGGGTTCTGCAACTGGGACTTGTCACCCCTCACCACCTGGTGCACATCTCTGATGAGAGCCGCGTAGGGCTGGCATCTCTCCATCTGCAGCCATTCCCGGGGCCATGCACCTTCCTGACAGACCCCAGTAAACAACTGTCTATAATACCCCAACTTCTGAATATCCCGAACATGCCAGTGAAATCTCAAAAGAGATCAATTAAAAGAAGGGCTAAACATTCAAGGAAGTTGACTTCGTTTTCAACAGAAGAAAACTTTTTGACAGTGAGATAATTGTATGCCATAATCTTTCAGGTTTTTCAGGATCATGGACTAAAAAAAAGTTACTTCATGCTCATTCAGGATAAGAAAATAGATTTGCAAGTTTAGCATCCTCTACGTTCAGATGCACAATTTCCATGTTCATTATTGGCCACCACAACAGCCCGTTCCCCAGGAAGAGTAATGGTTTGCTTTACTTGACATTTTGAGCTGCCACATCTGAGGGCCAGGTCCCAGGGGACGCACATTGCCCCGTCACTTGGAAACAAACCAGTCTGTCCCCTCAGTCAGTCGGTCACCCCATGAAGCATCTCAGCACTGAGGTGGGTACACACTACAGTGCCCTTCATCCTTTCCAAAGGCTCTGGAAAGTGAGGAGGTGGGTGTAGGAACATGAAGAAGACAGAGAATTCAAGAGCAGATAGTCACACTTGGCTTGAAAATAGTCCAGTGGTGGCCGGCCCTGCCTCATAATAAGTAAACACTCAGGAAAACCAGCGTGGACCTCTGCATATAGACCCATATGAGAGGAGACACGGAAAAATTCTAGCACAGAAAGCTGGCTTTTCTCGCATACATCAAAATCTAAACATGTTCTCAAATATATACAGTAACCTATTCTCCTCTTTATTCTACTATTACCTTACATTTTAGCCTGAATTTAGTTCTTAGTTCAGGATAGCTTATGAACTCATACATGCTCATAAACAAATGTTCGAAGGAGAAGGCACAGCAGAGATGTTTTCAGCTGTTAAAATTCTACATATAAAGAGCGATTAGTGCATCGAACCTACCCTAACATTTCATTCTCTTAATGGAATTCATGCTGAATTTTGATAGCAAGAAGTAAGAGATTTTATTTTCATGAAAGCCCATTTCTGTTGCATGACACGAATACATGGCTAAATAAACACAGCATCACCAGGAAATAAATCCCAATTTGAAGTCTGAAAGGGCACTCCTATTTCTTGAATATCCTGAATGTCAACTTTTTGATGGAAAAAGTAATACATAGCAGTGACTGTACACATAGGTCTATACTGGGTATCTTGGCCGTGTGTCCCGAGTTTCATTTGTTGAATCCCTATGTTTTCTGTTCCAGAGCGTCTCATGGCATTTATTATGTTCTCCTAAAACCGCAGCTCATGAAGGCGTTGGAAAGGTCACTGTTTCCTGGTTATGTTTTTTAAAAGAGTTTAAGTTAATATATATGTCCTCCAATAAAAGATGATGTTTCATGTGCATTTGTTTCTGAAATTGAGATGTATCTGTTCCTGTTCTCCGGGAGCCATTGTTCAGTTTCCGAATGTTTCCTGAAGTTTCCCTACAGCAGGGTGCTCCCCTGCACATCTGTGATGAGGGCAACTTTGTTCCCACCTTTTTCTGTGGACAGGGACACAGCAGCGAGGCTCAGACAGCACAGGGTTCTCAGGAGACTCTCTTCTGAAGACAATGGTCAGGGCAGCTCGCACCAGCCCCTCTGTCCTTCAGGGAAGGGATCGTCATTACCATGGTTCCTACAAGTCGCCGTGTGTGATTATCTCATGGGCACTTGAGAATTTCACCGCCTGTGCACCCCCAAGGACTTTGTGTGCATGAACACAGGCTCCTGTGTTTCCGCAGCCTGTGGATGTGGTCGACTGGAATCAACTGCACAAAATCAGACCTGTGATAGGGGTCCATGATCTGAGCTAGAGTCAACCAGGTGCCAGGGAGGCGGAGGGCCCTGGTGAGGGAGGTCATGTGCAGACCCACTTGGGAAGGCTGATTCATTTGGCTCGGTGGGCTCTGGGGAACCAGGGCATGTCCAGCCCTCACCTTACCAACAATACTGTTGTGCCACGAGCGATGTGAGTCTGTAACAGAGCCCAGCAGCTCACCACAACTGTGTTAGACCCTGGAACGTTGTCTCCTTAATCTCCACAACATCCCTACGAGGAAGATACTACTGACCCCATAACATATGGGGAAAGTGAGGTTTTGAGGGATCACACAGCAGGAAAGCGCCTCAGCGGGATCCACACTGGACTCGTCTGCCTCCAGAGCCTGGGCTCTTCACAGCTGTGCTGTCCTTGGGGTGGTAACATCAACGCTGATCCTTGCACCCATGTTGGAAGGACCCACTTTCGTGGACCAGTGTCTGCTCTCACGCTCCAAGTCACACTCGGCAGTGTCACCACCTGGCCATGTTGCAATGTCACAGGCGGGAAACTTGGGTGGTAGGAAAACGACACAGCCCTTGGGGAGAAGCGTCCTCTGTTGCTCCTGGTGTGTCAGGCTGGTTGGGGACCTGCTTTTCGGATCTCCATTTACTCTTTTCTCTTGAGGTGACATTCACATAACTTAAAACCGACCCTGTTAAAGTGTCTAATTCAGCCGCATTTAGTACACTCATAGTGCTGTGCAACCACCACTCCTATCCAGTTCTAAAACATTCTCACCCCAAAAGGAACCCTGACCTATTACACAGCCATGCCATTCTCTCCTCACACAGCCCCTGCCAACCACTCATTCTTCTGTCTCTGTGGATTTCCTATCAGTGGAATCACAGAGAATGTGACCTTGGTTCTGACTCCTTTCACTCAGTACGACATTTTCAAGGTCCATGCACATGTTAGCATGTCGATACTGTCTCTTTTATGGCTGAATAATATTCCATTAGATTGTGCCTCTTAAAAGCGAAGTAAGAGGTAATGCGGTCTCAAAGAAAGAGCATTGACTCAAGAATCTGTGAAACTCTCATTCTTCTCACGGGATTATGGTTATCCTTCTGCATCAGACAGACTGACCTGGGTGCACACGTCACCTCCTCCGCCATGTGGCCTTACTTGAGACACCTAATTACTCTGAGCACCAGCATCCCTGCCCATTGGATAAGCGTAAGTGACCGTCCCTAACTCACAGAGCTACAGTAGTAGCAAAAGAGGAAAACACATATCCAAAGATTGTCAAATTGCCTAACGTGCCATCACGGTACCTAAGATGATACCTAGTTTCTCCTCTTATTGGTGGGAAAACTGCCCCATTTACATATATAAGTTGGGAACTCACCTGTACACGGCAGATGTGTGCCTGAATTGCCCATGTAAATTAAAAGATTCAAATCCCCTATTCACTAAGCAAAGGAATTCTTTTTTTTTTAATGTGTATTTATTTTTGAGAGAGAGAGAGAGAGAGCATGAGCATGGTAGGGGCAGAGAGAGGGGGAGACACAGAATCTGAAGCAGGCTCCAGGCTCCGAGCTGTCAGCACAGAGCCCGCTGCGGGGCTCGAACTCACAAAATGCAAGATCGTGACCTGAGCCGAAGTTGGTGTTTAACCGACGGAGCCACCCAGGTGCCCCAAAGCCAAGGAATTCTTAGGTGGACAAAAACTATTACTGAAGAAAATCTGCTCTAAGTTCCGTGGGTGGGTTAGCCACCTTTTAAATGAACGTTTTCATCCCAGAGTCCAGCACAGTTCTTGGCTCAGAATAGGCACCCGGCAAAAGTGTTTGTGTAGGCATCTGCAAAGACGGAAGAAGTCTTACACAGGACATATTTTGAGGAACGTTCTCCAAAACCCCTGGTTCTCAAACAAACGGTAACTGGCAGCCAAGTTACAGGCATAAGTATCCTTGTAGTCAATCCAACAACAACCCCTCTGGGGGTGGGCAGTACTGTGGCTTCTGGCTGCAAAGTCATCATCTCTGAGGAGCAGTGCTGATAATGGGTAGGCAATGGATGGCTCAAATCACAAACTCAGACATGGTGAATGAGGGCTGAGCAGCGTTTACAACGAGGTGAGCCCAGCCATGGGGCTCACTTGGGCACAGTCCATCCATGTTCTCTCTTCTGTCACTGGAATACTTAAAAAAAAAAAAAAGAAAACAAAAAACAAAACAAAAAAAAAAAAAAAAAAAAACAGAAAACAAAACCAAAACCCTTCCAAACTTAGTTATTTCTCACGCATGAAGGATCCAGAGCAGAGACAGTCTCAATTAGAGGTGACTTTCAAAGAGCTCTTGGGTTCAAAACCATGGATCTACTGGGACACCTTCTGCCACCACCCAAGAATGCAAAACACATTAAAGAATGCTTGAGGCCTTTCTGGAAGATAAGTGGCCTGTATTTCATTCACTCACAGAGCAATGTGATCTGCGGAATTTACACCAGTGACGATCCATGCACAGAGTCACCTTCCCTCCAATCCCAGCAGCGTAATCCCAGCAAGCAGCGACCGGGTCCCCTTATGGCAGAGCTCAGGCACATAATAAAGGGAAACAGGAATAAGGAAAAGTATCAGTAACTGAAAAGTAAGGAACAGTGTACCTGCAGGCGCAAAACACACAAAGTACAACAGGAAGAAAGACTTTCTGCAAGCCTACTGCAACAGGAGACGGGTCAGAACTCATCGGAGTGCCGAGGGCAAGAAGTGGAGGGGCTGTTAGCACTAGGGGCTGATGGGAAGTCCTGGAGGATCGGTGAGGGCTTGTTGATGGACGGGAGGTGTCCGGCACGCTGAGTCCTTCCTGAGTTCACGCATGTCTTCTTGTGTGACTGGGCATCTGTGTTTGCCACCTGGAGCCCATCAGCGTTAGGTCCCCACTCTCTCCAGAAGATGCCATCGCAAAAGGTCCTCCAGCAATTATTTTCCTGGGTTGGAAGGACATCCTTCTCCGTGGGGTAGGGAAAGCATTTACAATGATGACCTGTCTGAAGTAAACTCCCTAAGAGAGGTCCAATGGCTAGAAGCCAATGAAGAAGCCTGTCCACGGTTCGGTTGAGGTGAACATTACGGCCACGTTGGTCAAGGGCTTCTGAAACCCTGCTCCCGATGCCAGGGCCCTCTCAGAAAAGGGTCTTCTGAGACTTTTGGGCATGGGCAAAAGTGCTGTGGTCTGGAAAGCCCCAACAAAATTTCTGAACTTTGAATTAATTTTTTTTTTCAGATGAGATTTTTTTTTAATTAATTTATTTATTTATTCATTTATTTATTTATTTATTTATTTATTTTTTTATTTTTTTATTTTTTTATTTTTTAATATATGAAATTTACTGTCAAATTGGTTTCCATACAACACCCAGTGCTCATCCCAAAAGGTGCCCTCCTCAATACCCATCACCCACCCTGCCCTCCCTCCCACCCCCCATCAACCCTCAGTTTGTTCTCAGTTTTTAACAGTCTCTTATGCTTTGGCTCTCTCCCACTCTAACCTCTTTTTTTTTTTCCCTTCCCCTCCCCCATGGGTTTTTGTTACGTTTCTCAGGATCCACATAAGAGTGAAACCATATGGTATCTGTCTTTCTCTGTATGGCTTATTTCACTTAGCATCACACTCTCCAGTTCCATCCACGTTGCTACAAAAGGCCATATTTCATTTTTTCTCATTGCCACGTAGTATTCCATTGTGTATATAAACCACAATTTCTTTATCCATTCATCAGTTGATGGACATTTAGGCTCTTTCCATAATTTGGCGATTGTTGAGAGTGCTGCTATAAACATTGGGGTACAAGTGCCCCTATGCATCAGTACTCCTGTATCCCTTGGATAAATTCCTAGCAGTGCTATTGCTGGGTCATAGGGTAGGTCTATTTTTAATTTTCTGAGGAACCTCCACACTGCTTTCCAGAGCGGCTGCACCAATTTGCATTCCCACCAACAGTGCAAGAGGGTTCCCGTCTCTCCACATCCTCTCCAGAATCTATAGTCTCCTGATTTCTTCATTTTGGCCACTCTGACTGGCGTGAGGTGGTATCTGAGTGTGGTTTTGATTTGTATTTCCCTGATGAGGAGCGACGTTGAACATCTTTTCATGTGCCTGTTGGCCATCCGGATGTCTTCTTTAGAGAAGTGTCTATTCATGTTTTCTGCCCATTTCTTCACTGGGTTATTTGTTTTTCGGGTGTGGAGTTTGATGAGCTCTTTATAGATTTTGGATACTAGCCCTTTGTCCGATGTGTCATTTGCAAATATCTTTTCCCATTCCGTTGGTTGCCTTTTAGTTTTGTTGGTTGTTTCCTTTGCTGTGCAGAAGCTTTTAATCTTCATAAGGTCCCAGTAATTCACTTTTGCTTTTAATTCCCTTGCCTTTGGGGATGTGCCGAGTAAGAGATTGCTACGGCTGAGGTCAGAGAGGTCTTTTCCTGCTTTCTCCTCTAAGGTTTTGATGGTTTCCTGTCTCACATTCAGGTCCTTTATCCATTTTGAGTTTATTTTTGTGTATGGTGTGAGAAAGTGGTCTAGTTTCAACCTTCTGCATGTTGCTGTCCAGTTCTCCCAGCACCATTTGTTAAAGACACTGTCTTTTTTCCATTGGATGTTCTTTCCTGCTTTATCAAAAATGAGTTGGCCATACGTTTGTGGGTCTAGTTCTGGGGTTTCTATTCGATTCCATTGGTCTATGTGTCTGTTTTTATGCCAATACCATGCTGTCTTGATGATGACAGCTTTGTAGTAGAGGCTAAAGTCTGGGATTGTGATGCCTCCTGCTTTGGTCTTCTTCTTCAAAATTACTTTGGCTATTCGGGGCCTTTTGTGGTTCCATATGAATTTTAGGATTGCTTGTTCTAGTTTCAAGAAGAATGCTGGTGCAATTTTGATTGGGATTGCTTGAATTAAATTTTTGAAAGCAAAACATCACTTTACCAAACTGTTTACCTCTCTGACGCCCCCCTGAAAGACTGAGTGGAGACACAGTTTCTTCATGTCCTGAGATTTAATTAATGCTACAAGCCCGGGCTAAAGAAAGATGTCCAGATACTGACACCAGTGGACACACGGCATCTCTCAGATATTTCAAAATATTTCTAAAGGCTAGTGAACTATATTAGGCAGAATGAATAAATAAGCATCGCCTTTGCGGCTGAGAGCCAGCTCCTGAAAGCCTTCTAGCATCATCAGTATTTAGCACTGATGGTCTTTGGTGGGGCTTTCCGGACAGCAATTAGCAATTCTGGAAAGCGAGACACACTGCCCCCTAGCCACACTGCGGACACCACAGCTCTGCGAACAGCCACGCGACAGAAATCCTCCGAAGTCACCAGATGGCAGGAGAAGCAGCGAGTGCTGAGGAAAAAAGGCAGGTTTGGGTCAGGCCGTGTGTCTTCTGCTGTTTGGACTTCATGCTGAAGGAGCACCAATGGGGCTAATTCCCCGAGGAGCTGCACGTACCCATTGCCATTTGGCGTGGCCACCTCAGTGTTCTCAAAATCAGGAGACTTTGCGTAGAAATCTGGGTTTCCAGGTTCTCGTGGAACAGCACAGGGATCAGAGGGGGTGCACGCCTCGTGGCCTCACGGTCTCTGCACACCTCTGTTTCCCTCCCTGGTCTCCTGTATGCACAGGCTGGATGTTTGCACAATAATCCAGCCCTAACTTGGTGGCATTAAATGACACCAAGGATTTATTGCTGTTATTAATTCTCACAGTTCTGGGGATCAGCTGGAACGAGCTGGGTGGTTTTCACTTGGGGTTCCTTAGGCGGCGACGGTCCCACAGTGGCGGGCGGTAGAGAGAAGCTTCCTCACTTACGCGTCATGATGGGCAGCCATCCTCCGCTGGAATCTCAGCAAGGGCTCTTTGTGGGAAGGTCCACACTTGGGTTCTGTAAAACCAGGCTTGCAGGAAAGCAACTTGCTTCTAAGAGTGAGTAACCCGATAGACGGCAGGGATGCTCTATTCACTTTCCTAAATGGGCCTCAGTGTCTACCTTGGCTGTATTCCATTAACGACCAGCAAGGTCCTCGACCACCCACGTGAAAAGGAAAGGGGTGTCAGACCCCTCCACTGACTAATGAGAGAAATGAAGAATTTGGGGTCTTGTCTCAAAACCCCTGTGGTCGTTCCTCAGGTCACAAATTACGTATATTCCTCCCACACGCCAAATCCACGCACTGTCCCCCATACCTGTCGAAAGCTGTTATCATGCATTAGGCTCAAGCTGGAGGTCAGGATCCTGACCTCAAATCAGGTCCAGCTTTGGATGAGGCTGCTCTCGGATCACTCCTCTGGTCCAGCTCTCTTCTCAAAGACCCCTGATCTGCAGCAAGTCACCTGCCCCCACAGGAGGCACGGGGCCACCACTCCCTCTGCGACGTTCCTGTTAATAGGGTGATGTGGCGGGCCATGGAGGCAGGCTGCCCCGTCCTGCTGGCTTCAGTGGCTGTCCCCAGTCCCTGGCTCTGCCCGCGGGCTCCCAGTGCAGGCCTCCCAACTGTCCCTCCCTCTCATGAATATATAGCTCACATCTAGAGCAGCTGGTTTCTCTGTTTGCTTCCTGAGCCAACATGTTTGGGATTCAAACCCTTCTTTTCTTTTTTTTTTTTTTCCACTGTGTCTTTTCCCGTTAGTCCTCGTGGGCAGCATTTCTGTGCACAGAATGCTCTTCAACACCCTGCACATCTTTTGTGAAACTTATTGGAGTTCATGCCATTTGACAGAAGCCATGCCTGCAAATCTGAGCTGAGGCAGCCTGGTTATGATGACCTGGGGGTGGCTGGGGACACGACGGTCTAACAGGGAGGGCCTGGGAGGCCATGGTCTGTGCAAAGGGTCTTTATACTTTCTGCGTCCCCAAGGAAATTTTAAAGTCAGATCCATGGCTGTTTCTTTACACCGTGATTTTGAACAACAGACTCCCGGGTTTGGTTTCCCTGGAAGCTATAGCTTGAGTTGAGATTTGTGGGCTCTCTGGGAGGGCTGGATGAGAAAGTACTGAATCTGGGACCCACTGTGTCCCGATTCCTCTCCATCTGATAAATTATTTTAAAAGCTCATCTCTTCCTTTGCTCCTCTGACTACAGTCAGCTGGAAAAAAAACATGAGGGTTCCTGTGAACACACGGCCTGAAAACTCACTTGGTAAAGAACTGCACTAACCATTTTCTGTTGTCTATGAGCAACGATGCTGGCCATGCTTTCTGGGACAACATAGTAAGGGCCTTCTGCCTGCTTCCAATCTCCCTTTACACCCCCTGACAGTCTCCTCTAGGTTCTCTGCCTCCCTCGTGCCACACCAGGCTGTTTTATTGAAATACATACTTTACCTTTTTTTTAAGGGGTGCACTCTGTTGGTTTAATGCAGGATATATTGTGAAATGATCACCACAGTTAAGGTGGTTAAAAACCCCAACATCTCACAGTTAGGATCACGTGTGTGAGGCGAGGACACTTAAGACCTAGTCTCTTAGCAAATTTCAAGTGTACAGTATAGTACCATTAACTGTAATCACTACGTTGTTCATTAGATTCCTAGAATTTATGCATCTTTCTCTTTAATTTTTTTTTTAATTTATTTTTGAGAGAGAGAGAGACACACAGAGTGCAAGTGGGAGGAGGGGCAGAGAGAGAGAGAGGCACAGAATTTGAAGCAGGTTCATACAAGGAAGGTAACTGTGGTGAAGAGGAAGGTACTTCAGTGTAGAAACAATGACACGGTCCCTGGGTGGCTCACTTGGTTAAGCGTCAGACTTCAGCTCAGGTCATGATTTCAAAGTTTTGAGTTTGACAGGCTTTGTGCTGACAGCTCAGAGCCTGGAGCCTGCTTTGGTTTCTCTCTCTCTCTCTGTCTCTCTCTCTCTCTCTCTCTCTCTCTCTCTCTCTCTCTCTCTCTCTGTAAATACTAAATAAACATTAAAAATCAAGCAATGATACTTTTTGCCACATTCATTATTACGGTATTACAAAGAAACCTCTCTGTCTTAGAGGAACCAGTTGGCTGATTTATTAAGGGGGAACATATGCTTTCAAAGTTAAAGGTTCTGTATTCAGAAGATTACAGGGGAAGGAAGAAAGGAAACTCACATCAAAAATGGGCAAGGGAATTGGGTCTCCTTGACCAGACTATGGATTTCATGAAAACAGGGTCAACATGTGACACATGTGTGGGTGGCAGAGTAGATGTCACAGAAGAAAAAATCAGCAACCCAGAAGACACAGTGATACCAGCTCTGAAGAATGAAACACAGGGACTAAAAAGATTCAAAACATAAAATGGAGTACTTAGCTACCTCATAATTTTAAGAGCCCTAGAATAAGAAGCAGTTCAAAGAGAAAAATATTTGAAGAAATGATGGTGAAAAATTTCTAAATTGGATGAAAACTATAAACTCCCAGATGGAAGAATCTCAATGGCCCTGAAGCACAAGAAACATGAAAACCACACAAAGGTACAGCATAACTAATTTCTTCAAAACCAGTGATGGAGAGAAAAATCTTAAAAGCAATCAGAGATTCTAGACTAAAAATAGCTCACAGGTTCATCGTCTAAGTTGTAGTTAACTAAGAGCACAGGTTCAGAGATGGGGATGTTATCTAGGAATGAAAAAGAGAAAACTTCAGATAAATGTACAGATTGTGGTAGAATCTTTAAAAACGCACCCAGTTGATGGGACACCTGGGTGGCTCAGTTGGTTGAGCATCCGACTTTAGCTCAGGTCATGATCTCACCATTTGGGAATTCAAGCCCCATGTCAGGCTCTGAGCCGACAGCTCAGAACCTGGAGCCTGCTTCCAATTCTGTGTCTCCCTCTCTGTCTTCCCCTCCCCTGCTCACGCTCTGTCTCTGTCCCTCTCATAAAGAAATAAACATTTAAAAACTTAAAAATAAATAAATGAAAACATACTAAGTTGAGAATAAGATAACAAGATATTTTAAAAAGCAAAAAAAAAAAAAAAAAAGCATTCAGGGAACAAAGAGACATTCCATAAACAGGAACAAAGGTAAGTCTAAAGACCCCAGGGAAGAAGACAGCAGAGAGCATCTCCACTGAGGGAAAACAAACAACAGCCTGTCCACTTAGGATACTAATCAGAACAAAAGTATATTTCAAAAGTGACGCTGGAATAAAGACACTTTATGTGTAAAAGGAAGGCTGAAAGGATTCGTGATGAGCAGACCTGGTACAAGAAATAGTAAAAGAAGTTCTTCGGGAACGAGGGAAATGATAATAGATGGAAACAGCGATTTACGTGAAAACCAATGAAGACCACAAGTGGGGAATAAGTCAGAAAACATATATTTACTCATTATTCAAGTCTCTTTAAGAGACTTTTAGCTCCTTAGAGAAGAATAACAACACTGAGGTGTGGTGTTTGTAACACACGCGGAGGAAAATACACAACAATAGCACAGAATCTGAAACTCGACCTGAGTCACATCACTTACACAGAAATGAATAGAAATGAATCGTGGGTAGAAAATATAAAGCACAAAACTAAAACTTGAAGAACTATAGTAGGGGAGAAACACTTGGGGATTTAGGGTTAAGCAAAGGTCTTGACACCAGCATAATTTGGTGGACTTCCTCCAAATTAACCACTTTGCTCTTCAAAAGGCCCTGTCAAGATAACAAAATGACAAATTAGAGAATGGGACACATATGTTCAAATTATATTTCCAACAAAAGCCTTATTTTAAACTATATACAGAATCTGTGAAAGTCAACATTTAAAAAATCCAATTAAAAACTGAGCAAAAGATAGGAACAGATATCTCACTAAATAGGATACAAAGATGTCATATCAGCCCATGAAACAATGTTCAACCTCTTTTCCACTAGGGAAATGGAAATTAAAAGCATACTGAAATCCACACCATCAACACAACAGAAATTTTAAAAATAGTGAGTACACCAAAAGCTAGTAAAGATTTGAAGAAACTGAATTGTTCCTACATTGCTGGTGGGAATTTAAAATGGTGGAGTTACTCTGGAAAATAATTAGAAAGTTTCTTTTAAAATTAGTGATGGAATTATCAAAGATCGAGCAACAATACTCCCGGGAAAAAATTCTAAACTTATGTTCATGTAGATACTTATAGACACAATTCATAGCTTTATTAGCAACAGTCAAAAATGGGAAGTTACCTAAATATCCTTCAGTGGGTTTATTGTTAAACTAACTGTGGTATATCCATACTATGGAATATGACTGGGAAATATAAAAAGGAATACTAGCAACTACTTGGGATTAATCTCAAGGGATTTACTCTGAGTGCAATAAAGCTCATCTCAAAATAGTTACATCCTGTATGATTCCATTTATATAACAGTCTCAAAATAACAAAATTGTAGAAATAGAGAACAAATTGATGGTTTCCAGGGTTAAGTTAAGCAGGTGGAGGTAGAAAAAGACAAGTGCCTGTAGCTACATCAGGGCAACATGAGGGATCCCTGTGGATGTAAATGTTCTGTACCTTGGTTATAGCAATGTCAATATCTTGGTGGTTATATTGAAGTATATTTTTGCAAAGTGTTGCCTTTGGTGGAAACTCAGTAAAGGGTACACGGGACTTCTCTGTATTATTTCTGACAACTGTGTTATTTCTTACAATCTCAAATGTACATGTATCTCAAATACAATTTTTAATTTAAAAAGATATATTGGGCTTTATCAGAATTAAGAACATTGCTTTCATAAGACACTATTAGGAAAATAAAATGTAAGCCAAGCCACAGAGTAGGAGGAAGGATTTTCAAAACATTTACCTGACAAATTATTTGTTTCCAGAATACGTAAAGAATACTTACAATTCAATAATAACAAGATTAAGCAAGCAATAAAGGACCCAAACAGGTAATTCACCAAAGAACATGTATATTGTTAAAGACACAGCTAAAAGAACATTCAACAGAATTGATCACTAGAGATAGGGAAAATGAAAACCACAATGAGATACCAGTGCACAACTAACATAAGAGCACCAAACAAAAAGACTGAGAATTCCGGATTTTGTAGAGTGTTGGAATACATGAAATTCTTAAATGTTGCCAGTGGAATGGAAAGCATGTCAGCTATGTTAGAAAATTCCTTGTCAATTTAGTATAAACATGCATTCAACCAATGACCCAACAATTCCATTTCTAGGTTTTTAAGAAAAATGAAACTGTGTGTCCACATAAAGAGTTCTACATAAATGCTTTATTCCTTAGAGTCAAAACTGTTCAGCAACCCAAATAGATGAATAAATTGTGGTTTATGTACACAATGAAAAACTACTCAGCAATAGGAAACTATTGACATGTGCAACACAGGAAGAATTTCAAATGCATATCATTAAGTAAAAGAATCTAATTTCGAAATGCTATATAGTGAATTATTCCATTTATATAATTTTTAAATGTATACATTTCAAAAGAATTAAATCATATAGTGTAGGTTCTCTAACCACACTGGAATGAGGTTAGAAATTAATGTCAATCATGGATAAAGATGTGGTTTATATACACAAAGGAATACGACTTGGCAATGAGAAAGAATGAAATCCTGCCATTTGCAGCCACGTGGATGGAAGTGGAGGGTATGATGCTGAGTGAAATAAGTCAGTCACAGAAAGCAGCATATGTGTTCACTCATGTGTGGAACTTGAGAAACTTAACAGAAAACCATGGGGGAGGGAAGGGGAAAAATAATTTCAAACGGAGGGAGGAAAACCATAAGAGACTCTTAAATACAGAGAACAAACTGAGGGTTGCTGGGGAGTGGGGGAGAAAGGGAGAAATGGGTGATGGGCATTGAGGAGGGCACTTGTTGGGATGAGCACTGGGTGTTGTACGTAAGCAACGAATCATGGGAATCTACTCCCGAAGCCAAGAGCACACTGTATATACACTGTATGCTAGCCTAATTGACAATAAATTATATTTAAAACAGAAATTAATGTCAATCAATAACCTGATAAAAACTCTAAAATCTTATAAATTGGAGAACACACTTTGAAGCAAGTCAGAGATCAAGGAATAAATCACAAGTGAAACAGAGTATTTTGAAAGATATAACACTCTACACCCACTAGGATGGCTAAAATGAAGAAGACAACATCACAAGCTTGGCCAAGGATATGGAAAAATTGGAACGATCAGACTTTGCTAAGTGATTGTAAAATGGAACCGCTGCCATCTTGGAAAACATTTTGACATTTTTCTCAAAATGTTAATCATAGAGTTCCTAATGACACAAGCAATTAATTGCACTCCCAAGTATGTCTGAGAAAACTGAAAACGTATTTCCACACAAAAACTTGTACACAAATTTTCCTAGATGCATTACTCATGATCGCCAAAAAGTGGAAACAATCTGAGATGTCCATCAACATATCAGAAGATAGAGTGTGATTTCCATACAGTGGAACATAAAAAGAAATGAAGGGCTAATGAAGGAATGCAGGGCTACAACAACATGGATGGACCCTGAAAAAAGTATGTAAAAGAAAAGGCCACAGTTTGTATGACTATCATATGAAATGTCCAGAATAAGAAAATCCACAGAAACAGAAAGTAGATTGATTAGTGGCTGCCAAGGGCTGGTGGGAGGGGACCCATGGGGAGTAATTAAGGAAATCAATTGACTTACCTGAGGAAATTATAAGTAGGACAGCAATAATTAGTAAAATAGGAAATAGACAAAAGCAGAAAGAATTTTAACAAATTCAAAAGTTTTTCTTTGGAAAGAGTAATAAAATTGCTAGACCCCCCTATTAATACTGTATTAATTTATTTTAATTTAACTTTTATTTATTTAGTTTTTAATTTTAGAGAGAGCAACAGAGCATTAGTGCAGGACGGGGGAGACGAGAGAGGAGAGAGAAAGAAAACCTTAAGCAGGCTCCAGGCTCAGTGTGGAGCTCACTACAGGTCTTGATCCACGACCCTGGGATCATGACCCAAGCCAAAATCAAGACTCGGATGCTCACCGACTTACCCACCCAAGTGCCCAATACTGTGTTAATTTTAAAAAGAGAGAGAGAAAGAGAACATAAATTATTGACGTAAGGAATAAAAATATGTACATCCTTACAGACCCTACAGACATTGAAAGGACAAGGAAAGAGTCCAAATATCCATCGATGGATGAATGGATAAAGAAGAAGTGGTATATATACACAATGGAGCATTACTTGACAGTCAAAAAGAGTGACATCTTGCCATCTGCAACTACGTGGATGGAACTGGAGGATATTATGCTAAGTGAAATTAGTCAGAGAAAGACAAAAATCACATGACTTCAATCATATGAGGACTTTAAGAAACTAAAGAGATGAACATAAGGGAAGGGAAACAAAAAGAATATAAAAACAGGGAGGGGGACAAAACCGAAGAGATTCATAAATATGGAGAACAAACAGGGTTACTGGAGGGGCAGTGGGAGGGGGGATGGGCTAAATAGGTAAGGGGTGCTAAGGAATCTACTCCTGAAATCATTGTTGCACTATATGCTAACTAATTTGGATGTAAATTTAAAAAAATAAAAATAAAAAATAAAACAGGTCAATAAAATGAATGAATGAATGAATGAATGAATGAATGAATGAATGAATGAATGAATGAATAAACAAACAAACAAATAAATAAATAAATGGACAAGTAAATGTTTAAGTGGTTTTATACCAATAAATTTGACAAGTTAGGTGAAAAAGAAAACACAACCTACCAAATCTGTCACAAGTAGAAACAGAACGTCTGAATAGTCCAGCAGGACAGCAGTGCTACTTTTCCATCCAGAGGACCTGCGATTCCTCCCATTGAAGGTTTCTACCCAGCAGTGTTGTCAGAGCTGTGCGTTTGAATATCCTGGGAAGCTTTCGAAGATACCGAATGTGCGTGTCACCCTTAAAAATTCTGATGCAATTGAGCAGACTGGGCCCAGACATGGGAATTTTTAAAACATTCCAAGGTAATTCTCATGTGCAGCCAGGGTTCAGAACTCAAGTGTACAAAAACTTCCATCTCCTAAACAGTTCTGGGTCCCGGCCCGGCTCTGCCACTAATCACCTGTGATACTGACAACCTCCCTTTCCCTGTTCCCTCGGTTACTCTTCTGTATAAAACAAGGGAGGTGGATTCCATCCCTTTACAAAGTTGTTTGTGCAGTGAGACATGAAAACATCATGCCCAGGGGACCCCATCGTGGAGGGAGCTAAATTCAGAGTGTCTGTGATTGAGCAGAAACAGCCAGGAACACCCGTCCTCCCCCAATGCTCCCTGGAGGCACTTGTGCAGAGTTCTGGGGCCTTGGGCAAGTCACGGGCTTCGTGCCTCTGATGTGCCCTGTAGCCCCACTGTAAGTCTCCGCCCACCAATGGGGTTGACATTGTGGAATGTGCAGCCACCTCCAGCGCTCTCCACACTGCCATCTGCACCTGTCCATAGTGAGACCTTCTGACGCCTCCTTGTAGCTACTTAACTGATGGTCAAAGGGGGTTCCTCTCTTTTTCTTCCAGCGGCGCCCACAAGCCATGCTCAGAGGGTGCTTTTATTTATTTACTTACTTATTTGTTTGTTTGTTTATTTGTTTGTTTATTTTTAACATTTTGTTTACTTTTGACACAGGGAGAGACAGAGCCTGAACGGGACGGTCAGAGAGAGGGAGACACAGAATCCAAAACAGGCTCCAGGCTCTGAGCTGTCATCACAGAGCCCGATGCGGGGCTGGAACTCACCGACAGCAAGATCATGACCTGAGCTGAAGCCAGACGCTCAACCCACGGAGCCACCCAGGCGCCCCTCAGAGGGTGCATTAAAAAAAAAAAGTTTTTGAGGGGCACCCGGATGTCACAGTCCGTCAGGCATCCGACTTTGCCTCAGGTCATGATCTCCAGGTTCCTGGGTTCGAGCCTTGCGTCCAGCTCTGTGCCAACAGCTCGGAGCCTGGAGCCTGTTTCGGATTCTGTGTCTCCTTGTCTCTCTGCCCCTCCCCCACTTTCCCTCTCTCTCTCTCTCTCTCTTGCTCTCTCTCTCTCACTGTTTTTCTCTTTCTCTCTCTCAAAAATACATAAACATTAAAAAAAATTAAAAATTGATAAAACAAATTGTTCACTAGAATGTCCTGGAAGAACAAGACGATGAGGTTTCAGGCCAGTGGGGAAATTTGGTTTGGCTCTGGCCAGCAGGGGTCAGGATGAGCTGTTCCACAGGGGCCCAGTGAGGCTCCTGGTAAGTCCTGTGTGCTTCTGCTGCGTTCGGAGAAAGTGCGGGCTCTTAGTCAGCAGCTCGGTGTCCAGTCATCTGTCATGCGGAACGCTCACACAAGTGTGCGAAAGACAGAGAGGCAGGGATGCTCAGGCAGCCTCTGCCGCTATGCCCCTCCCATCACCATCACCCACACGACCATGACCTTTCCCACCCTCAGCCTCCACTGATTCTTGGCTGGAGAGCTCTTCTCATTCCTCATCCAGAGAGCATGTGTCACTTCCTCCAGGAAGCCCTCCCTGATATCCCCGACGAGGCCGTATCCACAGACACATCTAGCCTACAGACAATAGTGGAAGCATTAATATGCGACTCCCCTTCTGGGTAGAGGATTAGGAAGGATGCTGCCTCTGGCCAAACATAGCCCTGGGGACTTATGGCTTGGGGAGGGATGGTGGTGCCCCCAGCGGGTGGATACAGCCCTACATTAGGGCGCAGGGTTTGATCAGCAAAGTGTGGGCTAGATTTCAGTCCCCTCTCATTATACCCTCTTGAGAAAGCCCTTGGTCAGTACACAGACCACACAACGGTGCAGGTAGACCCCTTCAGAGCTTCCATGACTCATTCCCATAGCACGCTTTTTGCGTGTGCTATGAACACCTAATTGCAGCATCTTTGCAGGCAGAGACGTGTTTAATTTTGCTCATATTCTATTCCTAGCCTAGTTCTTGATTCTTAGTAAGCGCTCAAAGATGTACACTGGACAATCAGCAGACAGAAGGAGATTTGGAACACGAGGCATGTGGTAATCTTGTCTGAACGAGCCTCTAACTTGTGGAGGCTGAATGATTTTCAAACCCAAAGGACAGGCTGTGTCCCAGAGGGAAGCCTCCTAAAGGAGAGCCTTTTCCTTCAAATATGGAGACAGGCAACAATCTACTCCATTTTGCTTCCAAAGCCTGCATAGCTCCTCCTTGTAAAAAATACCGACAGAAAGAGCTTCCGGGGAATCTCCTCACTGAGCGTGCACATGGCTTCACATCAGCCCCAACCATCCCCACGATCTCTGCCATCGGAGAGGTGACTTTAAATTACCTAAGAAAACTGGACATTCTTACGTTATTACAAGAAAGTAGTGAAAATTTGGAGGGGCTGGCTGGCTGGCTTAGTCGGCTAAGCATCTGACTTTGGCTCAGGCCACTATGTCACGGTTCGTGGGTGTGAGCCCCGCTTCAGGCTGTGTGCTGACAGCTCAGAGCCTGGAGCCTGCCTCGGATTCCGTGTCTCCCTCCCTCTCTGCCCCTCTCCCACTCGCACTCTGTCTCTGTCTCACTCACAGAAATAAGTAAATAATAACAATTTTTTTAAAGTAGTGGAAATTTAAACAAAAGGATGCGTACCCCCAGCAGCTTTTCAAACATGCAAACGTCCCTTGTTTTCTTTCACAAAGTGATGGGGCTTGGTGATATTCCTGTATTGGCGTAAATGCTTTTGCCTCATCACGGAGAGCTTACTTATTTGTACTTATTCATCTCATTTGACCTGGACTTGCCCAGTCTCCTGTGCATGGGGGGGGGGGGGGGCATGGTGGTGGCTATTACAACCGTGCTACGATAAACATCATTGGCTACCCATCTTTGCATACATACGTAAGTATCCCTTTAGGACACATAACTAGAAGTAGAAAGGTATCTAACTGTGCAGATACCTTTACATTTGAAGCAATAGTAGGCAAGATCTACGGCTTTAAAGCACTAGCTTGACGCATACAATTATGCCGTGTGTGTCTGTGGGTGTCTGTGCATACGTGCTCACGCACCTACCTATTTACACACACAGTCTCCTTCCTCCTCCCCATCACAGGGCCTGATGCAGGCACCTGACCCCAGCACACTAACAATAGACACTGCCTCTCAGAAATGGGGATGGTGGCCTCTTTCCCTGGGCTCAGGGGACCCGTTTCCGCCTTCCTAAATGGTCGTAGGCAGCATCCTTCTGCCGTCTCAATCTCCACGGCCTCCATGTCTTCAAAAGTCACCCTCATTCTTCACAGACATTCTTGATCTTCAGCTCTCCTGCCCACCTTTACTCCACAGGGTTCACGCTCCAAAGGAGAACAATGTCTCTGCGGGATAAATGCTATAAGCAGTTCAGAAGGAAGCAGGTGGAGAGGAGGGGGAAGCCCCAGGGGGCGTCCACTTCAGAGAGCAGGAAAGGGGGGACAGGGGGCGGGCCTAGAGGCACAGCCAGGGCAGGGCTGGGCTTCCAGCACAGGGGAAGGCTGAGCTATTCAAGGCAGAGGGAGGACACAGGAAGAGGGTCTCCGACCCACCAGTGCAGGGGACACGCAGGCACACCTGGGCACAGCTCCCAGGCCGATTTCGGTCTTCCCTCAGGAAAGAGCTCAACTCCGCTCTCCTGGGAAGGCCCCTTGACTCCCTTGGCTGGAACCTGCGAGCTCTGATTAAACTTTGTGCATTCATTCACTCATTCAGTCCTTCACTCATCCTACCAATGCCCACTGAGCACCTCCTGTTTTCTGGGTGTCGACATCATAGATTGAAAACACAAGTGTATAAATGTGAGGGATTCTTACTCCAGGTGCAGCTGCACTCCAGCTCCACCTTCTAGAAGGGAAGAAGGGCAGGGGTGGAGCGGGCAGTGGGAGGAGCCAGGGATTGGGAATCACAAATAACGGTGTCCCCCTTTCTCCTTCCTCAGGCACTAAGCAGCACCCACTCACTGCCAGGCACGGTCTGGACACTGAGGACCCGGACGTGAACAAGCAATTTGCCCTTCTCCACCCTGCATGGTGTTCCAGTAGCTGACATGTGCAAAACCAAGAAAGCCTGTGTACCTGCAAGGACAGATACAGTCAAAGGTTAACAGAGCCGGAGAGTGATGGAGTGAGAGGGTCCCACGGAAAATAATAAGTAGGGAGGGCTTCCATGAGGGGTGCCTTTTGAGGTGAGAACAGAATAACTAGAGAGAAAATAACATCTGGGAAAAACATGCTAGTTAGAGAAGAGCCAACGCAAAGGCCCTGGGGCAGGAGGAAGCCCTAGGACAAAGTGCTCAAGGAGCTGAGTGGAGAGGAGGAGAGGGCTGGGCAGCAGTGAGACAGGGGAGAGAGCAGAGAGGTAGAGGATGGGGGGGGGAAGGAGAAGGAGCTGGTAGGGAAGGGGACAATGTGGGCCCTGCAGGCTGGCATAAGAATGTGGTTTTTGCTCTGAGTGATATCCAGCAGCCGGTGGTTTTAAGCACACAAGTGACGTGGTCCAACCCATTGTGAAGGACACTCAGGCTGTTATGTTGAAATCAGATCACAGGGCAGGTCAAGGATGTACCAAGTTCCTGCCTCCAGGGTGTTCTCAGGCTATGAATGGTGTTGGGTGGTTCCTTACGTGCCCCCTTCCAGACAGGGACATCCAAGACAGCCCCATTTGTCCCAAGCTCCTGGCCCTCTGCACAGTGTTGGGTGAATCCGGGGTAAGTTTTGCTGAGGGATCCGGGGAGGAGGGAAGGAAGGAGGTGACAGTTCCGCAGTCAGAAAGGGGCCGAGTCCGTAACATCACATTTATTTCCTAGATTCTGTTCGGATCTGCCTCCTGGTTTATCTTGCTTATTTTGCACATGACAAGCTGATAGCCATTTAGCAAACACTCTGCTCTATTTTGGGTGAGACCAGCATGTGGCAGCAGGAACAACTGTGCCCAGAACCAGCTCCTGGAAGCCAAGCTCTGGCAAGGTCATGGAGACTCTGTTCCACAAAGAGCCAGGTGCTGAGAAACCACAGCTAAGAGCAGACGCAGTCATGGCCCTTTCCGTCAAAGCTCATGACTCCATGGCGGGGGATCGGGGAAATGCAGCTGCTACAACTCTCTCAGAGCGTCGACCCACGTCCACTGGCCAGACACACCAGTGGTGCAAACTTCAGGACAGAGAGCATGTCTTCTGTTAGAGAGTCACGGTTGTGGGGGGTCACTTACTTACCTACTGTTTTTGATATGAGTGTGTTTGGATGGGGGACAGAGGGACAGTCAGTGGGAATTCATCAGGGATTCTAAAGGATCTGAAAGAGTTTTTGACTCTCCATTAATCTCTCTCTCTCTCTCTCTCTCTCTCTCTCTCTTTCTATCTCTATCGCTATCTCTATCTCTATCATCATCTATCTCCATCATCTCCATCTATATCTATATCTATATCTATATCTATATCTATATCTATATCTATATCTATATCTATATCTATATCTATATCTATATCTATATCTATATCTATATCTATCTATATCTATATCTATATCTATATCTATATCTATATCTATATCTATATCTATATCTATATCTATATCTATATCTATATCTATATCTATATCTATATCTATATCTATCTATATCTATATCTATATCTATATCTATATCTATATCTATATCTATATCTATATCTATATCTATATCTATATCTATATCTATATCTATCTATGTTTATCTATGTCTATATCTGTCTATATCATCTATATATATATCTATCTATATCTATCATCTATATCTATATCTATATCTATATCTATATCTATATCTATATCTATATCTATATCTATATCTATATCTATATCTATATCTATATCTATATATATCTCTATATATCTCTATATATCTCTATCTATATCTCTATCTATATCTCTATCTATATCTCTCTATATCTCTCTCTCTATATCTATATATCTATATATCTATATATCTATATCTATCTATATCTATATCTATATCTATATCTATATCTATATCTATATCTATATCTATATCTATATCTATATCTATATCTATATCTATATCTATATCTATATCTATATCTATATCTATATCTATATCTATATCTATATCTATATCTATGTCTATCTATGTCTATCTATGTCTATCTATGTCTATCTATGTCTATATCTGTCTATATCATCTATATCTATATCTATCTATATCTATCATCTATATCTATATCTATATCTATATCTATCTATCTATCTATCTATCTATCCATCTATCTATCTATCTATCTATCTATATCTATCTATCTATCTATCTATCTATCTATCTATCTATATACAACGAACACAGAGCTTGCATAAAAATTCAGAAAGTTCCTGAAGCCCTTGCATGATTCTCTGGAGAAGAACTCAGGCCTTCAGGACACCATCCAAGGCAGAAACCCACAACAGTCAACAAAATCCATGGTGCGAGATGTGGGAACGCGGTGTTTTCCAGCGGGACCTGGGAGAACTTATATGCCTTTGCTAAACCGATCAGCAAATATCAAGTGTGGCTTTGGCTTTATCGTTGCTTTGGAGGGCTGGCCTCTTTGTTTAATGGAGAAATCCTCCCGCTCCCCACTGGACAGGCCAGAGCACACACCTTACCGGCAGGGTGGAGGTTCCTGGGCGTGGCTGTCTAAATTTCAGCTGCTAAGCTGCGGGCAGGTGAGTACTGTGTGCACACTCTGATGGGCAGAGTGAATGGTCCATGGTGTAAATGGTCAGCAAAGGGAGAGTTCACAGCTCAGATCTGCTGGGGCCAAATTTAAAGCATGGGGAGGCTCAATTTCCATACTGCACACCTGGAAAGATGAGAAGATTTATTTCTGATTCACATGAGGACGGAGTCCGGAGAGCACAGAAGGACCAAGAGACAGATCTCTACAAGGAAGTCCCTCCATGTCTGGACCCTTTGTTCTTGTTAGGACGTCCACAAGAGCCCCTTTGATAACCCTCATGTTAAAAGGTGGGGGTAATTCCTGTCTCCTTAAGCAAGGGGTGTACTTAGTGGCTTGCTTGTAATGAACAGAATGTGCTAGAATGTGGATCCTCCTGGAGGTGGCTGTGCGGTGAGGACTGGAGATGTTCAACTATCTGGAATCTCCTCCTTCTTGAGACACAGGCTCAGCAAACATTCACTGTGTACTGACCGTGTTCCAGGGATGTGCTCTAGGGACACAGAATCATGTGAGGCGAGGTCCCCGTGAGATGGGCAGGGAGACATGAGACAGACCCTGTCACTGGGCTAACTCTCTGGGTCTACTGGGGTTGCATTAGTCGGTGAAACTCCCCTGCTTGTCCCCCTTTTTCCAGGAGCAACACACAAGGACAGCCAAGAAGCAAACACTGGGCACAAAGGGGACTTTGCCCTCAGGAGCTGGGGGACAACTCCGCGTTAGGACCACTTACCAAGTAACAAGTCCCCTGGTTCCTGCTTGGGGAAAGGCCGGTCCTGCCACAGAGAAGGCGGCCAACTCCTAAGATCCCAATTGGAAAAGACACTCCACTTGGTGGGAGAAGATCCCCACCTGAGCATTTGGGGCAGAACAGCCCCAAGGGGAACTTTCCAGCATCCACAGACACACAAGCAGAGGCCAGGTGACTGCCTGGCAGAGAAGACTTGATGACATTCTTGCGGGGAAGAGGGAACAACTCTATAGTTGTCCTTTATGGGACACGACGGGATCCATGGCCACTGACCTTGAGGAGTGGAGCACTGGAAAAGGTCATGGCAACTGGTGACCTGGAGTTCTTTTGAGCCCCAACATTCTATTGAGATAACGTGGACCTGTGAGTCCACAAGTGGCTGGAGGTGTGCGGGGTGGCTTCGTGCAGAGCGCAGGAAGCAAGAGGAAGGAGGAACACAGGGTCAGTGCATGGGGACGGGGAGGGAAGGGAGGTGTACTTCGAGCAGGGATGGAGGGCCAGCTGGGGAGGCATGGACTATGTCTAGGACATGACGTATAGGGATGAGACTGCGCCGCATGTCCCCAGCACGCCTCTGGAGTGCCCCCGCCTCCCCCAACATGGCACTGCTCTCGGGGATTTTCTCAGTGAGCCCTCCACACACTAGTCCATGTAGCCACTGTACCCAAAGTGCTGAAACCCAAAACCTGGACGTCACGCTTGCAGGCTCTTCCCGCAGCCTCGAAACCCATCAAATGCTGAGTCCAAGAATTCTGACTCCCAGAAGTCTGGGAAATGTGCCTCTTCTCACCCCCCGCCCCCCTCTCCCCCCCCGCCACGGCCACCTTCCAATCCAGAGGACCATCACGTCCTCCCCAACGGCACCCAACTTGTGCCTAGCTTCAATCCAGCCCTGTGAAGCACCCAGGAAGTTTTCAGTCATGGGTTTGGTCATGTCCCTCTGCTGCAGAAACTCCACTGTGCCCTTGCTTGTGGGATCTGAAGAGTGCCATCTGTGGGAGGAAGGGATTAGTGGGGTAGGACAACAAGTCTACATGGGGCTCTCCTCTGATGGAGAAAACCCTGGTCCATCATATCCCGGATGGAGATGCTCGTCAGTGGCGTTGGCCTGTGGCAGCCCAGTATGGGATTCTGCTCTCGCCAGCCTCACCTCCCACACAGTGGTCTCCTCCCCTGACTCCTCCAGGTCTCCTGGCCAATCCCCTTCATGGCCACACACTCAGGCCAGGCCCCCATGAGCTCACTGCATCAGACCATAGTCACCTGTAGCTATAGCACCTGACCTTCTCCATAGCACTTGGTCCAATTATCATTTTTTACATGAATTTGCGTGATTTCCTCAAAATTAATCCTTTCCCTTGCTCTGGACTGTATACCTCAGAAAGATGGGAGCTGGATCTAATTTGCAACTGGATCCCTAGGCCCCAAATGGACTGGGCAAGGGTCTGGAACGTCACAGAGGGTCTGGGTTGAGCTTTGGAGCCCTGACGTACCCACACACCTGCAGAAGGCTGTGGGTACATGGACGCTGAAGGCACGACAGTCAGGGGAACGGGGCGGGGGTTGGGGGGGCTCAGTCACGAGGTCCCTTCTCTTTCTCTCTCCAGCAGGAGGCCGGCTCAGACCTAGAGGAGAAGGCTTTGTGTCTGGGGCTGGGGGGCAGCCCCCTGAGCTCTGAGGAAGGTGTGACAGCACAGTCCTTAACCAAATGGTGTGATCTCAGAGGTGTGCACATAAAAGAATCTGAGGGGCAGCCTGCAGCAGTGATCATGACAGGCATCCGGAGGAGGCACCCAGGACCCCAGTGTGGGGAGACATTGATAATCCTTATCTCTAACCTGTGCCTCCTTCAGGCCCAGAGCCTTTCCAAAGGCCAATAAACCTTTTACATTCTCACTTCAACTCCAATGTGGGGGCATGTACTCCTTTTCTTTGGCTTTTCAAAGGGAGAAGGACAAGGCTTAAGATAAGGCTGTGGAAGCTGTGAACTTCCTCCAGGGTTAGCAATGACCAGCAGTATTTACTGAGCACTTACTAGGAGCCCACCCAGGAGTTACTTTCGGCTCCTGTGGCCACACAGGCATTGCTATTTTCCCAAGGAGGAAAGGGAGGGGTGAGAGTTTAAGCTTTCAGGATGCATGCACAGCTGGTTGGCGGCAGGACAGAAGCTGGAGCTGCCCAGCGGCTCCCACAGAACCTGCAGACGTGTGATTGGCCGCTTCCGTGTTACCTGCCATGCTTTCCACGAGGATCTTGCCGTCCAGTGAGGGACACAAAAGAAGAAGGGTCACTGAGATTTCACACCAGATGATTCTCTGTCCTGGGGGTTGGGGGCGGGGCAGGGGGAGACTGTCACCATCCTGGGCACTACAGGGTGGTTATCAGCATCCCTGGTCTTTACCCACTAGATGCCGGGACCACCTCCCTTCCAGTTATGACCACCGGAAAGTGTCTCCAGACACTGTCACACATCCCCTGGGGCAGGGGCAGGGGCAGAGTCACACCCCGCTGACAGCCCCTGACACTGGGGACATGTGAGTTTTGCAAAGTAGAGACAAACTTGTAGAATGTTGTGCAAAGGAAGGCCCTGCCTTCTCATAATGGTGTGCAACAGCACACATTTTAAGAACCCTGAAACCTGAGCTCTCCACGCTGTCCTGGAAATTGACATGAGGGAACAGGATTTGGGTTAAAGAGAGTTGTTCAAAACGCAGATTAGTTTTTTCTCTCTGCAACCACATTCCTAGGGACGACTCCACGCCCTAAATAATTCAAGGTGTGCCCTCAGTCTGTTCCTTGGGGTCTCTTCCCATAAAATGACTCCCATATTTAGGTGCCCACGTGTATTTCTTATCAATCCTGGGATTATGTATGCACGCAGGTACCTGTGGGCTTAATGTCTGTCTCTTCTCTCAAATGGAAAATCCATTGGGAAGAGCCCTGTGTCAAATCCTTTGTGGCCCACGGTCAAGCCTTGCACTGATCAGCTCCTCAGTAATATTGTTGAGTAGATATCTGGGCATTGATTCTTTCAAATTCTTCCCCAAATCATCAGCATAAGTTAGAAATATCCAAGTGTACACACTCACAAGTCACAATGTGGTGAGTATTTGCAGAGAAGGGGGTAAGAACCTCACACATGTAAAACCTGGGTAAATTTAGCTCCAACCTAATGGCAGTGTCATTGATTTTTGTCACACTTCACATCTTCTATTTTAGAAATAATAGTCATCAGCTCCTGTAATCAAAAGTCTCCCTGTAAACTTACTGATTTGGGGGGTACTTTTTGTTTTTGAAATAACACCTGCAGAGCAATCATTAGAACCTTGATTAATTCTGTGCGACAGAAGGGAAAAAAATGAAATACATCTTTTAAAAAGCTGCAGGGTTTTTGGTGTGAATACTTTTCAGAGAATATTCTAAGAAGGGAATATTCTGCTAAGTAGGAAACAGTACAAATATTAGAAGAGGTGGTGCATGCACTTGTGTGGGGGGTGCTGTGCGTAAATAGTGTGTAAATGTATGTGTTCACAAAAAAGTAGAGAAACTATTGCGGAGAAAAATCGGAAAACTCTTGGTATCTTGCAGAAGATGATCAGGTTGACGTCGGTTTAAACATTCCCCCAATTCAACAAGATGGTGGAGGAAAAACA
Organism: Neofelis nebulosa; assembly: GCF_028018385.1. Lineage (NCBI taxonomy): Eukaryota > Metazoa > Chordata > Mammalia > Carnivora > Felidae > Neofelis > Neofelis nebulosa. The sequence continues at coordinate 4,641,858 of NC_080801.1, forward strand.
AGAATGCCCAGGCCTTATGTTTAGATATGACAGAGAATTTGAATTTACTTAGTTCCTTCCAGCTTCTTAAGAAATACCCCAAAGCTAGGAATTAAAGTCATAAGGAGACTCTGTGTACAAAAGAAGTGGAGTCTTGAGTGATGGCTCCATCGGGGAAGCCAGACCATCCCCTGCATAACCACAGGTGAAGGGGCCTCCCGGAGAGCCCCCAAACGGAGGGAAGACCCCCTCTCCCTCAGGAGGCTGCCCGGAGTGGGGGCTGTCAATAATGCCCCAAATGTGTGTGGAGAGCACTCCTGGCGAGGTGGGAGCACTTCACACTACATGCTCCTGCTGGATACACACACACACACACACACACACACACACACACACACACACACACTTTTACTTTGGGTCTATTTTGGTCACTCTAATATTAACAAACTGACAAACTGGGAGAGAAAATCGGAGACTGATTTCTCAGGACCTCTCTTCCACTGAAGCCCTCCCAACCCATTTCACGATGTGCCAGGGATTTCATCAAAGTTAATGAAGAAGCAGCATGAAGGGCCAGCTGGCTTCCGGACTTGGCTTCCACTCCTATCCAAGGAGCTTCAGCCTCTTAAGATCCGAAGGGAATCCTGTTTGGAGCATCCGACGGGCTGTAGGGCTGCACAGAAATTCAGCTTAATTAAGCCACATTCAGGTTCAATCACAACACCCCTTCTTTACCCATTTCACACACTTTAGAAAAGAAGCTTCTTTTTTAATCACCAGAGGAAGGCTGCACAGAACCAGCGTATGCCTGAAGCATAGAACCTGCTCCCATCTCAGGTGTGACTAGGAGATTTGGGCAACAATGGGGCAGATTCAACACGAGGAGAGCATGTGGCCTCCCTGGTGAGAGGTCATGTGTTTACTTACCTGGAATGAGTTTACACCCCAGCCTGAGCAAGCGGTGTGATGCTCACCCCCATCGGGGACTCCGACTGTTATCCCCTCATCAGGCAGATTCCCAGGGTCTGAGCCTCTTAGGTGGGAACAACGGACACTTTGTTCGTCTGTCCGGTAAGTTAATATTCCACAAAATGAACATGGGAAATTAGGCCATCTCGCGGGTATTTTAGAAACCTGCCATGCCATGTCTCCGCACTCTTTCCAGTTCGTTCTGGTGCTAACTCAGGGTTTCCCTGCCACGGAGGGAATGCGTCTGTCACAGTGACAGCACTGCTAGCTGTGTCCTCTCACTCTGCAAGCCTCAGGGTGCTCCTGCTACCCACGGACTGTCCTCCCCGCCACCCCACACTTGCTCACAGCGTCGTGTTCCCCAACTCACCCTCGGAGTCCATCCAGGCCGACAAACGATGTCAGACGTGGGGATGGCTGCTCCCAAGCTACAGGGATTTGAGTCCCTGATGCTCAAGGACCTCTCCTCCTCCTCCTCCTACTCTGCCTTCTTTTTAAGAATCCACATGTAGGTGATACCATGCAGTATCCATCTTTCTTTTTCTGGCTTATTTCACCGATCATAATGCCTCCAGGTTCATCCATGTGGTCACACACGGCAGGATTTCCTTCCCTGTTATGGCTCCGCAAGATTCCATTGTGCATAATGGAATATTACATATGTCATATACAAAGAAATATTATATATCTGGAGATGCCCATTCATTCAACAGACACAGCTGGTTCCCTATGCATCCCAACCGCTGTGCATACATATTATCACAGAAACAGAGATTGACTGGTGGTTACAAGGGACCAGGGTGAGGGCGATGGGGAGAGGCCGGACAAAGGGTGCAGAGGAGTAAGTTCTGGGGTCGACTGCAGTTAACAATACCATATCCTATACTTGACACTTGTTAACAGAGTAGACCGTAAGCATCCCCATAAAGACAATGCTATGTGAGGGAGGTGATGGATGTGTTTGTTCACACAATAGGTTGTGGTGAATGTTTCTCAGGACGGAACACAGTCATGGATATTAATGTTAAGAAAGGGCAATCCCCTCCCTGGAAGAAACAACCGCAATGGGAAAGAAAGTCGTGTCCCCGCCCCACCCTTGCCCTCTGTCGCCTACCTCTCTTCTCTCTTCTTCGATGTAAGCCTGGGTGCATGAAGCTCTTCCTGGAGTAGGCACAGGGTGCCTGCTGCTAACTGACTAATCTGAATCAGCTACTCCAGGAGAGGAAAACAGTGGGTCAGCGCTCCCAGCGGTGGCTAAGGGACCAAGCCCCTGTGCACAGACCCTGCTCCTGAACCTGTCCCTTTCAAGGCTGGATGACACCCTGATCCAAAAGAAGCAGTGGGCCACAAATGGCCAACTGTGAGTGCAAACAGCACGAAGATCAGAGCTGGATTCAGGGCTTGAACCCATGAACCATGAGCCGAAGTCAGATGCTTAACTGACTAAGCCCCCCAGGGGCCCCAGGCCTTGGCTCATTTTTAAGCACATGACATCAGAGTCCAGAATGCTACTAAAGACAACTGCACAGTGAAAGTTCCAAAACAGAAGAAACTTCTAGAGCCAGGCCTGGTGAGGAGGGCCCTGTTACAGATGAGAAGCCGGAGCGAGCCACTCTTCCTGGTATCTGTGGGCACAGTTCATCTGCACGTTCAGCCAGCAGACGCTCACTGACACGCCCCACCCGGCTAGGTCCTCAGCTCTGTGAAGTGGGAGGGACAAAGATGAATGTGACTTAGTGCCAGCCTTAAGGTGCCCCCCATCTAACTCGGCAGACACATCCTCAGGGTTCATGAAACCCTTGCATTAAACTACTCCTTTCTGTGGAGAACGATTTAAATGCTTACTCTATATGTGTGTGGCATCCCTGTCTACTGGCTGTCATCTGAAGAGCTTACCGTTCTAGAAGAGCCCACTGTGAAGAGTAATGTGGGTGGGTTTCATTATTCCTATTATATCCCTCCCCAACTTCCCCTCCACCAACAGAATTGTGTTCTGGACACTGATGCTTGGAGAAGCATGAATTTGACACAGCCTGCCCACCAATGTGCAATCAATCCCCATGTTTCCAAGAGACTGGACATTGGGCCTGGGTGGAGCTGTGGCAGGGGGCTATCTTGAGCTACTTTATTGTTTTTTTTAAAAAATAACTAACATAAAGCTAACATAAAGCATATACAGTGTGCTTTTGGTTGGGGGGTAGATTCCCATGATTCATCACTTACATACAACACCCAGTGCTTATCCCAACAAGCGCCATCCTCAATGACCATCACCCATTTTCCCCCTCCCCCGCCCTCCCTTCATACTTCAATACCACCTCTCACCAGTCAGAGTGGCTAAAATGAGCAAATCAGGAGACTCTAGATGCTGGAGAGGAAGTGAAGAAATGGCAACCCTCCTGCACTGCTGGTGGGAATGCAAACTGGATCACCCACTCTGGAAAACAGTGTGGAGGTTCCTCAAAAAATTAAAAATAGAACCACCCTACAACCTAGTAATAGCACTACTAAGAATTTACCCGAGGGATACAGGAGTGCTGATGCACAGGGGCACATGTACCCCAAAGTTTAGAGCAGCACTTTCAACAACAGCCAAATTATGGGAAGAGCTCAAATGTCCATCAACTGATGAGTGGATAAGGAAGATGTGGTTTATATATACAATGGAATAATACTACTTGGCAATGAGGAAGAAAGAGCTGCTTTAAACAAAGCCTGGTCTTCAGTGTGTGTGAGTTGTTCTCTGGGACAGGAGGTGTGTAAACGTGGCCTCTGGCCAGACTCCAGCCTCGAGGCAATGAACACCCTACGGGGTTCCCAGAAGCCCACCAGGCTGTCACAAATGGCTACAGAAAATTAAGTGGTTCTAGATCTCCCAGAGGTTCTCCTTGTGGGTATACAAGAGAAATCAAGTGAAGATAATGTTGTTGTCTTTTTTCCCCAGAGATACATCGTTAGTAGAAATATTCCCTACATTTTATTTTTTAACTTAAATAGTTATTTCATGGCCATCAAAGGCTTCTCAAGCACTTTCTAGAGATGATTTTGTCTCAGAACGGAATTTCATGCCCCATTATCTTGCAATGATTGTAACTTTTACATGATCAGTATTCACTTTTTTTTTTTTTTTAATGGGGGCATTGGGACACAGGCAGCATTGTGAAAACACTAAGTTGTTTGCCTTACAGATGGGTTCAGGGTTGAGTGCTGCTGAAGGTGCACCTATCCTGTTTCCAATGCTGGTAATGAGAATATTGTTAAATAAAGGTAGAAATTAGAAATTCAGAATATATTTTACATAATTAGTATTTTAAACTTGTGTGATTTATGCACCATTTTAAAGAATGCTTTGCCATACTGTAATTCCCACCATAAATCTCGCCCGTAATATATACATTAAAGTACTCTGAGATTGCTCTAGAATGTGAATCACTAAGTGTTGATGAATAATTTTGAATAATGTGACTGCTTTCACCATTGAGTGGAAAATTAAGATTGTGGTATTGGTCTATTTAGAAATGATTGCTTTGCAAGAGTGAAACTCACAGCTGTTGGCCTTCTCTAAATGATGGTGCTTCCTTCCAGAACAGAGGAGCAGAAACTAAGACTCGCTTGCAGGGTTTATCACGCTAAAATGTTCCTACGGCAAAATAATGTTTCCTTCTAGGTGCCCAGACGACCAGTAAATCTTGGACATCTCCAGGGGAAGGCTGGAGAGCCCTTGGCATGGTGTGTGAGGGTGTGTGTGTGGGGGCACATCCATGGGTGCCTGCCCACATGAACTCCATGATGATTCTCTCTGGTTTGTGATGACAGGCGGTGGGCACTAAAGTGAGGGCATGGCCTCGCATGACCCAGGGCTCCACTCTGGTCCAATGGAGTGCTTTCCCAGGACAGAGAGCTTTCCTGGGACCCCAGACTTTCAGTGCTAAAACCAGAGAAGAGTCTGGGCCCAGCAGGGACTACTGGTCACCCTAGATGACGATGATGATGTTGGTGCCAAAGACAACAGCACAATGATGGTTTTAATAATACTAGCGACAGCAACTGCTAACACATGCACGGCTCTGGCTATGGGCTGGCCCTGTTCTAACATTCCAGAATGTTAACTGCTTCGACCCTCACAACGATCTCATGCAACACATATGACTGTTTCTCACTTTACCAATGAGGACACTGGGGTTCAGGGAAATTAGGTAACTTCTCTAAAGTTACACTTAATAAATAAAGGGGACTTGGTGCAAACTCTGATCGTCTGGGTCTAATGTCCAGGCTCTTGATCACTTTGCTGATATATACATATATATATGAATATATATGTATATATATATTCATATATATATGTATATATATTGTAAATATATATTTACATATACATATATATATATGTAAAATATATTACATATATATATGTAAATATATATATATATATTTAATGTTTATTTTTGAGAGAGAGAGAGAGAGTGAGAGAGAGAGAGAGAGAGAGAGAGAGAGAGAGAGAGAGAGAGAGAATCTAAAGCAGGCTCCAGGCTCTGAGCTGTCAGCACAGAGCCTGACGCAGAGCTCAAATTCACAAGCAGTGAGATCATGACCTGAGTCATAGTCAGATGCTCAAGCAACTGAGTCACCCAGGCACCCCTCCCTTTGTTAATTTTAAACCAGCAAGAACCACCACTTCTCAACTGTTTCATATGAATCGGGTTCTTTGCTGGATATTTGATATGCTTTGCATGCTTAATGTTCACAAATGTTGTGTAAGGGGCAAATTTACGTCTCAGCATAGAAAGATGTGCCCAAGGTCACACTCATGGTGAGCGAGGCCAAGACTGGACTCACACCTCATGGACTCTAACCAGAGGTGATCTGATGTGGCAGGGGCCACTCCTGATTGCACTGCCAGCAATCACTCCACATTGCCACATACTCACCGTGCAATGGCACACACAGCTGGTGTCTCTTGAAAATGTTCTTGAGAAAGGAGTAGAGATGATTAGTTTGGGGGTATATTAACTTTATGATATCTCAAAACTTGACTACATACCCTTTTGCTGCCCATGTGACAGAAAGTACTTCTGGAACACATCTGCAGCAACGGCAGCTGTCTAAGAAAACACATTTGTGTGATTGTGTGAATTGCTAATTAAACCGATGCCTTTTTGGAGACCACTATTCTTACCTGAAAAACAAAACAAACAAACAAAAATGACTGAGAGACAAATTGTGGTGTTTCAGACCTAGGTCTATGGAACCGATATCAGAATTAGAATTTGGAACATGTTGGGGCACCTGGGTAGCTCAGCTGGTTAAGCGACCAACTTCGGCTCAGGTCATGATCTCGTGGTTCATGAGTTCAAGCCCTGCATCAGGCTCTGTGCTGACAGCTTAGAGCCTAGAGCCTGCTTCGGATTCTGTGTCTCCCTCTCTCTGCCCCTCCCCTACTCACATTCTGTTTCTTTCTCTCTCTCAAAAATAAATAAAAATGTAACAAATGAAAAAGTGAAGAATTTGGAAAACTTCCATTTTTCTCCATGAACTTTACAGCTTCTCAATACTGAATGATTTTTCTGAATAAGTGAGTGGTGATATTGATGAATATGAGATTTTGATATTGCATAATGGTCCTTGTCCACATTTGGGAGATCTGCCCCAAGACTCACCAGCACTAACGCACACAGAGTCCGACAGACGTCAGCATGTTTAAATATGCCAGGGTACACTTGTGGGTTCATTACAACACCCGAGGTCAGCACTTTGGACACAGTTTGGGAATTGCAAAACCATCGAAATACATAAATGCATACTAGAAGATACGAGCAGCATTAGCGAACACCTTGACTTCATGGATCGTACAGAACACCACACTCAACAACCGCAGAAGGCATGTTCTTTACAAGGGCATGCAGTGAGCTCCCCGAGACAGACCCCACACTGGGCCACAGATTAAGTATCAGTTAACTTAAAAGTACTGAGATATACTGAGTATGTTCTCTGACTCCAACGGAATTAAATTAAAAATCAATAACAAGGTTCCTAGAAAACACAATTCCGTATTTGGAAATTTAACAACACACCTCTAATTAATCCATGGGTCAAAGGAAAAATTAGGAAGTATTTCAAAATCAAATGGAAACAAACATACAACCTATCAGATAAGGTGGTACTTGAGGGAAATGGATAGCCTTAAATGTTTATATTGGAAAAGAAGAAAGGTCTAAAATTGATGACCTACATTTTCCACCTGGGGATACCCAGAAAACAGAGTGCTGGGCAAATACAGGAATTATAAGGATAAAAATAAAAATCCAGGACGCAGGAACCAGATGAGCAATAGAGACATTTCATAGTGCTCAAATGTGGTTCTTTGAAAAGGTGAACAAAACTGGTCTTACCTAAACTGGTCCACAGAGAAAGAGAGAGACACACACTCCTGATACCAGAGATAAAGGGAGTGCCATCCTCACTTGTATTCTACAAGTGTACACGGGAAATACGGAATACTGGAAGTAACATTGCATGAATGAAATCTGAAAGCTTAGACGAATTGGACAAAGTCCCTGAAAATGCAAATTTAGCACAATTGAGGCAAGATGCAGCAGAAACTCTGGGTAGATCTCTGTCTTTTAAAAGGAACTGAATTTGTTAGCAAAACCATGTGTGAAAAGAAAACCTCAAGACCACATGGTTTCACTGGTGAATTTCATCAAATATTTAAAGAAGAGGGGTGCCCGGGTGGCTCAGTCAGGTAAGTGCCTGACTTCAGCTCAGGTCATGATCTCACGGTTCGTGAGTTTGAGCCCCGTGTTGAGCTCTATGCTGACAGTTCAGAGCCTGGAGCCTGCTTTGGATTCTGTGTCTCCCTCTCTCTCTGCCCCTCCCCTGCTCGCACTCTGTGTGTATGTGTGTGTGTGTGTGTGTGTGTGTGTGTGTGTGTGTGTGTGTGTGTCTCTATCTCTATCTCTCTGAAAAATAAATAAACATTTGAAAAAGGTTAAGGGAGAGATAGCACAATTTGTACATAATTCTTAGAGAAAATAATAATGTGAGGATATTAATTTCCAAATCATGTTATGAGGATAGCCCAGCCCTGACATCAAAAATTGACGAAGATGATATAAACAAGGGAAATTACAGACCGATATCCCTCGTGAACTAACACTCAGTGGCCAACATGAACACCCTGAATGCAGAAATACACAAACTGGGAGGCATGTCACAACTAAATCCCTGGATCACAAATACATGTTCACATTCCAAAGTCAACATAATTTACCCTATCAGTACGATAAAGAACAAAACTTTTGTCAAAATTCAGTGCTTATTTACAATTGAGAAATGTCAGCAACCTGTCAGAAACAGAAAGGAGTCTCCTTGATCTACTGAAGAGCATCTCAGAAACCCTACTGCTAACATCATACCTGTGAGCTATGAAAGGCTAGCACACCTGAGATCAGGAGCAAGGCAGACATACCCACTTCTGCCAACTCTGCTCTACATGAGATGGCAGTGTTGGGCCAGGGAGTGGGACAAAGACTGCTTCAGAGACAATCTTAAGGAATCTACAAAACAACAACAACAACTACAACTACAACAACAACAAACCCAAACAAACCATTAGACCTAATAAGACAATTTAGCAGAATCACAGGATACAAGCTCACTACAAAAATAAATAAATAAATAAATAAATAAATAATAAATAAAATCCATTGTACTTAGCAAACAAGTAGAATGTTAAGTTTAAAACTTTAAGTAACAAACTCACAATATTCCATTTACAATAGAAACATGGTTAGAAATAAATTTGATGAAATCCACATGACATATGCACTGATAGCTTTCACATATAGCTGACAGAAATGAAGTAAGTCCTAAATAAATGAAAATGTATACCATGCACATGTACCTTGGAAGACTTGAGAATGTTAAGATATCAATTCTTTGTAAACTGATCTATAAATTCAACAAGATTTCAAGCATATTTAGAATTTCTGAGAAACTGACCAGCTTATTTTAAAATGTGTGTGCAGATGTGAATAATTTAGAATCACCAAAGCAATCTCAAAAAATAAGAACAAAATTGAAAGTCACCTGACTTCAAGGCTTATTATTATGAGAAACACAAGAAATAACGTGTTGGTGAAGATATGGAGGAAAGAGAGCTTCGTGCACTATTGGTGGGAATGCAAACTGGTGCAGCCACTGTGGCGAACAGCATGGAGGTTCCTTGAACAATTAAAAGTAGAACTACCGTGGAGTGCCTGGGTAGCTCAGTCGGTTGAGTGTCTGACTGGCTCAGGTTTGTGAGTTCGAGCCCCACATCGGGCTCTGTGCAGACAGCGCAGAGCCTGGAGGCTGCTTCGGATTCTGTGTCTCCCTCTCTCACTGCCCCTGCTCACACTCTGTGTCTCTTTCTCTGTCTCTCTCAAGAATAAATAAATATTAAAGAAAAATAAAAATAAAATAGAACTACCATATGATCTAGTAAATTCTACTGCTGGATATGTACCCAAAGAAATGAAAAAGATACATGTTTATTGCAGCATTTACAATAGCCAAGATACAGAAGCAGACCAAGTGTCCATCAATAGATGAGTGGATACAGAAGACTTGGTCTATGTACATATATGTATACATGGATATATGTGTATATGCTATATATACATACACATAGAATGGAACTTTACTCAGCCATAAAAAAGAATGGAATCTTGCCATTTGCAACAACATGGATGGCGCTAGAAAGTATAATGCTAAGTGAAGTCACTCAGAGAAAGACAAATACCATATGATTCCACTCATGTGGAGTTTAAGAAAAAAACGAACAAAGAAAAAAAGAGACAAACAAGAAAACCAGACTCTTAGCTTTAGACAACAAACTGACAGTCACCAGAGAGGATGCAGGGAATGGGATTGGTGAGACAGGTGATGGGGATGGAGAGTAAACTTATGATGAGCACGGAGTCATGTACAGAGATGTGAATCACTCACTCTATAGTACACCTGAAACTCCAATGGGAAAAGACCACACCCTCTCGAAATGACTACCACTGAAAGAATAGGAACATTACATGTCGATGTGTGTGTCGAAGGACTGGGGCTCTCACACGTTGTTGGTCAGTGTTTCATCCATCTCTCTCTCTCTCTCTCTCTCTCTCTGTCTCTCGTAAATAAACTTTATATAAATTTTACTTTATATAACTTTATATTAAGTTATATAACTTTATATAAACTTTATATATTTTATATACAAACTTTATATATAAAGTTTATATATAAAGTTTATATATAAACTTTATATGCTTTATAAACTTTATAAACTTTATATAAACGTTATATAAAGTTTACTATATATAGTAAATAAGTATATAAGTTTATATATATAAATTATATATATATTATATATATTAATTATATATAATAATATATAATATATTTATATATTTATATATATAATATATATATTTTTATATATTTATATAATAATATAAATTATATATATTATAATATATATTTATAATATATATAATTTATAATATATATAACATATATATTTATATATATATAAAGTTTATATATATAAAATTTATATATAAAGTTTATTTACTTATTTTGAGAGAGAGAGAGAGCACATGAGCAGGGGAGGGACAGAGAAACATGGAGACAGAGGACCCAAAGTCGGCTATGCCCTGAACAACAGAGAGCCCGACTCGGGGCTCAAACTCAAGAACTGAGAGATCATGACTTGAGCCCAAGTCAGATGCCTCACCGACTGAGCCTTCTGGTGCCCCAACTGTCAGTCAGTGTTTCTAAAGAAGCTACACATGTACAGCATGACCTGGCAATTCTGCGGCCCAGGCGTTTTCCCAAGGAAAAATAAAAACAGGTGTCCACAAAAGACTTACAAACCCCATAGCTTTATTCACCGGATCCAAAAACTAAAAATAATCTTGACATCAGTGAATGGGAGAATGGATAAACAGTCTGTGTGTCTATCTACACAATGACTGGGGCTCAGTAACTTAATCGAACAGAGTAGAGACATAACCTGACTGAATCCTGAAAATCATTATGCCAAGTGAAACAAGTCTACAGAAAACAGCACGCAGTATGGTACCATTTATCCAAAGTTCTAGAACAGGCAAAAACAATCCACGGTGGAAAATAACCAGCAAGCGACTGTTTCTGGGGAGTGGGAAGGGAGCGGGAGGTGATGGGAGATGGGCAGAAGGGAACGTTCTGTGGTGAGGGGCATGTTCAGCGTCTCGCCAGGAGTCTGGGTTACTTATACACGTGCATTTGTCAGAGTGAAATGGGATGATTCACTTAAAATGTGTGCGTTTAGTGTTATGCAAATTTTACCTTAAAATAAAAAAATCTAAATCAATACGAAACTCTAGTTTATGACACGTATGTTGAAGAACCCAGGGAAATGTACACTGACTTCCACAAGTGACTCCGAAATACATAAAAAGCATATGATGGTTTGATGCTTGGAGGGGATAGAGAGATGGATGAAGCTGTGATAAAACAAGAATAGTAAAAGCTACATGGAGGAATCTCATGCAGGCCTTCACTGTAAAATTCCGTCAGCTCTTCCGTACGTGTGAAGTTTGTACGGTGGAACGTTGGAGGGGAAACAAAGTAGTGGCTGAGTGCACACTGGGCTCAGGCACTTGTGTTCCGTTCTGCTGGATGCAGCTGGCTCTGCAGACGGTGGTCCTGAGCCCTGAGCCCACCAGAGATGCCGTGTGGCTAGGCAACCTGCTCGGTGCTCCCTGGCCGTCATCCTCCCTCAGAGGGGTGCACAGGCACGGAGGCAGGTGGGGTCCAGCCCGGACGCCAAGTCATGAGAACATGGGCTCTGAAATCTGATCTCTGGGGTGTGGACTTAGTTCCATTTCTGATGAGCTATTCAATCTAAAGCCGGTGATTTAAGCCCTCTGTGCCAGAGTTTCACTGTCTGCAACGTGTGTGTAATACAGTGCCCTCCTCCTCAGGTTGTCACGAAAAACATACCAAACCCATGCTTTTAAGTGACTAAGAACAGTGAGTAACACCATCGTCATTGTCACTGTCGCTCTGTGACTCTCATATCCTCTCTGTTCACCTCCGACACAAGGACATACAAGCACTCCCCAACTCCTTCAGCCAACATCCTAATTCCCCATAAAAGTAACCTCAGTAAATGGATGCCTGTCCCAGTAGCCAGCCCACCTCTGCCCTCAACATGCTCAAGCCACAGCATTTATGAAGACACTGGGTATAGCTCCTGGCTTCTCTCTTCCAGTAACCTCACCATCCATGCCTCACTCACCCATCCCCATGGCTCTCTCCTGACCCTGTGGCTGGTGAAGACACACCACCTCCATACAATCACGGCGAGCACAGCACTCTCAAAACACCACATGTATTTAGACACATATCAGAGCGACTCACCCACTCTGGTCATTTTACAGCCAAACCCCAGCCATTTCTGAGAGTCTCTGAGATGCAGATCTGGGGACCTGTCTGGGGTCCCTCGCCTTCCTTCCTCATGCAGCTTGATCCCTCCTGAGCAGTCAACCCCCTTGGCCTCTGCCCACATGGGCTATGTCCCCAGAAAACCCTGTCCTGATTAACCCAAATGCTCTGCCTATGTGTGCCTGCACCCACCCAGCTGACCGTGGCAGTAGGCCAGCACAGACATGTGTCCAGGTCGCTCCAGGACTCAAGGCCACCCATCTTGCAAGGGCCGGGGGCTGCTGGCCTCCCCTCTCCCCATGACAGCCTTCCCTCCCAGATCACCAAGGGAGACAGAAGCAACAAGAAAGAGACACAGGTCCTCCCAGCCATCGTTCACCTGGCACCCATGTCCCCATGTCTATTCCGCCTGCTCACTCCTGCAAACACACACAAGTGTGCCCTGCAGAGGCTGGGGACCCTGTGTGGACACCAGAGCCCTGGGCCCCTCACAACTTCAAGGCCACCTCTCAATCACGCTCATCTTGTCTTTCGTTACCAACTCTCCTCTCTACAGAATTCCTTCTGGCCACAGATGTGCCAAAAATACCTCCCACCTTGAACAAACCATGTAAGCTCCCTTCTCCCACAGCAGGTACCTCACTCACTCTCTTCACCCCTTTATGGAAAAGGTCTCTGAGGCTGTACCATACTCAATGTCATCACCTCTGTTCCTCCCATTTTCCCTGAAACCTTCCCAAAGAAGGGCGTTCACATCCCCTACTCCCATCACCTCCTCCAGCAAGACCCGAGGGATCCCATCACCAAATCTCACAGTCAGACTGTCACCAGGGTGGCACCCTGCATGTTCTTTCCTCCGCCCCCAGGGCTCACGCTCACCTGGGATACCTCCTACCCTGACAGTCACTGTTCCATCCTCTTCTTGCACCACTGCTCATTCCCAGGTGAGCTCGCTCAGGCTACCGGCACCAGCTATGTGTCCATCTCTGTCCTACAGCTCTACCTGCAGCCCACATCACCGACGCAGTCAGACAAACATCCGGGGCACACTTGGCTGTCCCATTTTATTCCTCCTTTCAATTATACAACACAGACTGATTTAGTACCTACCACGTGCCCCACGTTCTTCTGCACACTAGACATGAATCAGAGAATAAAACAAACACAACTCCCCACTAATATTCTAGCAGGAGATTCTGTTCTGCTATGAAAGACAATTAACAGCGCAAATGACTAGGTTACACGATATGTTAGCGGATAACAAGTAGTACTGAAAACATACCGTGGCCACGGGGCAGGGAGCTGGGGGAGAAGGCAGTAGGATGTAGTTCTTTAGAGGATGGTTCAAGGAGCCCTCGGCAGAAGGTTACACTTTTTTAAAAAATTTTATTAATTTAATGTTTATTTATTTTTGAGAGAGAGAGAAAGAAAGAGAGAGAAAGAGAGTGGGAGCAGGGGAGGGGCAGAGAGAGAGGGAGACACAGAATCCAAAGCAGGCTCCAGGCTCTGAGCTGTCAGCCCAGTGCCCAACGTGGGGCTCGAACCCACCAGCCATGAGATCATGAATGACCTGAGTTAAAGTTGGACACTTATCCCACTGAGCCACCCAGATGCCCCATTTTACATTTTAGAAGAGACTAGTGAGCTGGCAGGAAGCTGGCTGGGGAGGAGTGTCGGGGGCAGCTGGAGGCTGCAGGGCAGGGAGGGGTATGGTGCAGAGGTCCAGGAGACTCGTGGTCAGGACGTGGAGAGGATTGTAGGGACCCTGACTTCTGCTTGGGGTGACATGAGAGTCCACGGACGGGCTCTGTGCTGAGATACAATGTGGCCCTCGCTGCTCTGCAGGCTGATGAGACATGATCTTGGGTACAGGGGGCGCAGTGAGGATGGCTGGCTGCCATAACCCAGGCAGGAGTGATGTTGGTGGCCCAGGCCAGAGTGGTGGCGCTGTGTGGGGACAGCACGGGGTTCTGGTCCAACCAGATGCGTTGAAGAATCAGCCATGGGAACCTCAGGGGCGTGTTTATTCTCAGCGTCCCGGTCAGCATCCTCGATCGCCCCTGATTGGCCCATATTGTCTCCAATCCAAATATCTGCCTTTATCCATCAATCGAGATTAATTTCACAAAAATATTCTACCCCCAAAAAAGAAAACTGCAGAACAACAGAGGATTCCATGTGTGTAAAAGAAAATATTGAGTTTTGGGGGGAGGGGGAGATGTATGCATATGTGATGAATTATAAGAAAAGCAAAGAGGGGCGCCTGGGTGGCTCAGTCGGTTAAACGTCCGACTTCGGCTCAGGTCACGATCTTGCGCTCCGTGAGTTCGAGCCCCGCGTCGGGCTCTGGTCTGATGGCTCGGAGCCTGGAGCCTGCTTCAGATTCTGTGTCTCCCTCTCTCTCTGCCCCTCCCCCGTTCATGCTCTGTCTCTCTCTGTCTCAAAAATAAATAAAACGTTAAAAAAATTTTAAAAAATTAAAAAAAAATAAAAGCAAAGAAATAATTATAGCCTTTGGGGTAACAGGAGATGGGGTACAGTTGATGGGTGTTCATGGGCTTCCTTGTGTTACCTGAGTAGGGTAAAGAATCCACTCATTGCCATTCTTTAAGGAATGCACCCAGTATATGTACTCTTCTGTACATATGAAATATTCAAGATCGGATAAAGAAAAAGGTGCATTTAGAATGGGAAACGTTCATCTAAATCAGGCTTCTCAAATGTGCATATGCATACATATGGAGATGCCTTATAAGTACCATAGAGATGTATTATATAGATGACATTGTGGTAAATGCATACATATTTCTATAAAGGTACATAAGAAATAAAGTAGCTAACAGCTAAAAATACTACTTCTAGAAAATAAACTTACATTGCTTCTAAGCCTTGTGGCTAAGATCAAGTGTAGAAAATGAGTATACAGTGGAAGGTCAAGTGTAGAAAACAAGCACACAGTGGAAGGGGTGGAGAGAACCCTAACTTAGGCTTCTACATCCTCCCCATCTTTGAGATCCTACTTAGAACGGTAGAAACCACTCCTGTGTGTAGCATCTGTCTACTACCTTCTTCTCTACATTTGACTTTGTAAAACTCATATGTTGTATATATTACCTTTATAATATTTTTAAATAGTGGCGAAAAATGCCACCCTAGGGCGCCTGGGGAGCTCAGTCAGTTAAGCGTCCAACTTTGGCTCAGGTCACCATCTCACGGTTTGTGAGTTGGAGCCCCACATCTGGCTCCATGCTGACAGCTGGGAGCCTGGAGCCTGCTTCAGATTCTGTGTCTCCCTCTCTCTCTGCCCCTCCCCCACTTGCTCTCTGTCTCTCTCTCAAAAATAAATAAACATTAATTTTTTTTTTAAATGCTACACTCAGCAACCTGAAGATTCTGCATCAATAATCACAATGAAAGTAAAGGTATTTGAAATTCCTTGGCCCCAAACCCTGCCAAAACCAAGAATCATCTCATCAATACGCCAGTGCTGGAGTAGAGCCTGTGAGCTGTCCCCTCTCATCAGCAACCATTGTGTGGGAGGAACAGCCTGTGGTCACTGCATCCCCAGACATAAAGTGTCAGGAGGCGCGTTCAGGCAGCTGTCCGTGGTACTGCACTGCTGGACCCTTCCCAGACCGCAGATAAGGGCCGTCAGGGTCTCTTTATGTCCAATGTGCTATAAAGGCCAATGCTGAGACGGAACTTGGCATCCAGGTCACATTTGGCACAACAAACGAGACCTCGGGCCAGAAGCACCTGACTCCACTCATTTGTTGCAAAGAGGAGTGGGGACACATGAAAAATGGCCATTTCAGATCACAAGTGTCATGAATACAAATGAAAAATAAACTCACAGTGTCTGCGGGTCGTGAAGCCTGTCATGTTTGGCAACTAGGAGGCGGGACTGAATTTAAAACCATAATCAGACCTGCTAATTTTTCACTCACTGCCAACCGTCTGAGAAAACAAACATATTAATATGGCTTTGACTTTTGATGAGTACTTGTGCGCATCGCCAGATGGGAGAGTACACAGAGATGAGAACACGGGAGGAGAGAAGTAAGGCAGTTTGGAAAACATCAGATGATGTATTGTTTTTGTACATAACGTTTCCTACCTCTCAAAGAGGGCTGCTGGACTTTCACAGAGATTCCCAAATTTTTCATTAGAAAAACTTTTCAGGGGGGCACCTGGGTGACTCAGTCAGTTAAGCATCTGACCCTTGATTTTGGCTCAGTTCATGATCTCAGGGTTCGTGAGATCCCAAGGTTCAAGCCCCATGTAGGGCTCTGTGCTGACAATGCGGAACCTGCTTGGGATTTTCTCTTCCTCTCTCTCTGCACCTCTACTGCGCGCTCTCTCTCTGTCTCTCTTTCCCTTTCTCTCTCTGTCTCTCTCCCTTTCTCTCTCTCTCTCTCTCTCTCTCTCTCTCTCTCTCTCTCTCTCTCTCTCTGTCTCAAAATAAACATTTAAAAAAAAAGAAGAGAAAAACTTGGGGCACCTGGGTGGCTCAGTCGGGTGAATGTCTGACTTTGGCTCAGGTCATGATCTCATGGTCCATGAGTTCCAGCCCCACATTGGGCTCTGTGCTGACAGCTCAGAACCTAGAGCCTGCTTCAGATTCTGTGTCTCCCTCTTTCTCTGTCCCTTCCCCACTCACCGTCTCTCTCTCTCTCTCTCTCTCTCTCTCTCTCTCTCTCTCTCTCTCTCTCTCTCAAAAAATAAAAACAAAGTTAAATTTTTTTTAAAGTAAAACTTTTCTTAACACCTGCTGGCCTATAAAGAAGAGCGAACAATACAAATATTTTTAAGGATGCTGAACTTTTTTACAAAGCTTAATTTTTTAATTATTGGCTGCTTTGAGGAGCCTTCATAGGGCATATCAATTGGATCAGTAATTGTATAGCACCCTAAAAAAGTCTTTGCCTCAGAGTACTAATGTCAGAACAAATGATTTCCAACTCATTAGAACTCAACAGAGACCAGAAGAGTGTAAGAATGAACTCTCAGGAGCTGTGAGGCATTTACGTACAACATGCGCAGTCTTAGACAACCCCACAGGTTGATTTCTCAGGGCATATTTCCAGATGAAGGAGTCAGGGAAGTCAGCCAAGTTCTTGGAATATCTCAACTAGTAAGTGACCAACTTGGATTCAAACTCAGGTCAGCCTGTGCCCATCCCAGAAGTCCACACTTCCTTTCAAGCACAGTCTCCCAACATCTTTTTTCTCGTTATGAAACATTCCAGAATTGATGCAGATTCCTTTTGTCCCACAGGTCAATCAGTGCCAGCCCACAGAGTGATGGATTTCCTTAAGACACTAGAGCCCAAGATTCATCTTCTGGTTCAAAAAATAAAGTTTATGTGCTTCTAAAGCCCAGTGTGTATACTGGCAAGTGAGCTAGGTTGAACAGACTTGACTCTGACCCTCATCTTCCTCGTCCTTCAGTTCATGGCACCCTTGCCCGCCCATCCCATGCCTGGACCAGTTTGGGACCCTTGTGCTGCCACCTCTGAACTGTATCCACAGTGTTCACTTTAAACGTAAACCAGATGTGCGGGCAGAACAGTGCTCCCCACAAAGATGGCTCATCTGTGGACCGCAGGATATGGAGAGTACCCTGGGTCACCCAAGTGGGTCAGCCCTGAAGGTGGGAAAGGGAGCAGAGAAAGACTGACGGGTGCACCGTCATGGGTCTTAACCACCGAGCAGGCGGACTCCAGCCCACGAGGGCCGCTAGCGGCTGGAAGAGGCCAGGAGGTGGGAGTCTCCCTGGGAGCCTCCAGGACGAATGCGGCGTGTGGGCATCATGACTTCAGCCCCGTGAGACCACAGGTGAGCCCGGAGCTGGGAAGAACAGTGTTGCTTGAAGCCACTGTTTACCGTCATGTACATCAGCTGATGCCACTCCCTGCTTAACAGGCCACAGCACTTTCTCACTACTGTTGCAAAAATCTCAGCTCCTTGCTGAGCTCAGTGGCCCCAGGTTGGGGGACCTACCTGACACCAAATCCCCTGTGTGTCACGTCCCTCCTCCCCTCTCACTGGACGCCAGCCTCGGGGCCCCTGGTGTTATGATCGGGTTGTTCCTACCTCGGGGACTTTGCCCTCAATGCCCCTCCCTGAAATACTCTGCCCCCTTCCTCTCCTCCAGGCCTCAATTTCCACGTCCCCTCCTCAGAGTGTCCTATGCACTGGCAGCAGCAGCTCCAGGGATTGCTGCAAATGCACACTCTCAAACCCCGTGGCACGCCTGCCTGATCAGAGACTCTGGAGATGGTGGGTCCCAGGTGCACTTGTTGACTGAGCCTCCTTTCCTCCCCTCGTTCCCCAGGGGGTGGCAGCCTCACCTATCTCCATCTCTGGTACCTAGAATGAGGCAAGCTGCACAGCAGGAGCTCAGTAAATATTTGTGGGATGGATTACTGAAAGTATTTTCTAGAAGCCGCCAAGAAGGCACCATGCTATGTATAAAAAGATCAAAACAGCATGGCTCTGCCCTGCAGAACTTACAGTGGAGTGGAAAAGGTCTTTTCTCATACAGCGTGGTGCACACCATGACAAATGCCTATGACAGCCCGAATGAGGGCCCCTGAACCCATGTGTCGCCTGGCTTGTGCCAAGCACAGGACAGATTGTGTGTGATGCCTGTCCTCATCCATGAAACGTATACTGTCTCCCCTGCTTAGAACATGAGTCCCCCATATGGCTCGTTCAGAGACACACCTATACCTGGTGCCTCCCATCCAGAGGAAGTCATCAAAAAAATGGGTTGGACGTGGGATGCCTGGGTGGCTCAGTCGGTTGGGAGTCCAGCTCTTGATATCGGCTCAGGTTGTGATCTCACGGTTCATGGGTTCGAGCTCTGTGTGGGGCTCTGCACTGACAGCGTGGAGCCTGCTTGGGTTTCCCCCTCTCTGCCTCATCCCCACTCATGTGCACTCTGATTGCTCGCTCTTGCTCTCTCCCTCTCTCTCAAAATAAATAAACTTTAAAAAATATGTGTCGGGGTACCTGGGTGGCTCAATCAGTTGTGTGACTTCAGGTTAGTTCATAAGCTCATGGTTTCTGAGTTCGAGCCCCGCATCAGGCTGTGTGCTGTCAGCTCAGAGTCTGGAGCTTGCTTCCAATTCTGTGTCTCCCTCTCTCTCTCTGCCCCTCCCTGCGAGTGCTCGCGCTCTCTCTCTGTCTCTCTCTCTCTCAAAAATAAACGTTATAAGTATATGAATGAATGAATGAATGAATGAATGAATGAATGAATGGTCATAGATTCAGAAGGTAAAAATGTCTTAGAGGAATGTGGAGAAGGCAACCAGGCTGGGAGTGTTCCAGCTAAAAGGTGCAGTCAGAGCAAAAGCCCTGAGGGGTGGGCAGCTTGAAGAAAGGCCAGAGGGGTGGTGGCGGGGGCGCCTCCAGTGACCGTGGCACCGGCAAAGCTGTGGTCCCAGCTGAGGCACGCTGACCCACACCAGGCAGAAGCCTGTGGTGGGTGGGGGAGAGGGCTTTACCACAACCCCCTCGGAGAGTATTCCTGTCCAGGATTCTCTACCCAGGTAGTGGTCCCCGGTACAGGATGGGGTCCTATAGCAGAGGAGTCACTGGCCGACCCAGCCTTGGGAGGCAGACGGACTGTCTTCCCCACCCAGCAGCTGAAGACGCTGCTGGAAGGGGAGAAGAGACTCAGCCCAGAAGGCAAGTGGAAACTTCCCACCTGAACTCTGAAAATAAGGAATGGGTGGTTTGAACTCTGCTTGAAACTATGCATTGGGAGACACTTAGTACTTTCAAGGCCATGGGCTAAATAATCTGAGGCATTTTCACAGAGCATGACTCATCTGAGATAGATTCACCACTTCACCTCACAGCTGGCCTTGTGGGGACTAATTTGATGACGTGTTGCCCTTTAGTGAATTTCCAAGAAAGGGTTTTGTGCGCCTCTATTTATTTAAGATGAAAAACACAATAAAGCTCTTTATTATTAAACCTATCCTGATTCAGTTGAAGCCCCACAGGTAAAATCTTCACGTGCCCCTGTGTGTAAACAAACACGGACACTGTGCACGGGGACAGGCACTTCTGCACACACAGGACACTGAGCACGCAACGTCGGCATATATAAAATTACACCAAAACCCAGGGTACTTTTTTTCTCCTTATCAAAAATGTACTGGGCCATAGCTCTGTGAATATACTTGGTGATCTAAGCTATTCATTAAAGGTAATAGAACAGAAAAATAACTTTTGATACACAGCCACTCCAACATGTTATGTTTTAGAGTCTTTGCTAAATCACATTGTCAGAGTTCACTTTATTTTACTATTGAGTCAATGTGAAAGAATGAACCCTCTCTCAGAAATGTCTCTCCTTAATGCTCAGGACCTGCTCTGCTAAGTTTAATACACTGACAGTTCCAGGCTTAATTTACTCCTTGGAACAAGCCATTAAGTATGCATTGCAGCTCTGTGCCTGCTGTGTGAACTGTCCCCTTTTCTTAAATACACAGCCACGTAGTAAAGGTCCCCCAGGAGGGGATTTGAACTAGGTTTGGTAGTTAGCAGAAAATCAGTCTTAATGTGCACACATCCAGAATCTTTCATGTGACATCAGGAATTTTTCAATCATCATCAAGAATCATAAAATACTTAGGAATAAGCCTAACCAAAGATGTAAAGGATCTGTACACTAAAAACTATAGAAAGCTTATGAAGGAAATTGAAAAAAAAAAAAACAAATGGAAAAACATTCCATGCTCATGGATTGGAAGAGTAAGTACTGCTAAAATGTCAATACTACCCAAATCAATCTACACGTTCAACGCAATCCCAATCAAAATTGCACCAGCATTCTTCTAGAAGCTAGAACAATCAATCCTAAAATTTATATGGAACCACAAAAGACTTCAAATAGCCAAAGTAATATTGAAGAACAAGACCAAAGTAGGAGGCATCACAATGCCAGACTTTGGCCTTTACTACAAAGTTGTAATCGTCAAGACAGCATAGTATTGGCACAAAAACAGACACATAGACCAATGGAATAGAATAGAGACTCCAGAATTGGACCCACACAAGTACGGCCAAGTAACCTTTGACAAAGCAGGAAAGAATATCCAATGGAAAAAAGATAATCTCTTTAACAAAGGGTGCTGGGAGAACTGGACAGCAACATGCAAAAGAATGAAACGAGGCCATTTTCTTACACCATTCACAAAAATAAACTCAAAATGGATAAAGGACCTGAATGTGAGACAGCAAACCGTCAATCCCTAGAGGAGAAAGCAGGAGAAAACCTCTCTGACCTCAGCTGCAGCAATTTCTTACTTGACACATCTCCAAAAGAGAGGGGATTAAAAGCAAAAATGAACTATTGGGACCTCATCAAGATAAAAAGCTTCTGCACTGCAAAGGAAACAATCAACAAAACTAAAAGGCAACCGACAGAATGGGAAAAGATATTTGCAAATCACATATCGAAAGGGCTAGTATCCAAAATCTATGAAGAACTCACCAAACTCCACACCCAAAAAACAAATAAACCAGTGAAAAAATGGGCAGAAGACATGAATAGACACTTTCTGAAAGAAGACATCCAGATGGCCAACAGGCACATGAAAAGATGCTCCACATCACTCCTCATCAGGGAAGTACAAATCAAAACCACACGGATATATTACCTCACACTGGTCAAGGTGGCTAAAATGAACAAATCAGGAGACTCTAGATGCTGGCGAGGATGTGGAGAAACAGCAACCCTCTCACACTGCTGGTGGGAATGCAAACTGGTGCATCTGCTCTGGAAAACAGTGTGGAGGTTCCTCAAAAAAACAAAAATAGAACTACCCTACAACCTAGCAAGAGCACTACTAGGAATTTACCCAAGGGATACAGGAGTGCTGATGCATAGGGACCCTTGTATCCCAATGTTTATAGCAGCACTTTCAACAATAACCAAATTATGGAAAGAGCCTAAATGTCCATTGACTGATGAATGGATAAAGACATTGTGGTTTATATACACAATGGAATACTACTTGGCAATGAGAAATCTGGCCTTTTGTAGCAACGTGGATGGAACTGGAGGGTACTATGTTAAGTGAAATAAGTCAGGCAGAGAAAGACAGATATCATATGTTTTCACTCATATGTGGATCCAGAGAAACTTAACAGAAGACCATGGGGGAGGGGAAGGAAAAAAAAAAAGAGGGAGAGAACCAAACCCTTATAAGAGGCTCTTAAAAACTTAGAATAAACTGAGGGTTGATGGGGGTGGGGGGGGGAGAGGAAGGTGGGTGATGGGCATTGAGGAGACCACCTGTTGGGATGAGCACTGGGTGTTGCATGGAAACCAATTTGACAATAAATTTCCTAAAAGAAAAAAAAAGGAATTTTGCAGTCATTAAAAAGTCAACCGTATGGGGGCGCCTGGGTGACTCGCTTGATTAAGTGTCTGACTTCAGCTCAGGTCATGATCTCATGGTTTATGGGTTTGAATTTTGTGTCAGGCTCTGTGCTGACAGCTCAGAGCCTGGGTCCTGCTTCTATTCTGTGTTTCCCTCTTAGCGCCCCCGCCCACTTACGCTCTGTCTCTCTCTTTCTCTCTCTAAAAATAAATAAACATTATTTTTTTTAAGTCAACCATATGCCTGTTCAGGTATTTTCTCCTGCATAGATGGATGGAGAATTAATAACAGTGACTACATTATTTAACAGACTCAGTAAAGAGATCATCACCATGTGAGGACCATCACTGCCACCAACGGCTTCCCCAGCCAGATATGGGGACATATGGTGCCTTCTGAGAATGTGCAAATGCAGAGTGTACTGTGCATACTGGGGCATACTGGGGCATGCTGGGGGCAGACACAGGCTGGCAACTCCCATTCAACTTTGCAAACAACGAACCTGTGCGTTCTGACTCCAGGAATGCCTGGAATACAGACTGGCTCTAATTAACAACCGAGAGAAACGCAGTCGTATAAAATTGATAGAAGAAATGGAAAACTGATCAAATGAATAATGATTAAATGGAAAAGCTATCTGTAACTCTCAGCAAATTGTATTTTATGGCATCAAAAACATGCATTTTTTTTTCCCTGAAGAAAGGATCTAGAATTTCCAAGGTAAAGAAATTTGGCATAAAATATGAGAGGAAGAGGGTATTGAATTTAGAAGCATGTCAGGCCCAAGAGGCACAGATGCTAAACTAAACAGTCAGGAAAGGCCTCAAATCCCAAACCAGAGCACCCCCTCCAGCATGCTAAGGGCAGAGGCGCAACAGCGTGAGCTTCGGCCACCCGGCTAGCTTTCCTTCCTTCCTTCCTTCCTTCCTTCCTTCCTTCCTTCCTTCCTTCCTTCCTTCCTTCCTTCCTTCCTTCCTTCCTTCCTTCCTTCCTTCTTTCTTTCCCTAAATGCCCCTACGACAGGACCTGTGACAGATGGCAGGATTCTGTCTTGAGGATGTAAGAGGCAGTCTCTATTCCCAGCGGGAATCGTGGCTCAAAGACAAAGTAACACCCCACCTCAGAGCGGTTTCCCCAACTCAAAACGCAGCCAGAATTCGTCAGTGCCCATGGGATGAGATCCAGGGTCCCCAGCCCTCCTCTCTGGCACTCCCCCACCTGCCCCACCCCCGATCTTCCTTCTGGGCTCCCAACCAGCTTCACTCCAGCCTCAGGGCCTGCACCTGTGCCCTCCACCTGAAATGCTCTTGTGCTCCATCACTGAGTGGCCGGCTCTCTGTCTGTCACCTGCCCCTCCTTGACTTCACGCCAGGTGAGCTCCAGTCAAGGCAAACAGACAGCCTCATAGACAGAGGCATCCAAGCAACTGCAGGACACGTATAGTGAGGGCAGTGGTCTGAGGAGGAGGTTTCGGCGAGCCCCGGCTCTGTTCACCCCTTGGGTGGCACTGCTGGTGCTCAAGGTCACCCAGAGTTGCAGAGCAGGAGCGATATGGGGAAAGTCAGAATTATCACCATTCTTAACAAAATTCAACTGCTTTTCCTTGAAACAACAACGGAAAATCAGAACACAGAAAAACTTATGTTCCTGGAAGGCTTTGATTAATTTCTAGAGTTGTGGAAAAGCTTCTTCTGACCATTTCGGCCATCTTTTCTTAGTGGGAGAGTGACATTCAGAGGTCGTTACTCTGTTGTTTCCCTTCTCTCTCTCTCTCTCTCTCTCTCTCTCTCTCTCTCTCTCTCTCTCTCTCTCTCTCTCTCACACACACATTTAAACTCCCCTCTTGGCTGCATCCACCTGTATGCAGCTTCAGTACTTCCCTTTGAAAACTCCTTCCACTTCTCTCGAGTGCTCCCCCAGCTACAGACTCTGGAGGCATCTGAGGGCGCCAGACCAGCTTCTCAGGTCATCCACTGCTGCATCCACTCCACACTGCTCCTACCCCTCAGCTGGCCCGGGAACCTCCTCAGGGTCTCCTCAGGCCTCCACCTGCCCACACCCAACCGCCATCCTCCATACCCTTGATGGACCTCCCAGCACCGACTTCCTTCCAGAAACACTCCTCCCCTGGCTACAGTCTCCAGTGTCCTTCCTGCTGCTCCTCAGCCTGCTGGTAAGGCATAGTCTCTTCTACCCAGCTGGCAGCCATGGCATTCATCAGAGACAGAAGAGGGGAGAGAGAGGAGAGCCAGAGGGAGGCAAAAGAGAGAGAGAGAGACAGAAGACAGAGACATGGAGAGACAGGGGGGAGAGAGAAACAGAGAGAAGAGTGGAGTGAGAGACAGATGCTGGGCCTCACTCCCTCATGGGTGACATCCTCACTGTTGCTGTAGAACCTCACCCAGGCCCTGGCCTCAGCTGCACAGGAATGTGTGATTCTCACATGATTTTCTCCAGTCCAGCCCCCTCCTCTGATCTGCAGCTGGCATCTCCCACTGTGCCCCTGACCCATCCTCTAAACACAGAACCAGGGTGTCCCCAGTAAGTACTGACCTCCTGAAAGCATTGACACATGACCTGGGCTGACAGACCGTCCACTCAGGCCCTGAGACCCTCTGGGACTGCTAGTCCCTACAACTTTTTCCAAGTCCCCTGTAATTCCCCTTGGGGTGTGTCTGTGAGCAGTTGCAACATCCATCCCATTCGAAAGACAGGACCCCGGCAATAATCCCCGGAACACTGCTCACCTACACTGTCCTTGCCAGGCCCTTGCAACATGCTACCTGCTGACCATCCTGTCAGGGCACCTGCTCAGAACTGCTGACCATCCCAGTGGGTCACCTGCTCACACCTGCTGACCATCCTGACAGAGTCCTGCTCACACCAGCCCCCTGGAGCTGGCTGGGCACAATTTGTCTGAATCTGCTATCAGTGAAGTCAGCCTGTAGTTGAAAGGAGCAAATACTACAACCACTGTTGTTACACCTGAGAAGAGGTAGTTGGCACTTCCCAGTTGCCATCATTCCCCAAGCACCTTCAAATGTAAAGATGCTTCCTCGCGCTGACATAGCCATGCGGAGCACCTGCCTGGTTTCAACTCTGGAAGTCAGTCAGGAGAACCTCCCCTCTCTCTCATCTGGAAGTCGGTCAGGAGACCCTCCCCTCTCTTGTCCAGAAGTCAGTCAGGAGAAACTCCCCACTCTCTCATCCAGAAGTAAGACAGGAGAACCTCCCCTGTCCGGTCAAGAAATCAGTCAGGAGAACCTCCCCTCTCTCTCTCCTGGATGTCAGTCAGGAGAATCTCCCCTCTCTCTCCTGCAAGAGAACCTCCACTCTCTGTTCCAGAATTAAGTCAGGAGTACCTCCCCTCTCTCATCCAGAAGTCAGTCAGGAGAACCTCCCCTCTCTGATCCAGAAATCAATCAGGAGACCTACCCTCTCTCTCATCCAGAAGTCAGTCAGGAGAACCTCCCCTCTCTCATCAAGAAGTCAGTCAGGAAAACCTCCCCTCTCTCTTGTTCAAGAACCTCCCCTCTCTGGTCCAGAAGTCACTCAGGAGAACCTCTCCTCTCTGCTGTCCAGAAGTCAGTCAGCAAAACCTCCCTTCTCTGTCATTCATGAGAACTTCCACTCTCTTGTCCAGAAGTCAGTCAGGAGAAACTCCCATCTCTCTCACTCAATCAAGATTGTCCACTCTCTGGCCCGGAAGTCAGTCAGGAGAAACTCCAGTCTCTCACCCAGAAGTCACTCAGGAGAACTTCCCCTCTCTCGTCCAGAAGTCAGTCAGGAGAACCTCCCCTCTCTCGTCCAGAAGTCAGTCAGGAGAACCTCCCCTCTCTCTCATCCGGACTGTGGTCAGCAGAACCTCCCCTCTCTCGTCCAGAAATCATTCAGGAGAACCTCCAGTGTCTCTCATTCAAGAACCTCCACTCTCTGGTTGAGAAGCCAGTCAGGAAAACCTCCGCTTGCTCCCGTCCAAAAGTCAGTCAGGAAAACCTCCCCTCTCTCATCCAGAAGTCAGTCAGGAGAATCTCCCCTCTCTCTCATCCAGAAGTCAGTCAGCAGAACCTCCACTCTGTGGTCCAGATGTCAGTCAGGATAATCTCCCATCTCTCAACCAGAAGTCAGGCAGGAAAACCTCCCCTCTCTCATCCAGAAGTCATTCAGGAGAATCTCCCCTCTCCCTCATCAAGAAGTCAGTCAGCAGAACCTCCACTCTGTGGTCCAGATGTCAGTCAGGAGAATCTCCCATCTCTCAACCAGAAGTCAGGCAGGAAAACCTCCACTCTCTCTCATCCAGAAGTCAGTCTGGAGAACCTCCCCTCTCTCTCTCATCTGGAAGTTGGTCAGGAGAACCTCCCATCTCTGGCGCAGAATTCATTCAGAAGAAGCTCCCCTCCCTCTCGTCCAGAAGTAAGACAGGAGAACCTCCCCTGTCTGGTCCAGAAATCAGTCAAGAGAACGTCCCCCCTCTCTCGCCTGGAAGTCAGTCATGAGAATCGCCCCTCTGTCTCCTGCCAGAACCCCCCCCCTCATCCAGAAGTCGGTCAGCAGAACCTCCCCTCTCTCATGCAGAAGTCAGTCAGGAGAACCTCCCCTCCATCTTGTTCAAGACCCTCCTCTCTCTGGTCCAGAAGTCAGTAAGGAAAACCTCCCCTCTCTCTCATCCAAAAGTCAGTCAGGAGAAACTCCCCTCTCTCATCCAGAAGTCATTCAGGACCACCTCCCCTCTCTCACATCTGGAAGTAGATCAGGAGAACCTCCCCTCTCTCATCCAGAAGGCAGTCAGGAAACCCTCCCATCTCTCTGTCCAGAATTAAGACAGCAGAACATCCCGGCACTGGTCCTGAAATCAGTCAGGAGAATATTCCCTCTCTCTCATCTGGAAGACTGTCAGCAGAACCTGTACTCTCTGGTCCAGAAGTCAGTCAGGAGAGCCTCCCCTCTGTCGTCCAGAAGTCACTCAGGAGAACCTCCCCACTCTGTCATCCGCAAGTCGGTCAGCACAACATCCCATCTCTGGTCCACAAGTCAGTCAGGAGAAGCTCCAGTCTCTCGTCCATAAGTCACTCAGGAGAACCTCCCCTCTCTCATCCAGAAGTCAGTCAGGAGAACCTCCCCTCTCTTGTCCGGAAGTCAGTCAGCAGACCCTCCCCTCTCTCCTCCAGAAGTCAGTTAGAGAACCTCCCCTCTCTCGTTGGGAAGTCATTCAGGAGAACCTCCCCTCTCTCTCGTTCAAGAACCTCCCCTCTCTGGTCCAGAAGTCATTCAGGAGAACCTCTCCTCTCTCTTGTCCAGAAGTAAGACAGGAGAACCTCCCCTGTCTGGTCAAGAAATCAGTCAGGAGAGCCTCCCCTCTCTTGTCCGGAAGTCAGTCAGCAGACCCTCTCCTCTCTCCTCCAGAAGTCAGTTAGAGAACCTCCCCTCTCTCTCGTTGGGAAGTCATTCAGGAGAACCTCCCCTCTCTCTCGTTCAAGAACCTCCCCTCTCTGGTCCAGAAGTCATTCAGGAGAACCTCTCCTCTCTCTTGTCCACAAGTAAGACAGGAGAACCTCCCCTGTCTGGTCAAGAAATCAGTCAGGAGAACCTCCCCTCTCTCTCGCCTGGAAGTCAGTCAGGACAATCACCCCTGTCTCTCCTCCAAGAGAGCCTCCACTCTGTGGTCCAGAAGTCAGTCAGGAGAACCTCCATTCTCTCATCCAGAGAGAATCTTGTCAATCAGGGGAACATCCCTGTCACTCATCCGGAAGTCGGTCAGCAGAACCTCCGGTCTCTGGTCCAGATGTCAGCCAGGAGAATATCCCCTCTCTCTTATCTGGAAGTTGGTCACCAGAACCTCCAGTCTCTGGTCCAGAAGTCAGTCAGCAGAACTTCCCCTCTCTCATTCAGAAGTCATTCAGGAGAACCTCCCATCTCTCATCCAGAAGTCAGGCAAGAAAATCCCTCTCTCTCGCCCAGAAGTCAGTCAGGAGAGCCCTCCCTCTCTCTCATCTGGAAGTTGGTCAGGAATGCCTCCCCTCTCTGGTCCAGAAGACCAGAATCTTTTGGGTTTTCCATATCGAGTATCATGTCATCTGTGAAGAGTGAAAGTTTGACCTCCTCCTGGCTGATTTGGATGCCTTTTATTTCTTTGTGTTGCCTGATTGCAGAGGCTAAGACTTCCAGTTAATTCTATGATGAATAATAGTGGAGATAGTGAACATCTCTGTCTTGTACCTGACTTTAGGGGAAAAGTTCTCAGTTTTTCCCTCTTGAGGATGATATTAGCGTTGGGTCGTTCAATATGGCTTTTATGATCTCGAGTTAGGCTCCTTCTATCCCTACTTTCTTGAGAGCTTTTATCAAGAAACGTTGCTGTATTTATTCAAATGCTTTCTCTGCACCTATTGAGAAGATCATATGGTTCTTGTCCTTTCTTTTATTGATGTGATGAATCACGTTAATTATTTTGTGGATATTGAACCAGCCTTGCATCCCAGGTATAAATCACACTTGGTTGTGGTGAATAATTTTTTTTTTTTAATATTGTTGGATCGGGTTGGCTAATACTTTGTTGAGGAACTTTGCATCCATGTTCATCAGGGAATTTGGTCTATAGTTCTCTTTGTTAGTGGAGTCTCTGTCTGGTTTTGGAATCAAGGTAATGCTGGCTTCATAGAAAGAGTTTGGAAGTTTTCTGTCCATTTCTGTTTTTTTGGAACAGTTTTAAGAGAATAGGTGTTAACTCTTCTTTAAATGTTTGGTAGAATTCCTCTGGAAAACCATCTGGCCCTGGAATCGTGTTTTTTTGGCAGATTTTTTTATTACTAATTCGATTTCCTTACTGATTATGGGTTTGTTCACATTTTCTATTTATTCCTGTTTCAGCTTTGGTAGTGTATATATTTCTAGGAATTTGTCCGTTTCTTCCAGGTAGTCCATTTTAGAGGCATATAATTGTTCATAATATTCTCTTATTATTGTTTGTATTTCTGTTTTGTTGGTTGTGATTTCACCTCTTTCGTTCTTGATTTTGCTTATTTGGTTCCTTTCCTTTTTCTTCGTGATCAAACTGACTAGTGGTTTATGAATTTTGTTAATTCTTTCAAAGAACCAGCTTCTGGTTTCATTGATGTGTTCTACTGTTTTGTTTTGTTTGTTTGTTTGTTTGTTTGTTTGTTTTTGGTTTTGATAACATTAATTTCTGCTCTAATGTTTGTCATTTCCTGTCTTCTGGTATTTTTGGGTTTTATTTGCTGTTGTTTTCCAGCTCCTTAAGGCATAAAGTTAGGTTGTGTCTCTGAGATCTTTCTTCCTTTTTTAGGAAGCCCTGCGTTGCTACATACGTTCCTCTTATGACCACCTTTGCTGCATCGCAGATGTTTTCGGTTGTGGTGCTATCATTTTCTTTGAATTCCATATACTTAACTTCCTCTTTCCCTTCTGTGTTAGCCCATTCAATTTTTGGTAGGATGTTCTTCAGTCTCCAAGAATGTGTTACCTTTACAAATTGTTTCTTGTGATTGATTTGAGTTTCATACCATTGTGGTCTGAGAATATGCACGGTATGATCTTGATCATTTTGTACTTACTTAGGGCAGATTTGTTTCCCAGTATATGGTCTATTCTGGAGAATGTTCCATGTGCACTGGACAAGAATGTATTTTCTGAAGCTTTAGGATGAGATATTCTGAATATATCTGTGAAGTCCATCTGGTCCAGAGTGTCATTCAAAGCCTTTGTTTCTGTGTTAATTTTTTGATTAGATGATCTGTCCATTGCTGCTAGTGGGGTGTTAAAGACTCCTCCTATTGTGGTATTACTGTTGATGTGTTTCTTTATGTTTGTTTTTAATTGATTTATATATTTGGATGGTCCCACATTTGGCACATAAATGTTTACAATTTTTAGGTCTTCCTGGTGGATAGACCCCTTGATTATGATATAATGCCCTTCTGCATCTCTTGATACAGTCTTTATTTTAAAGTCTAGATTGTCTGATAGACGTATGGCTATTCCTGCCTTCTCCACCTCCTTATTTTAAATCTTAAGATATCTTTCGGTCTAAAGGGGGTCCTTTGTAAGTAACATATAGATAGATCTTGTTTTCTTATCCATCCTATCTTTTGATTGGAGCATTGAGTCCATTGTGTGTTTAGAGTGAGTACTGAAAGATATGCATTTATTGCCATTATGATGCTTGTAGAGTTGGAGTATCTGGTGTTCTATGGTCCTTTCTAGTCTTTTGTTCCTTTTGGTACACACACACACACACACACACACACACACACACATATAGTAAATATATTATATACATACATATACATATATATGTATATGTATACATATTTTTGCATTTATATTATATTATGTTATGTTATGTTATGTTATGTTATGTTATGTTATGTTATGTTATGTTATGTTATGTTATATTATATTATATTATGTTATATCATGTTATATCATGTTATATCATGTTATATCATGTTATATTATACTATATTACATTACATTACATTATATTATATTATTCATATAAGATTATTACATTGTATTATATTATATATTTTGTTATATATTATATTTTATATGTATGTATATATAATTTTCATCTTTTCTCCCCTCAGAGACTCACCCTTAAGATTTCTTGCAGGGCTGGTTTACTGGTCACAAACTCCTTTAATTTTTGTTTGTATGGGAAACTTTTTTTCTCTCCTTCTATTTTTGAATGACAACCTTGCTGGGTAAAGAATTCCTGGCTGTGTATTTTACTACTTCAGCCATATTCAATTCAGCCAACTGAATATATTCCGCCACTCCTTTGTGGCCTGCCAAGATTCTGTGGATAGGTGTGCTGCAAACCTGATCTGTCTTCCCTTGTAGTTTAGCGACTTTTTTTTTCCCCCTTGCTGCTTTCATTATTCTCTCCTTGCCTGAGTATTTTGTGAATTTGACTATGATATGGCTTGTTCATGGTCGGTTTTTGTTGAATCTAATGGGAGTCCTCTGTGCTTCCTGGATTTTGATGTCTGTATCTTTCCACAGTGTAGGAAAGTTTTCTGCCATGATTTGCTCACATAACCTTTCTACTCCTATTTCTCTCTCTTCCTCCTCTGGGTCGTCTATAACTCTGATGTTTTTCCTTTTTAATGAGTCACTGATTTCTCTACTTCTTAAATCGTGCTCTTTTGCCTTAATCTCCCTCTTTGTTTCTGTTTCGTTATTCTCTATAAGCTTGTGCACTATATTCTCAGAAAACTGATTCTCTGTTCCACCTTGTTCATCCTTACCGCCACTGCATCCATCTGTGATTGCAGCACAGTTATAGCATTTTAAATTTAATTCTGGATAGTTTTTACTTCTCTTATCTCTGCAGAAGGGGATTCTAATGTATGTTTGACTCCAGCTAGTGTTCTTGTTATCGTGATTCTAAATTCTGGTTCAGACATGTTTCTTGTATCTGTGTTGGTTAAATCCCTGGCTGTCATTTCTTTGCACTTTCTTTTGGGGTGAAATCCTTCATCTTGTCCTTTTGAAGGGAGAAAAGGAATTAATGAAGTAGAAAAATTGAAATTAAAAAAATTAAAATTAAATAACATTAGAATCAAAAATTAAATACACACACACACACACACACACACACACACACACACACACAAATCGAATAGATGATGCTAGACCCTAGGTGTGTTTTGGTCTGGGTGTTAACGTGGTTTGACAGATTAGAGAAATGAAAAAAAAAGGGGGTGTGTTAAGAAAAGATGGAAATCGTTTGAGAGTTTGAGAAAATGATTACAGTTAAGTTGACTAACATGAGATGATGTGATTAAAATATAATTTGAAAAAATTATACACAATAGTAGAGAATAGAGTATAAAAATTATAGAAAAAATTTTTAATAAAAGTTAATAAGAAATATGAATGTTTTAGTTTTCTGTATTTAAGAAAAAAGAAAGAAATGAAAAAGAGTAAAAAGATAAAAAAGAAAAAAAAGAAATAGTTTGAAAATTGGTAAAAGTGAATACACTGTAGTAGTTGAAATAAAATGATGGGAGTAAGATAGAATTTGAAAAAGAAAACATAAAAGCAAAAAAATATCGTAATAAAAATTAAATAAAATATTTTAAAAGAATTTTAAAGTAAAAATGAAGTTTTTCTGTTTTTCTGCATTCAAGAAAAAAAGACATGAAAAAGAAAAAAGAAAAAAAGTAAATTGCTTGAAAATTTGAAAAGGTGAGTACACTGAAGTAGATTAAAATACAATGATGGATGTAAAGTAGAATTTGAAAAAATTACACAAGGAAAAATTTTTAGTAATAAAAACTAAAGACAGATATATTTAATAAAAAGTGAAAATAAAATGACTCTTTTTCTTTCTGTATTGAAGAAAAAGAAAAGAATTCTAAAAAAGAAAAAGGAAAAGAGAGAAAAAAAGAAAAAAAAATGAATAGATGATACTGCTCACAGATTGAAGTAGGACTGAAATGGCTTCATTTTCCCCTACAGATCAGTCCATGTAGCTCTTTGTAGTCCATAAATTAAGCCGGGGATGAGGTTTTTGTTTTTGAAGAGCAAAGTTGGCCCAGTTGGGCGGGGCTTCGTGTAACAGCTCTGCTCTCCACTAGATGGCGCTGCTAGCCAACTGTGCTTGATTGTTCCAGGGCTGTTAGGTGGGCATAGGCATTGTGCCAGTGGTGAAAAAGGCGCCACCCAGTTACCCAGTCTGTTCTGGATCTTCAATCGCTCACCGGTCCTCCATCTTCAGCTCTCATCCACTCCCCACTTTTGCACTCTCCGTGACCAGGCCCCAGGCAGTACTCTGTCCCAAGTTTTGTCTCAGATGCGGCTGTTTTCCCCAGCCGCTTACTTCTGACAGACTGCGGCTTTGATCTGTTGCACCCCACTGTGGGAGGGTCTCACCGAGCAATGGCCAAATGAGCAATGGCGGAGGTTGGCTGCACCCAGGAATGCCCGCCGGACTCTGCTGTTGCCAGTGTCCCGACACTGTGGCCAGGTGCCAGCCTGCCCCCAGATAAGGTCGCAAGACAGTGTAACATCAGCTTTTCAGGGATTATGGAAAATCGCAACACAGATCTGGCACCAGGCTTCACCCTCAACAACCTTGCCCCAGCACCAGCGAATGTGGCTCTCTTCCAGGGTCAGCTGGGAACAGGTGACATCAACCGTCTCTACCAAATGGTCTTCCAGCAGTGAAACCAGTTTTCCCCATGTGGCCCAAGAACCTCCCAGACCCCACTCTGTTCCTGGGCATTCACCTTTCCCACCAGAGCACTGCCAGGTATCGAGCTGAGGAGTTGCAGCCTTTGCAACTCCCCTTGTCTACAGTCTTCATGGAATTTAAACCCTCTGCTTTCTCCTTGGCCCTTTCTCCCTTTTTAGTTTAGTTCCTGTGGGTGTTTCCAATTTTCTACTTTCTCTCCAGCTGCTTTTGGGGAGGCGTCCTTTTCCCGTATGTTTTCTCCCTCCCCCAGTCTCTGTCCTCTCTCTGACCACAAAACCGGTTCCCTACCTTTTGGGGCTTCTTGCTCCCCAAGTTCAGCTCTTTGTGTCACATACTTGCTGAATTCTGTGGTTCAGGTTGTGCAGATTGTTGTGTTATACTTCCAATCAGTTTCTAGGTGTGTAGGATGGTTTACTGTTGGTCTGGCTCTATTTCATGGATGTGAGACACACACAAAACTTCCATGCTGTTCTGCCCTCCTGGCTCCTCCCCCAGGATATCATTTATCTCAGCTGAGAGTGCAGTATCCTTCATTATACCTGGGAGTGTGAATACATTCAACCTGCCTGGATGTGCTGTCTACATTTTCCTGCCCTGGAGAGCAATATTCATTACGTTCCCTTGGTTGCTGTGTCTCTTATACTGCCTGAGAGCATGATCTGTTTAATTATGTCTAGAGTAAGATTTCTGATTTATTGCCTTGAGGAGGAATCCCAGTCTCCTAACATGGGAGTGTCACCTTTTTCTCCTTTTGGGAAAATGGTTTCCATCATTTCCATAAATTTTCCTGGGAGCATGATCTCCAACATTTCTCCCTATAGGGCAGTCTACAATTCCTGCCTGAACGTGTCATCTCTGTCATACTTACTGGTGTGAGAAACCATAATTCTGCATAGAAAGGCCATCTCTTTCATCCTGCCATTGAGCACAGTCTGCATAATCCTGACTACAGGTGACTCTCCCTCTTCCAGCCTGGGAGAGTGACGTACTTCATCATGCTTAGCAACATGAACTATCTCATTCTGTCTGGAATTCAAGTTCTCAGACATACCGTCTGGAACATGATGTTGGTCAACCTGCCTGGGATTGCTGTTTTATTCATCCTACCTGGTAGCACATATCTTGCATCCTGCTTCAGAGAACCCTACGGTCATTTACCTTGCTAGAACAATCATCGTCATCCTGCTTGGGAGCATCATCTCTTTCATCCTATATCAGGGTCTGGAAGAAGCACCTCTTTCATCAGTGCGCTGGGGTACCATCTACAAATTCTACTTGGGACTGCATATCTGTCACCGTTCCTCAGAGCACAGTCTCCAGCATCCTGCCTATGAAGACTGTCTTCATCGTCCAACCAGGGAGCATCTTCTCCAACATTTTCCCTGGAGCACATCTCCTTATCCTGCCTGGAAGAGTGGTTACCTTCATCCTGCATGGGACATCCATCTCCGTCGTCCTGTCTTGGTGCCTGGGAGAATGATTTTTCTTTTCATCCTGCCCTGGAGTGCCGTCTAAGAAACCTGCCTGGTAGCACTTCTTTGTCATCCATCATGGGGACATGATCTTCACCATCCTGCCTCATAAGACCATATCCTCCATCCTGCCAGGGAGCATGTTCTCCAACATCTTGCCTATGAACATGTCTCTCTCACCATGCCTGGAATAGTGGTCCCCTTCATCTCTAGGACCTCTACATCTGTCATGCTTTCCAGGAGCGCCAACTCTGTCATCGTGGCAGGAAGCACAAACTCACTTTTGTCATGGGGAACCATTTCTCTCATCCTCTCTGGTAGTGCAGTATCCCTCATCCTGTCACGGAGGGCCTTATCTCTCTTTTTGTCTGGGAGCACCATATCCATCATCCTGCCTAGGTGTGTGGTCTCCCTGTCCCTCTTTTCCTGAAAAAGGATGGTATCCTTCTTCCTGCCTTGGATCATGATCTCTGTCATGCTGCCTGGGTGCGGATCCACGTCATCCTGTTTAGATGGCCATCTCAGAAATCCAGTCTGGGAGCATGTTTTCAGACATTCTACCTGGGAGTGAGATGTCCTTCATCCTACATGGGAGAGGACTCTCCATCATCCACATGGGGAATGTAATTTCTATTGTTTTACCTGAGTAGCGAGCTCTGTCACCCTGCCTGGGGACATGGTCTCCTTCCTTCAAGCTGGAAACACCATCTGTCATTGTGGCAGGGAGCGTGGAAGCCACATAGTTCCTGGTTATACTATATCCACCATCACCTGGGGACATGAGCTCCATCGTCGTGAATAAAAGTGCTCTTATGTCAACCTGTCTAGGAGCACAATATGCCTTATCTTGCGTGGGAAAGCCTCCTCTTCATCTTTTTTGCAAGCACAGTCTCACTCATCATGTCTTGAAGCATGATATTACTCACCCTACTTGAGAGTGCCCTGCCCTTCATTGTACCTGAAAGCGTGATTACCTTCAAACAGACTGGGAGTGCCTTCTCAATTATCTCATCTCAGAGCACGATCTCCATCATGCTCTTCTGGTGTATCATGTCTATCGTACTGCCAGGGAAGGCCATGTCTCTCATCATGCCTGGATGCACGATATCCTTCAACCTACCTGGATACCCAGTGTATGACATCCTGTCTCAGAGTGCCTTCTATGCCACCCTTCCTGTTATCATTTTCCCCATCCTCCTGTCTTGGAACACTATCTCTATCATCTTACCTTGGATCATTGTCTCTGTCTTTTTTTTCCCCTGGGAGCACAATATCTATCCTCTTGCCTGCCTAGGAAACCTGTGTCCATCCTCCTATCTGGAGGTATGATCTATGTCATCCAGCCTGGAAGTGCTATCTCCATCCTCCTTGCCATTACCCTGCCTGTGAGTGCATTCTTTGTCATCCAAATGGGAGGGCGTACCTGTCATCCTTCCTGGGTGGGTACTACCCTGCGTCCTGTGTAGTAAGCTCATCTCTTTCATCCTGCCAAGGAGCATTTTCTCCATACCTTGCCTGGGAGTGCATCTCCCTCATCCTGCCTGGACGAATGGTCCCCTGCATCTTACCTGGGAGTGCCATTTCTGTCATCCTGCTTGGGAGTGCCAACTTCTTCGCCCTTGCAGAATGCATGATCTCCCTTTTTCTGCCGTGGAGCACCATTTATGTCATCCACCATAGTTGTGCAGTATGATATTCCTACCTTAGAGGGCCTAATCCATCATTTTTCCTGGGAGGGCCATTGTGGTCCTCATGTCTGGGACTACCTTCTTTGTCTTTCTTCTTGGAGCAATGTCTCCATCGTCCTGCCAGGATGCATGATCTCGCTAATCCACCTGGGGTGGAAGTCTCATTCATCCTGATTTGGAGAAAGATCTACGTTATCCTGTTCTGAGCATGATTTTTTTTTTTTTTTACTTATAACTTGAGAGCTTTATTTCAGACACCCTACATGGAAGCGCGATTTCTTTAATCCTTCTGGAGAGTGTCCTCTCCACCATCCATTTGGAAAAGCTATTTCTTTTGTTTTAACTGGAAATGCCATCTCCATTACCATGACTGAGAATAATATCTCTGTCCTTCAGGTTGGAAAGGCCATCTCTGTCATCCTGATTGAGAGCGTGGTGTTCACATCACTCATAGGAACATGATATCCACCATCGTCTGGAGTCATGAACTCCATCATCCTCCTGGGAAGCACCGTTTTGTCATCTTGGCCAGGAGAGCCATATCTCTTATCCTGTGTGGGAGTGCCTTCTCCATCATCCTTCCTGCTAGCGCATCTCTGTTACCCTTCTTGAGAACAGGATATCATTCATCTTACTTGAGAGTGCTGCACACTTCATTATAACTGGGAGTGTGATTACCTTCAGCTTGCTTGGGTGTGCCGTTTACCTTATCTTGTCTTGGAGAGTGATTCCCATCATGCTCCCTTGGTTGCTATGCCTGCCATCCTGCCTGACAGCACAATCTCTGTAATTGTGTCTAGAGGAAGATCTTGGATTTACTGCCTTGGAGAGCTATCTAGGTGTTCCTGAATCATCTCCATTCCCTCTTCACGAACCTGATTCCCATCATTTTTTTTCCCCTGCGAGCTCATTCTTTGTCATCTTTTCAGGGTACATGATCTCCTAATTTCTGTGCTGGAGTGCAGTCTACAATTCCCGCCTGAGAGCGTCACTCTGTCATACTTACTGGGAGTGGGACATCATGATTCTGCATAGAAAGGTCATCTCTGTCATCCTGCCAAGGAGCACAGTCTCCATAATCTTGCCTAGGAGTGATTCTTCCTCGTATGGCCTGGGAGAACAATGTCCTTGGTCATGCATAGGAGGGCCAACTGCACCATTCTGTAAGGAAGTGAGTTCTCAGACATCCTGTGTAGAATATGGTCATCATCATCCTGCCCGGAACTGTCCTTTATTCATCCCACCTGGAGGCACAGTACCCCTCACTGACCAAACCTGCCTGGCAGTGCTTTTCTGTCACACTTCTGGGAGCATGATGTACATCACCCTGCCTCAGAAGGCTGTGTCCATTGTCCTTCAAGGGAGAAACTTCTCCAGAATTTCCCTGGGAGTACATTTCCCTCATCCTGCCTGGAAGAGTAGTCCCCTTCCTCTTTACTGGGACAACCATCTCTGTCATCGTGCCTGGAATGCAAACACCATCACGTTTACAGGAAGCATGATCTCCCTTGTTCTGCCTTGGAACACCGTTTTTCTCATCCTGCCTGGTAGCCCAATATCCCTCATCGTGCCTTTCAGGGTCTTTTCTGTCATTTTGCCTGGGAGTGCCATTGTAGTCATCATGCCTGGAAACACCTTCTTTGTCATCCTCCTGGGAGCAACGTATCTGTCCTCCTACTGTGTCCATGGTCTCCCTGATCATCCTGCGAGGACTATTTTCTTCATCCTGCTTTGCACATGATCTCTGTCCCCCTGTGTGGGAGGATGATTTCTGTCATCCTGTTTAGAGAATGATGTCTTACATCCATCATGGGAGCACGGTTTCCTTCATCTTACTTGGGATCATTCTGTCTATGATGCTTTTTTCTGTTGTTTTGCCTGAGAGTGTCACTTCTCTCATCCTTACTCGGGGAAAGGTCTATGTTCTTCAGGTCGCAAACATCATTTCTATATTGTGGCTATGCAAATCCCATGCCCACTAACCCATTTTTTTAATCTAGAAATAAATGGCATTTCACTAAAACTACAATCAAACCAATGCATGATTGTGTATGAGTTTAAAGAAAAGGAATGCCTTCTTCACCTATACTGAAAGTTATTTCTCATGCAGTATACCCACATGCATCAGCAATGTGATAATACGTACTGAATTCACAGCACATTAGAAGTATAACTCCTCACGATAAATTGAAGTCAGGTGATGTGAATCCAAATTTAGGGACATCAAAAAA
Source organism: Neofelis nebulosa (assembly GCF_028018385.1). Classification (NCBI taxonomy): domain Eukaryota; kingdom Metazoa; phylum Chordata; class Mammalia; order Carnivora; family Felidae; genus Neofelis; species Neofelis nebulosa. The sequence goes on from NC_080801.1 coordinate 4,681,280, forward strand.
AAAAAAACCCACCAAGATCATAAACATAAAAAATCTCAATTGCTAAAGACAAAACGCGACTTCATAAAACAATTGTATTATGGATACCTAAGAAAATTAATTTTCATTGTATCTTACCCTAATAAAGCCCTGATAATAATAGCACTCCACATTGTCAAGGGTGAATGACAGCCAAATACACCCCAGTGTGGAAAGTAGTAGATCATGGTTCCAGAAACGATGACAAAGAGGGAGGTCCCAGGATAAATGATGTATACAGCACTCCTAGGCAGGCATGATGAAGGATAAGGTGCTCTAAGGAAGGAGGACATGGGGAGAGTGCTCCATATCAACATCATGGAGATGGTATTCCAAGGCAGAGTGATGGGGAACACGATGGCAGAAGGATGATGTACAAGGATCTCGTAGGCAGGAATTTAGAAACTGAGATTCCCAGGCAGGTTTAAGGAGATAATGCCCCTAGGCATGCTGAAAGATGCTGTGCTCCCCAGCAGTATGACAGACATGGGAGGCCAAGGGAGCATAATGGAGATCATGCTCTGGGGCAAGATTAGGTAGACCACGCTCCAAGGAAGCTTGAAGGAGGTCATACTCTCAGGAAAAATGAAAGACATGGTGCTCTCATGTAGAAACAATATGTCCTCCCATGAAGGAAGATGACGACTGCTGCTCAAAGGAATGATGACGGACGAGCACTCCCACATAGGACAAGGAATACTGCACTGCAAAGCAGGATGACAATATGCCATTTTCGAGCAGGATTATGGAATCTGTGTCCCCATGCAATGATGGACATAGTATTATCAGCAGGAGGTAGTTTTCCCATTTCCTGCCATGAAGCCATAAATGTTGCTTCCAACCAGTGGGGCAGAGATGGTGACCACAACCAGGGCGATGGATATGGAACCCCAAGGAAAAACAAGGTAAATCTCATTTCCAAAAAAGATGATGGAGAGGATGCTCCCAATTTGAATGAAGGAAATTGCACTCCCAAGTAGAATGACCAAAACCATACTCCCAGTCTTTAATATCAGTGATCATCCTCTAAACAGGAAGGCTTAGATCATTCTCTCAGGCAGGATGATAGAGATCATGCTACAGACAGGGTGAAGGAGGCTATCCCCCCAGCAGGAGTATGGAGACCATGCACCCAGGTATGATAATGGATATGGCACTCCAAGGAGGATGACAAAGAAGGTGTTCTCAGGCGAGACGGTGGCAATGGCTCTTCCAGACAAAGTGACAGATAAGCCTATCCAAACCAGCAGGAGGGATATTGCACTACAAGGCAGGATGAGGGAAATGATGCTCCAAGTAATAATGAGGGAGGTTTTCAGGGAGAAAACAGGAAAAAACATCTTTGATCTTGGCTGCAGCAACTTCTTACTCAACATATCTCCAGAAGCAAGGGGAACAAAAGCAAAAATGAACTAATGGGACCACGTAAAAAAACAAAAACAGAAGCAAACAAACAAAAACAAACAAACCAACAAACAAAAACCCTTCTGCACAGCAAAGGAAACAATCGGCAAAATTAAAAGGCAACTGATAGGATCGGAGAAGACATTTGCAAGCAACATATCAGAGAAAGATTAGTATCCAAAATCTATAAGAACTTATCAAACTCAACACGCATAAAACAAATAATCAGTGAAGAAATGGGCAAAAGACATGAATAGACACTTCTCTAAAGAAGACATCCAGATGGCCAACAGACACATGAAAAAATGCTCAACTCCACTCATCATCAGGGAAATACAAATCAAAACCACAATGATATACCACCTTACACCCGTCAGAATGGCTAACATTAACAACTCAAGCAACAACAGATGTTGCAGAGAAAGAGGATCTCTTTTGTATTGTTGGTGGGAATTCAAGCTGGTGCAACCACTCTGGAAAACAGTATAGAGGTTCCTAAGAAAACTAAAATTAGAACTACCCTATGACCCAGCAATTGCACTAGTAGGCATTTATCCAAGGGATACAGGGGTGCTGTACCGAAGGGACACATGTATCCCAATGTTTATAGCAGCACTATGAACAATAGCTAAAGTAAGGAAAGAGCTCAAATATTCATTAATGGATGAATGGATAAAGAAGATATATATGTGTACACACACACACACACACACACACACACACACACACACACACACACATATATATATACATACATACATACATACATACATACATACATACATACATACATACACACATACACACACACACACAATGGAGTATTACTCGGCAATCAAAACGAATGAAATCTTGCTATTTGCAACTACGTGGATGGGACTGGACGGTATTATGCTAAGTGAAATTAGTCACAGAAAGACAAAAGTCATATGAATTCACGCATGGGATGACTTTAAGAGACAAAACAGGTGAACACAAGGGGAGGGAAACAAAAATAATATAAAAACATGGGAGGGGGACAAAACCTAAGAGACTCATAAATATGGAGAATCAACTGAGGATTACTGGAGGGGTAGTAGGGGGGTGAGCTAAATGGGTAAAGGGGCACTAAGGAATCTAGTACTGAAATCATTGTTGTACCACATGCTAACTAATTTGGATGTAAATTTTAAAAAATAATAATAACAGTAATAGTAATAATAATAATAATAATAATAATAATAATAAAGAAGAAGAAGAAGAAGAAGAAGAAGAAGAAGAAGAAGAAGAAGAAGAAGAAGAAGAAGAAGAAGAAGAAGAAGAAGAACGAGGGATATTATGTTTCCTGCTAGGATGATGGATTGGTGCTCCCAGGCAAGATGATGGGGACCACTCTTCCAGGGAGAATGAGGGAGACATGCTCCCAGGCAAGATGCTGAAGAAGGCGCTCCTTGGCAGGATGATGGAGATGGCCTTCCTAGTCACGATGATGGATATATGTTCTCAGGGAGGATGACAGATAAGTGTTCCCAGGAGGATTCATAGAGAGCACTCCATGGCAGGATAAAAGGGATATTTCTTCCAGGCACTGAGACAGTATCTCAGGATCTGATGGATCTCAAATGGAGACAGGATCTCAGGCAAGAAGACAATGATGGCTCTACTGGGGTAAATGACAGTAAGGCATTTGAGGCGGGAAGAGGGTTACTGCGTTACCAGATAGGATGACAAATACGTTGCTCCCAGGTAGGCTGATGGAAATCATGTTCCCGACAATAGGTTGGAGAACAGGCTTCCTATCAGGATGATGGAGATGGCTCTCTCAGGTATGATGAAGGAGATCCCTCTTCCAGGCATGAGAGACGGATGCACTTGTGGGCAGCATGATATAGAGATGGTGCTCCTTGGGAAGATGATATCCATGGCCTTTCAAAACAGAATATGGTTTCTTGGTCCCAGTCAGTATGACAGAGAATGTATTCACACGCTGGAATTGTAGAAGAGCCTCCAAGGCCGGCAGATGGAGACCGTGATCCCAGACAGAATGATGGAGAGGGTGCTCCCACTAAAATGATGTAAATAACCTTCCCAAAAGGAGATCAGAGATTACACTCCCAGACAGGAAGGGAGAGAGTGATATCCCGGGGGTGGGGGGGAAGTGGACATTCTATACATGGCAAATGTGAAAGATTGTATTCCCTGGCATGATGAGGGGGCTTGTGTTCCTGGGCATTATGATGAAAATGTCCCTTCCAGACTGCAGGAAGGAGATGGAACTACCAAGGAAGATTTACAGAGATTGCAACTCCACACAGGAGGATGGACACAGCACTCCACGGCAGGCAGGAGGATGGATAAGTACTTCCAGGCAAAAAGACACCAATGGTGCTCCAAAGGAAGATGAGGGAGACAAGGTCCAAACAGGAGGACAGGAAAAATGATAGCAGGAAGGATGAAGAAAACACTTTCCGAGGCAGGAAGTTGGAGACTTAGTATCCAGGTAGCTTGAGGGAGGTCACGTAACTAGGCAGGATGAGGGACACGGTGCTCCCTGGAAGTAAAACAGACACAGCACACCAAGAAAGCATGATGAAGATTGTGCTCCTAGAGGAGCTAACGTAGATGGCATTTGAAGGTGGGTGGAAGGAAATCACATTCCCAGGTATAATAGAAGACATGGCGTTCTTGGGTACGATGAAGGATATCATGGTCTCAGGCAGGATGATGGAAACTGCACTTGCAAAAAGGAAGACAGAGAAGGTGCTCTGACACAGGATAAGACATATTGTGCTACTAGGCAAGAGAACGGCCCTTTCAGGGAAGATGGAGTCTGTGTACCCAGGCTATGGTGCATATAATGTTCCCAGGCAGGATGTGGACACCATGCTCCCTGCCATGATGGTGAAGATGGCGCTTCCATCCTGAAGGACGGAGCTCATGTCCCCGGCAGGTTGAAGGAAATGGAAATCCAGGTAAAACAATACAAATAACGTTCCCAAAAAAGATTATGGAGAATATGCTCCAAAGTTGAATGAAGGAAATAACACTCTTAGGTAGGATTACTAAAAACATGATTTGAGGCTGGATAGTGGAGATCGTCCATGAAACAGGATGCCATAGATCATGCTCACAACGGAATCACAGAGATCACTGTGCAAAGCAGGATGAAGGAGACTTCCCTCGTTCAGGTCAGGAGGACCAGGGAGACCAGGCACCCAGGCAAGATTATTAATATGGTTCTCTTGGGGAAAATGAAAGATAAGGCCCTCATAGGGATTAGGAATTTTTTAATTCCAGGCAGGATGGGAGAAGCAAGTGAGATCTTCTAGGATGCTGGAGTTGGTGCCCTTGGGCATAATGATAAAGTTGGCGGGTCCATGGCAAGATGAAGGTAATGACTCTTACAGGCAGGATAAGAGTGGTGCCCTCTTAGGCAAGATGTTGGAGAATATGCTGCCTGGCAGGATGAAGGAGATGGTCTTCTGAGGCAGGATGTTGGACATGGTGGTTCCAGGAAGGAAGATAGATAACCACTCGCAGGAGGGTTTGGTACACCATGCCCCAGGACAGGATAAAAGAGACCATTCTCCCATGCACTGAGGTAGTGTGATGGAGAAGTCAGCCAAAGGAAAGGTGAAGGAGACCACTCTTCCAGGCAGGATTGAGGGAGATGAACACCCAATCAAGATGTTGTAGAATATGCTCCCTGGCAGGATGACAGACACTGCCTTCCTAGGCAGGATGATGGAGATCATGCTCCCAGGAAGAAGACAAATAAGTGCTCCCAGGCAGTATTCAGAGAAGGTGCTTGAGGGCAAGATGAAAGAGATTCTTCTCCCTGTCACCAAAACAGGATGGTGGAGATGGCTGTCCAGAAATGATGATGATGATGATGATGATGATGATGATGATGATGATGATGATGATGATGATGATTGTTCTGACGGGGTAAATGACTGTAAGGTGCTCTGAGGCAAGATGAGGGATATTGTGCTACACAGAAGGGTCATCTCTCAGGATGACTGAAACATTTTCAGGCAGGATAATGAGGATCATGTTCCAGACAGTATGTCTACGAACTTTCTTCCAGGGAGGGTGATGCAGTTGGTGCTGCTAACTATGATGAAGTACCTCAATCACTCTCCCAGGCAGAAAGGAGAGTGAGAATCGCTCCTAGGCAGAATGATGGAGACTGTGTTCCCTGACAGGATGACAGAGACAGCCTTTCTAGGCAGAATGTCATTTTTTTTTTCCTTGCTCGCAGTCAGGATGGCAAAGAAAGCAATCTCAGCAAGGAATCCTAGACTGTGTCCCAGGGCAAGAAGTAGGGGATCGTATTATCAGGCAGAGTGACAGGAGATCACGCTCACATATAGGATGATGGAGATTGCATTCCCAGACATCATGAAAGAGGTGGCCCTCTAGGCAGGAGACTGCACAGAGCATCCATAGGCATGCAGGATGACCGATATTGTGCTGCCAAGCTGGAAGACTGAGATGCTCTCCATGGCAAAGTGGTAGGGATGGTGTTCCATGGCAGGAGGACAGGGAACATGATACCAGGAAGAGTGATGGAGAAGACACTACAAGGCATGAGTCAGAGACCGAGTTCCAAGGCAGGTGAAGGAGAACATGCTCCCAAGAAAGATGAAGGACATAGCGCTCGCAGGCAGTTCAGCAGATCCCGCACACCACGGAAGCATGATGGAGATCTCATTCCAAGGCAAGATAAAGCAGGTGGTGCTCCCAGGAAAGTTGAATAAAATACACTCACAGGCATAATCAAGGACACATCGCTCTCAGGTAGGAAGAAAGGTATCGTGGTCCTAGAAAGGATGACAGTGACTGCTCTAGCAGGAAGGATGACAGAGCAGGTGCTCCTACACAGGATAAGGGATATTGGACTCCTCAGCAACCTAAAAGAATGGCTCTTTCAAGTAGGATGATGTAGTTTGTGTCCCCAGGCAATGGTGCATATCGTGTTCACTGGCACGCTGCCTTTACAATGCTTCCTGCCACAAAGATGGAGATATTGTTTCCACCCTGAAGGACGGAGATGATGCCGCCAAGCAGAGTGATGGAGAGCATTCCCAGGTAAAACAAAAGAAATCACTTTACCATAAAGCGTGATGGAGAGGACACTCCCAAATAGGATGAAGGAAATCATGCTCTGAAATAAGATGACCAAAACCACTGTCCCAGGCTGGCTTTTGGAGTTCATGCTCTAAACAGGATAACGTTTATCACACTCCTAGGCAGGGTGATGGATATCATGCTGTAAAGCAGGATTAAGGAGACTACTTTCCCACGTGGATCAAGGAGACCATGCCCCCAGGCAGGATGATGGAAACCGTGCTACAAAGAGACTGACAAAGTAGGCACTCCCAGGCATGAGGATGACAATAATGCTTCCAGGCAAATTAACAGATTCGGCCTTCCAAGGCAGACTGGCTGATATTGCATTACCAGACAGGAGGACAGAAATGGTGCTCCAAGGCAGAATAAGGGAGATTATTCATCCTGCCAAGAGGAAGCAGTTGGCACTCCCAGGCAGAACGAAAGAGACGGTGGTTCCAGGCAAGAGGAGGAGGGCCATTCTTCCAGGCAAGATGAGGGAGACAACACTCACAGGTAAGATTCTGGAAAAGATGCGCCCAGGTAAAATGATTGATACATACTCCCTAGGCAGGATGCTAGTGATTGTGCTCTGAGGCTGGATTACCATGATTGCTCCACAAGGGTAAATGACTGTAGGTCACTCCGTGGCAGGATGTGAGATATTGTGCTATCAGGTAGTATGAGGAAAACGCTGCCAGACAGGTTGACAGAGATCATGTTCCAGACAGTATGTGTCATACCTCGTTTCCACGCTGGATTACCCTGTAGTTCCAAAATAGGATGAAGGACATCACTCTCCCAGGCAGGACAAGGGAGAAGCACTCCTAAGCCAGATGAAAGAGAGAGTGCTCCCTGGCGGGATGATAGAGGTGGCCTTTCTAGTCACGATGACAATTTCTTTCTCCCTGACAGCATGAGGCAGAAGGCACTGTCAGGCAGGAGTTGTAGTCTTCACTCCAAGGTGGGAAGTAGGAGATCATGATCCCAGTCAGGGTGACAAAGAGGGTGCTCACAGGCAAAATGATGGAAATCACATTCCCAAAAGGAGAAAATGCTCCCAGGCATGAAGACCAGGATTGCTCTGCCAATTAATATGTTGGAGATCCTCTTCTAGGTAGAATGACAGAGATCACGCTCCCAGGCATGTTGAGGGAAATTGCATTTCAAGGCATCAAGAAACAAATCACCCTTACAGGCAGGAAGACAGAGCCAGCACTTCCACGGACGATGGAAGAAATAAGGCCTCCAGGCAGGGGGACCTACACAATACTCCTAGCCAGGCAAAATGGTGGATATAGTGCTCCCAGGGAGTAAACCCGAGACGGCGCCTAATGGCAAGGTTGATGAATATGGTGTTCCAAGGCAGGGTGACATGTAACACGATACCAGAAATGGAGACGTTGAAGGCGCTCCCAGGCAGGATTTCGAGACTGAGTTCCCCCAACAGGTTGAAGGAGATGATGGTCCCAGGCAGAAAGCAGGACATAGGGCTTCTGGGAAATATGAAAGAAGACACACCAAGGGAGCATGATGGAGTTCACAATTGACAGGAGAAGATAGTCAGTGCTCCTAGTCAGTTTGAAGGAAATAGGACTCCCAGGCATAAAGAAGCCCTTGTAGCTCTCAGGTAGGGTGAATGATACCATGCTCTCAGAAGGGATGATGGAGATCAACTCTCAAAAAGGATGGTGGAGAAATGGCTCCTACAGTGACATTGCGCTCCTGGGCAAAATAACAGATGGCACTTTCAGATGGGATGATGGGGTTTATGTCCCTAGGTAAGAGTGGGTATCGTGTTCCCATTCAGTATGCAGATACCATGCTCCCCACCACAATGACGGAGCTTGAGCTCCTACCCTGAAGGACGGAGGTCATGCCCCAGTAAGCACTTCCAGGTAAAAGAACAGAAAGCATGTTCCCAAAAAGTATGAGGGAGAGGATGCTCCCAAGTAGGATGAAAGAAATAGCACTCCTAGGAAGGATGACAAAAAAAACAGTTCCATGGTGGATGTTGGGGATCGTCATCTGAACAGGATGGAGAGCATGCTTCCAGAAAGGATGACAGATCATGCTATAAGGCAGGATGAAGGACACTGAACTCCTTCAGGTCAAGAGGGAGAGGGAGACCATCCACCCAGGCAGGATGACAGATATGGCTCTCCCAGGCGAAATGTCGATAAAGACTCTGAAGCAGGATGAGGGACATTGCACTGCCAGGCAAGATGAGAGAAATGGTGCCCTAAGGTGGAACGCGGGAGATGGTGCTTTCTGCCAGGATGAAAAGGATTTGGTCCTCCTGGGCAGAATGACAGAGTTGGCGGTTCCTTGCAAGAAGAAGGGGACCATTCTTCCAGACAAATGAAGGAGACGTGTTCCCAGGCAAGGTGTTGGGGAAGATGCCCTCTGGCGGGATGATGCAGACGACAATCTGAGGCAGGATGGTGGAGACTGCATTTTCTGGAAGGACGAATAAGCACCCCCATGCAGGATTCGTAGATGACTCTCCATGGCAGGATGAAAGAGATCATTGTCCCAGGTACAGAGGCAAGAAGAGGGTGATGGTGTTCCCAGGCAGGATGATGGTGATTGCTCTACCAGAATCAATGACCATAAGGCACTCTGAGGCATGATTAGGGATTTTATGCTACCACGTAGGGTGGCCAAAACAGCACTCCCAGGAAGGTTGATGGAGATTGTGTTACATACGGTACATCGGAGAACTTACCACCAGGCACGATGATTGTTGGTGCTCCTAAGCATGATGACTGGTCATATTTCTCCCAGGCAGGAAGAAGGAGAATGCTCCCAGGCAGGAAGACATGGATCGGTGCCCCCGTAAAGAGGACGGAGACAGTGTTTCTAGGTATGGAGATGGATTTGCACTCCCAGTAAGTATGATGGAGTAGGGACTTTCAGGCAGGAATCATAGTGTGTTACACAACAGGAAGTAGGAGATTCTGCTCCCAGATGGGATGACAAAGAGGGCACTACCAGGCAAAATAATGGAAGTCAATTTCCCAAAAGGATAAGAGAAATGACTTTCCCTACAGGGACACTGAGACCCATGCCCAGGAACTACGTTGGAAATCTTCCCTGAGGCAGAATGACAAGATTGTGCTCCCAGGCATGATGAGGGAGGTTGCAATCCCAGGCATGATGAAGGAGATCACCAATCCAGGCAGGCAGAAGGAGAGAGCACTTTGAAGGAGGAGGAGAGATCACCCATGGAGGAAGGATGACATACAAATAATTTCTAGGCAGACAGGATGACTGATATAGTGCTTCCAGGTAGGGTTACTGAGATGGTCCTCCATAGCATGTTCATGGAGAAGTCGTTCCAAGATAGAATTACAGGGACTATGATAACAGGAAGGATGACATAGAAGGCTCTCACAGTCAGACTGTCAAAAGCAGAATTCCTAGGCTGGTTGAAGGAGGCAAGATGAGGGGGAAATTCTCCTAGGCGAGATGACAGAGACAGTGCTTCCTGAGCAGATGCCATATACAGCCTTTCAAGGCAGGACAAGGGTTTATCACTCCCAGTCACTATGACACAGAAGTGACTCTCAGGCAGGAACTGGACTGTGCTGCATGGTGGGGATTGGGAGTTTATGCTCCCAGAAAGGATGACCATGATGATGTTCCCAGACAAAATGACATGAATTAGATTTCCAAACGGAGAACAGAGATGATATTCTCCCAGGCAAAAAGACTGAGATCACTCTCCCGGAACATATGTCAGAGATCTTCCTCAGGGCACAATGACAGAATGCATGCTCCTAATCATGAGAGGGAGATTGATTGCCATGGCATGATAAAGGATATGGCCTTTCCCAGAAGGAGGACGTACTCAGCACTTTTAGGAAGACAGGATGACAGGCATACTGCTCCCAAGGCAGTAGGACGCGTACAGACTTAAGGGCAAGATGATGGAGATGGCATTCCACGGCAGCATGATGGAGAAAAGGATACTAGGAAGGATGATGTAGAAGGTGCTCCCACACAAGATGTCAGAGACTGAGTCCAAGGCAGGTGAAGGAGATTGGGCAACCGGTGATCCACGGCAACTGATGGAGATGGAGTTCTGAGGCAGGATGACAGGGAACAGCATACCAGGAAGGATGACTTAAAGGGTGCTCCTAGGCAGGATGTTGATGACTGAGACCAAGGCAGGTTGAAGGAGATAATATGACCAGGCAAGATAAAGGACATGGTGCACCAAGGGAGCATGACAGAGATTGGGCTCTGAGGCAGGAAAAGGTAGAAGGCACTCCCAGGCAGGTGGAAGGAAATCACACTCTCAGGATAATGAGGACACTGCTCTCTCAGGTAGGATGAAGGATATGCTTCTCTAGGCAGGATTATGGGGAAGACACTCACAAAAAGGATGATGGACAAGGTGCTCCTACACAGGATAAGGGATATTGCTCTACTATGCATGATAGCAAAAGGGCGCTTTCAGGAAGGATGGTGGAGTTTGTGTCCCAAGTGGTTGGTGGATATCCTGTTCCCTGGCAGGATGCAGAGACCAAACACCCTGTCACAATGACAGAATGGCATTTCCACCCTGAAGGATGGAGATCGTGCCCCATGCAGGCTAGTGGGATGGCACTCCCAGGTAAAACAAAACAAATCATGTACCTCTCCCCCGCAAAAAAAAAAAAAAAAAAAAAAAAAGACGATGGAGAGGGCACTCCAAAATAGGATAAAGGAAATCATGCTCTCAGGTAGGATGACTGAAAACAGGCTCCCACACTGGAAGTTGGAGATGGTCCTATAAATAGGATGATGTACATTTTGATCCCAGGAAGGGAGACAGAGAGCATGCCGAAAAACAGGGTGAAGGTGACTACCCTCATTCGTGACCACACAACCAGGAACATTGATGGATATGGTGCTGTCAGGCAAAAAGGCATATAAGGACTTCCAAGCAGGATGAGTACATTGCACTACCAGGCAAAATGAAAGAAATGGTGCTCCAAATGAGATTCAGCTTCCTGCCAGCATGACATATTTGGCGCTCCTGGACAGCATGACAGAGTTGGAGGTCCCAGGAAAGATGGAGGCGACTCTTCTTCCAGGCAGGATGAGGGAGACAGGCTCCCAGGGAAGATGTTGGCAGAAATGTTCGCTGGAAGGATGACAGAGTTGGCATTCTGAGGCAAGATGATGGAGATCACACTCCCAGGAAGGGTGAGGGATACGTGTTCCAGGCTGGGCTGTAAGAAAATGTCCCAGGGCAAGAAGAAAGAGATTATCCTAAATTCAACCAAGGCACAATGGACAGATGTGCTCCCAGGCAAGATGCTGGAGAAGATGCTCCCTGGCAGGATGTCAGAGATGACGTCCTAGGCAAGATGTGGGGATATACCTCCAAGGAAGGATGACAAAAGAACTCCCAGGCAGGAACCATAGACAGAACTCCAGGTCAGGATGAAACACATCCTTCTCCCTGGCACCCAGACAGGATGATGGAGGCAGATCTCCCAGGCAGTATGAGGATGATTGCTCTAGCAGTGTAAACGACCATAAGGCGCTTTGAGGCAAGATGAAAGATATTGTGTTACCAGGTAGGACGACTGAAATGGAGCTCCTGGGCAGGATGATAAGGATTGTGTTCCAGACAGTATGTCTCAGAAATTGCTTTCAGGTAGGATGATGCATTTGGAGCTCTTAATTATGACTGGCATTGCTATCTCAGGCAGAATGAGGTAGAATTGCTCCTAGGCAGGCTGGTGGAGACCGTGTTCCCTGGCAGGATGACAGAGGCAGCCTTTCTAGGCATAACGATGGTTTCTTGCTCTCGGCCAGTATTTAGGAGAAGGCACTTTCAGGTAGGAATTGTAGACTGTGCTCCAGGGTGGGAATTAGGAGAACGTGCTACTAGGTACGATTAGAAAGAGGGAGCTCCAAGGCAATATGATGGAGATCTGTTCCCAAAAGGATAAAGGAGACAATGATCCCATTCAGGACGACCAAGAATGCTCTCCAAGATAATAAATTGGAGATATCCCTTCAGACAGAATTACAGAGATCGTGCTTGTAAGAAGGATTATGGGTTTGCATTCCCAGGCATCATGAAGGAGAGGACCCTTCGAGGCAGGAGGATGGATACAGGACTCCTAGGCAGGCAGGATGTCAGATATTGTGCTGCCAGACCAGAGTATAGACATGGTGCTCCATGGAAAGATGATGGAGACTGTATCCCAAGCCGGGATGATGGGGAACATGATACCAGCAAATATGACATAGAAGGTACTCCCAGGCAGGATGTCAGCGACTGACTTCCCAGGCAGGTTTAAGGAGATTGTGCTCCCAGATAGGATGAAGGTAAGGTACAACACTCAGAGGCAGTACAGCAGAGACAGCAATCCAAGGGAGCATGATGTGGATCATGATTAGAGGCTGGCTAAGGTAGATGGTGCTCCCAGGAAAATGGAAGGAAATCACACTGCAAAGTATAATGAAGGGAAAGGCGCTTTTAGGTACGATGAATGATTTCATGCTCTCAGGCAGGATAATAAGGATTAGCTCACAGAAAGAATGATGGAGAATGCACCGCCACACAGGATAAGAGATTTTGCACTCCTACACAGGATGACAAAATGGTGATTTCAGGCAGGATGAGGTAGTTCATATCCCCAGGCAATGGTGGATAACGTGATCTCAGGCAGGTTGAAGATACCATGCGTCCCACCATTATGATGTGCATGGCGCTTCCAACATGAAAGACAGAGATCATAGCTGCAGGCATGGTGACAGAGATGGCACCCCAAGGTAAAACAACAAAAATCGCATTCGAAAAAAAAAAAAAAAAAGACTAGGGACAGGAAGCTCCCAATTAGGATGAAAGAAATCAGGCTACCAGGCTGTATGCCAGACTTCATCCCCTATACAAGATGTCATAGGTTGTACTCCCAGGAAGTATGACAGAGATCACACCGGAAAGCAGAATGAAGGAGACTGTCCTCCCAGGAGGATCAGGGATACCTCACATTCATGCAGGATGAAGGATACAGTGCTCCCAGGATGATGACGTAGACAGTGCCAGCAAACATGACAACCACAATGGTGCTCCCAGGAAAAATGGTGGAAATGGCCTTCAAGGCCATTCAACGTGAGTGATGGATACTGTACTACCAGGCAGAATGAGAGAAACAGTGGCTGAGAGCAGAATGAGGGAGACCTTGCTTCCTCTCTGAATGATGGAGTTGGCACTCCCAGGCAGGATGGCAGAAATTTAGGTCCCAGGAAAGATGTAGGGGACCACTATTCCAGGAAGGATTAGGGAGTTGCATTCCTAGGCAAAATGCTGGAGAAGATGCTTTCTGGAAGGATGTCCCAAGGTGTCCTTCCTAGGCAGGATGATGGAGATCGGGCTCCCAGGGAGATTGAAAGATAAATATTCGCAGCAAGATTTGGTAGACAATGCTCCAGGGGAAGATGAAAGAGAATCTTCTTGCAGGTACCAAGGCAGCAATAGGGAGATGGTGGCCCCATGTAAGATAAAGGATTTAAATTACGTTTTTCTCATTCAATTAGCAGATATGGATTTTCCACAGATTGTCAGATGCACAGATGGCTACCAACGTGTGACAGGTGAGTTGGGGTGATTCATTATTTCCAGCTGGTCTCATTTCAGTAGGAGTGTCTCTATTATTGCCTAATAACTAAGAATCAGAACACCCAAATCAAGCAAACATAAATAAAATGATAAGGCCAGTCACATCAGTGGTGTTACCCACGTTCATCATTTGTTTCAAGCTTGCATTGGTCTTCACTCCCTGCCTCTTTTGTGGTGTTCACGCAGTATCCTTCCAAGACAGCACACTGATTTTATTCAGGAGCAAGGAACACTTTGTGTTCAATAATTAATTCAAAATAAACAGTTTTAAGCACGATATAAAGAGTATACTGGAATTGTGTTTTCTCTGTAAAACAACATTTGACAATTTCCCTGTCACTTATAAATTAATGAGACCAGATGTTTTTTGTTTTTGTTTTTGCTTTTAAGAGGATTTTTATTTCCTTTCAGAGAGACACAGACAGCGTGTGTGTGGAAAAGGCAGGGAGGGAAGAGAAAGAGAGAATCCCAAGCAGGCGCTATGCTGTGAGCACAGAGCCTGATGCAGGTCTTGAACTCATGAAACCATGAGCTCATGACCTGATCCAAAATCAAAAGTTGGAGTCCTAACCAACTGAGCCACCCAGGAGCCCAATACCAGAGTTTTTTTCTGGCTTGTGTGTAAACTTCACGTTAAGTAACTCTCAGTAACCAATTTACATGGACTTTGACTCTAATATGTACTATCAGTGTGTGCTAGTGCAGCTTTGGGGAAACAAATTGTGTAAGACTAATCTCATTCCCCCCAGTACTGTACCATTCAAAACCACAAACAAACCTTGGAGGAGCCATGAAACTTGTCTAACCTCCATGAACTTGAGGTAATATGATGTGAAAGATTTCATCAGCATGGTTGGAAGCATGGCATCAAAGACAAGATACTCAGTTTTGCCAATGCTAGAAATGTAGAGAAAAACTCAAATAAGGCCAGATGGCAAAAAAAAAAAAAAAGGTCGCAGGACAAAATAATGCTTCAATAGGAAGAATCTAGTGGAGGGTTGCTATGAAGATAATTGATCAGATGAGAAAATAATCTACTTACTTGTATTGATTGAGAGCTAAACAAGGGCAAAGTGACAACATTTTAAGAAAGTAAACCGGATAATGTAAAAATCCATTCTAACTTTGATACGGTGGTGATTAGTTCAAAACTTTCTGATGGACAAATTTATTCATCACACATATGTGTGAAGATTAGATTGCCATCTCTCTGTTAATTTGGCTTGTTTGAAAGCAGATAGATAAATACACTTATTTGAGGATGCTTCCTGGATGGTTAAGCTTTCACCTCAGCTCAAATCATGATCTCATGGTCCATGAGTTCAAGCCCCATATCTGACCCTCTGCTGACAGGTCAAAGTCTGGACCTTATTTTAGATTATGTATTTCCTGCTCTTCTGCCCTTCCCCCATTCATTCTGTCTCTCTCCCCTGTCTCTCTCTCTTACTCTCTCCCTGTCTCCCTGATTCTCCCTCCCTCTCCCTGTCTCTCTCTGTCTCTGTCTCTCTCTGTCTCTCTCTCTCTCTCTCTCTCTCTCTCACACACACACACACACACACACACACACACACACACACACACGGAGACACACACGGAGACACACACGCACACACACACGGAGACACACACACACATATATGGAGACACACACGCACACGCACACACACAGACACCAAAATTAAATTAAATAAATAAATAAATAAATAAATAAAGAAACAAACAAACAAATAAATAAATAAATAAATAAATAAATAAATAAATAAATAAATAAATAAATAAATAAATAAACATTTAAAAAAGAAAGAAAGAAACTAGGTGCAAGTTTGGCTGGGTCAGTTAAGCATCTAACTGCAGCTCAGGTTATGATCTTATGGTTCATGAGTTCTAGATCAGCATCAGGGTCTTGCTGCAGCTCAGAGTTTCAATCCTGCTTGGAATTCTGTCTATCCATGTCTCTCTGCACCATCCGACCTTGTTCTCTCTTAGTCTCTCTCTCCCTCCTTCTATCTTTCTATATTTCAAAATAAATAAGCATAAAACTCTCTTAAAATGTTTTTAAAGTTTATTCATTTTGCACAGGGAGACAGAGACAGAGCACGAGCAGGGAAGGGGCAGAGAGAGAGAGAGAGAGAGAGAGAGAGAGAGAGAGAGAGAGAGAGAGAGAGAGAGGGAGAATCTGAGGTAGGCTTCATGCTCTGAGCTGTCAACACAGAGCCTGACGTGTGGCTCGAATTCACAGACTATATAATCATGACCTGAGCCAAAGTCCGACACTCAACCACTGAGCCACCCAGGCTCCCCAAAACAGAAAACCCTTATAACAATAAATAATTTAAGACAGGAAACATAAAACAATCTTGTGCTTTTTGCTTGATTTCACAGGGCAGTGACTGGATATACATTGGAATTTCATGGTTTTATCTATGGCCAGTATCAGCAGCTCATTTAGGGGAAACGAAAATATCAGGCACAAAATATTTTTTAAGAGTAAAAGTGAAACTTAGAAACCTAAAGTTGTTTTCCTAAAGTTGTATATTTGCTTAAAATTCGTGGATATCAAATAATATTACGTCATAGCCATAGTAACACATGTAAAATTCACCATTTCTACCTTTGCTCTTCTAAATTTGAAATAATAAGTTATCAGGCCTCACAGAACAACTGCTGTTTATTTTGGATGCTTTCCCTTAATCTGTCTTCAATATCACTGATATGTCCTTCCACATGCTGTCTTCTATAGTTGATTCCCTCTATTGTTTTTTTGTTTGTTTCTTTGTTTGTTTGTTTGATTTTTTACTTTTCAGCTATTATCTTCTTGAACTCTGATTTTGTGTGTGTTTGCTATCTCTTAATTAAGGGTCTCACTTAGTCCTTCCCTTTTCTCTGCAGCCCGGCGAGCATCTTGACCATCATTAATTTATATTCTTTATTTAATTGAGGCAAAATGCTTACCTCCGTTTCAGCTCTTTTCTGGGTTTTTTATTGTTCTTTCTTTTGGAGCATATTTCCCTGTCTCTCCATTTTGCTTACCTTTCTGCGTTTGTTTCTATAGATGAGGCAGAGCAGCTACACCTCCTACACTTGAAGGAATTGTCTTATATATGATTGTACCCCTGGGTAGACTCTGTGTGCTATTTGGTGACAATTGCTGGCTGGCTAAAGCCGTGGCTTGTATGGACTGGGGATGCTGGGGCTTTCTACATAGCAGGCGCCCTGTCAGGATACATAAAGCTGAAGTGAAAGCAGACTGAGGTGTCCCAGGATTCTGTGTGTTGAGGGTACCCTGGCAGGACAGCTGAAGCTGAAATGATTGCAAGTTGAGGCATGCTGGGGTGCTGTGTATAGGTGCCCTGTACAGGGTGGCTAGAATGTAAGCAGTCTGGGGGTCAGGTTGTCCTTGATCTCTCTATGCAGACGGTTCCTGGGCAAGATAGGTGAAGCTAAAGTGGGTACGAGCTGAGGCACCTGGGGCTGTACATGCAGAGGACACCTTGCCAATATAGTGAAGCTGAAGTGGATATAAACTAGGGTGTACCAGGACTTTCCACTGAGAGGGTGCCCTGAAGGGGCTGTGGGAGCTGAGGTGGGTTACAGTCCAGGAATGGCTCTTTTGATATGCTAATTCCTCTTTAAAGTGCATTGTTTAAGGGGGGGAAAGCATATCATGGGTGTGTGTGTGTGTGTCCAGTGCAATTGGGGCTGGTGTGTGTTGTGTGCCTGGAACTTACTGAGGCAGCAGGCCAGCTACAGCAACTGGACCCTGCTCTGGTCTATGCTTTTAAGGTGGATGGAGAATGTGGGGCAGCTGGGTGGCTCAGTGGATGGAGTATCTGACTTCAGCTCAGATCATGATTTCGCAGTTCATGAATTTGAGAACCACATTGGGCTTGATGCTGTCAGTGTAGAGCCTTTCCTGAGTCTTCTGTCCCCCTCTTTCTGCCCCTGCTCTGCTTGTATTCTCTGCTTCTCAAAAAGAAGTAAACATTAAAAAATGTGGATGTAAAATGTAACCCTGCCATTCTCCTGTCTCTATGACCCAGAGAGAACTTCTGTGGCTCCTCTGTCGTTGACAGAGTTCTAATGCTCTCTTTTATATGACAGTTGCTCTTTTCAAACTGCAGGGTTGTGGGGCTTTTTTCTTCTTTCTTTTTTCTGCCCAAAGACAGAGGACTCTGTTCCTCATCCTCCCCAACTACCCCTGGCAACGTTAGGGGTGAGTGTTTCCTTTGTTACTGTCTCTCTGTCTTGCTGTTGTCTTTCGATTTTCTATGTTTTGTTAGGCACAATCTGTGCAGTCAGTCCTCAGCTCCTCACGAGGAATTGTTATATCAATGCATGCAATCCCCAGGGAGCTGGACAAATTGGAAGTACACCTTTTGGCTGGTTCACCAGAAACGTAGTCAGGGAGTTCAGGCACAAGAGCACCTAGCTCCAGGGGACCCAACAAAGGTGAGGTTTGGCTACCCATTACTGACAAGATCGCGATTCAAAGGAACTAGTGGAGGTGAAACAAATGGGAAATTTATTCAGAGACCGACACCAGAAATGCAGCAGACTCACATCAAAGACTCCCTCTAATGTGCTGAAAATACTTCCAGGTTTATGTAAGGAAAATGTGGGACAAAAAGAGGTAGGCATACACAGGTGGTCACTAAGGTCAGGTTGGTCATTGTCTTGGGCTTGACGGTGGAGTCTTATTGGCTCAGGCAGTCCTTATTGCTAGAGGAGTAGATTCAGTTCCCATCAGGTGATACTTTGCTTTCAGGATCCTGAATTAAGAGATAAGATGAGGGTGGGGAGGGGGTGCCTGGGTGGCTAGGTTGACTAAGCATCCTACTTCAGTTCAGGTCATGATCTAATGGTTCATGGGTTCATGCCCCACATTGGGCTCTGTGCTGACAGCTCAGAGCCTGGAGCCTGTTTCTGATTCTATGTCCCCTGCTATCCCTGCCCATCCCCCACGTGAGCTCTGTCTCCCTCTGTCTCAAAAATAAATAATCATAAAGAAGGAGAGAAGCTGGAAAGAAAAGGTTAATCAGTTGGAAAGTTTAAGGTCAATATGGAGGTAATTGAAATCTTCTTTCACCTTGGAGGAGTTGAGTTCAAGGCCTTCCTACACAGCCATCTTGAACCGAAACTAGAATAGGGTCCCTCTGAATCCTATTTTGATTGGGGAAAGTGTGGGAGAAATCCAAGGAAGGAGACAATAAAAGAAAGGATTCTGTCAGTTCTGTGTACAAGTCGACATAAACACCAGTACCTCCCCTGATTACAAGCGTGGCATGTACAGAAAAAGGCATAGTAAAGGCCTTCGAATTGGAAAAAGTAAAAATAGAAACTATCTCGATTGTTTTATTTATTTATTTTTCGATTTGTATTTTGGAAAGAGAGAATGAGCAGAGACGGGGAGAGAAAGAGACAGAGAGAAAGACAGAGAGAAAAACTTAAGCAGGCTCCATGCTTAGCACAGAGCCCCACACGGGGCTCAATCCCCTGACCATGGGACCATGACCTGAGCTGCTGAACCCAGCAGTCTGGTAGTCAACTGATGGAGCCTTCAAGGTGCCCTGAAAACTGCCGCAACTCTTAATTCATGGGGTTATCAGTATGAAAAAAATTCTAAGGGGTATACATCAGTTTTCTAGAACTCAAACATAATTAAATAGGCCCCAGAATACACGGTCAATATATACAACTCAGTTTTATATTTACACAAAAGCAATGAAAGATTAGAATATGAAATGCTGTTAAAGAACCATTTAATATCACACCAAACATTGAAATACTTACATTTAAATCTAACAGCCATGCACAGGATCTGTATGCTAAAAGCCACAGAAGGCTGATTGGATCAATCAAGGAAGATATAAATAAATGGAGAGATATGCCATATCTACCTTTGGAAGCCTCGCTAGTAAGATGTCAATTATCAACTTGATGTAGAGATTCAACATAATCCCAGTCGAAACCCAGGATTTTTTGTGGATATCAGCAAGCTGATTCTAACATGTGTGTGAAAAGACAAAGGAACGAGAACAGCCAAACAGCTCTGAAAAATAACCAAGTCAGAGAACTCATGTTGCACAATTTTAACACTCAGTATAATCCTCCCATAATCAAGGCAGTGTGATATTGAAGAAGGATGGAGACACAGGTCAAGTGATAGAACAGAGAATCCAGAAACTGACCCCATACACAAGCATCCTCACCCAACTTCTCATAATGACATGTAGCCAACCTAACAGAAAAAGGGATATAGTCTTTCATCAAGTGTTACTGGAACAATTAAGTGTTCGTATGCGATAGTAATCAATGAACTAAGTAATTAATTGTTTAATTAATTGGTTCATTGATTAATTAATTAAGAGAAACCCTGACCTAAATTCATAACTTATACAAAAATTCACTCAAATGGATCATAGATGTAAGTGTGAAGTACAAAATTATAAAACTTTCATAAGTAAGAAGGAGTGATGTTGATTCATTGAATAATTCAATAAAAACTTTTGGAGCATTTAGAGTGAGACAACACAGTCTACACCTGCAGGATCCACTACTGAACACAGGGAGGAAGGATTACTGTGATCTTGGTGCTTAATAGTCCAGTGGGGGAGACTGACAAAGATAATGGAAATTGAAACTATGGTAGAGAATAATGAATGGGGAAAAAAGGAAATACATCTTGGAGAGGATATAAGAATTGGGGGAAGGGGTGTGAAATACTAGACAGGGTGAAATTCTAGACACAGAGGGTCCTGCTGAAGAAGGTGTCAGTTGAATAAATACCTCAAGGAAATGAGAGAACTACCTGCTGACAGGAGGGTGATCTAGGCAGTAGGACCCATCAATTCCCCAAGGCAGGAGTGTGAACGTGTGTACTGATGGGAAGCAAGGAGGCCAGTATAGACAGAGAAACGAGGATGAGAAGAAGGAGGAATAAAGAGGTGGAGGTTGTGGGTCAAGGAGGAGAAAAAGAGGATGAGGGAGAGAAGGATGTAAAGACTGCCAGCAATAGACAAGGTGAAGCCAAATCTGGTCATACCTGTTCCTCCGCCTCACATTAACCGCTGCAGTTCTTTTTATTTTTTAATTGACATTTACTAAACTGTGTCTAGACCATGAAAGGTAATTCTACTTGTAGCAACTAATTGAAGCAAGAAAATGGAACACCCTAAATGATCAATAGCAGTGTTTATATAGGTTACGGCATGGTATGTGGCCTTTAAAATTCATAGCCCTGCAGAACATTTATGACCTAGAAAAATGCTCGTATGACTAGATGACCAAAAATGGGATTCACAGCTACATAGCTAATTTTGGTTAATGCATGTACATATACCTCTTCCCTGGCGATTATACCACAGTGTTAAAGATGCTTACCTCCAGGGGCGCCTGAATGGCTCAGTCGGTTAAGCATCTGGCTCTAGATTCCAGCTCAGTTATGATTCCACAGTGTGGGGGACCCAGCTGCATATTAGGCTCTGCACTGACAGCGTGGAGCCTACTTATGATTCTATCTCTCTGTCTCCTCCCATTGTTCACTCTTGCTCATCTCTCTTTCATTCTCTCTCTCTTCCAAAAATACATAAACATAAAAAAGGTGTTTAGATATGCTTATCTCCAGGTGTTTGACTTATGACCATTTTTCTTTCTTTTTTCTTTTTAATTTTTTAACTTTTCTGCAATAAACTTTAAGACTACCATAATCATAAAATAACGTTTCAAATAAACGATTCAGTCTAGTATCATTTAAATAAATAAAGTGTTGGGGCGCCTGGGTGGCGCAGTCGGTTAAGCATCCGACTTCAGCCAGGTCACGATCTCGCGGTCCGTGAGTTCGAGCCCCGCGTCAGGCTCTGGGCTGATGGCTCAGAGCCTGGAGCCTGTTTCCGATTCTGTGTCTCCCTCTCTCTCTGCCCCTCCCCCATTCATGCTATGTCTCTCTCTGTCCCAAAAATAAATTAAAAAAAAAAAAACGTTGAAAAAAAAAAAATTAAAAAAAAAATAAATAAATAAAGTGTTTCAATTCATAAATTTATTAGGTACATTCAACATATCAAGGATAGTTTCAAATAGTCCAGTATTAACGTTGCTAAGGTCTAGATTACAATGGGAGTCTAGGGATACCTCGGTAGCTGAGTCAGCTGAGTGTCCAACTTCTGCTCGGTCATGATCTCACAATTTGTGAATACAAGCACCACAGCAGACTCAGTGCTATCAGCATAAAACTCACTTTGTATCATCTGTCCTCTCTTTTTGCCCGTTCTCTGTTTGTGCTCTGTCTCAAAATAAACATTATTTCTTTTATTTTTTATTGTTTTAATTTTTTTAATGTTGATCAATTTTTAAGAGAGAGAGAAAGAGTAAAAGCCGGAGAGAGAGAGAGAGAGAGAGAGAGAGAGAGAGAGAGAGAGAGAGAGAGAGGGGGGGGGAGAATCCAAAATCTAAATCTGATTCCGGGCTCAAACTGACAGACTGTGAGATCATGACCTGACCTGAAGTCAGATGCTTGACCAATTGAGCCACACAGGAGTCCAAGAAAACTGTGAGTTTATAAGATATTACATTTGTTTGAAAATCATATAATTGGCTTTACACCATATGCTATTGGCTTTAGTAAAGACTTTAGTAACAGATTCATCAACCCACTTACGCTAATTAATATATTAACTTCCAAAATATCACCTTCAGTGGGTCTGCTCCAGGACCACATCATATTAAACGCGAACAAGCAAGCAAGCAAACAAACAAACAGACAGACAGACAGACAGAGAAACAAACAAAACAAGAACTAGTAGCAAATCATGTCGCATAATGATCCATCCCACTGTCAAATTCTGTTACTATTTTTTTGGCCAAAGAGCTTATATCAAAGGATTCTATTGTTTTCAATACAGATGAACTTCTGCAAATGGTTCAGCATATAGGTTTGAGGACATACTGAAAATGTAAAGGAAATACAGAATTTTATATTGTACAGCCTTAGGCCTCTAACTTCCATGAAACTCCAGAAGGAGAACATTATCAGCACCATGAATTCTTTCCCTGCGATCACTCCCCATTCCTGCTCCATCTCACTTCCCCAACATTATCAATATCCTGACTTTGAGCAACAGAGATTAAATTAGTCCATGTTTGAATTTTATAAAAATATAATGGAATAATATGCATTTCTTTAGATCTGGCTTCTTCCGTTCAACATTATAAGGCTCATCGATGTTGTTTTGCATAGGTGTAACTCAGGGATTGGTACTTCCACATTGTATTCCCTTACATGATTATTTAACAATTTGCTTATCCATTCCACTGTTGATTCACGTTTGGAATGTATGTTTCCATACTGTACTTATTATACGGAAGGCTGCTATGAACATTTCCCTTTTACTGTGCACAGCATGAAGCGTATCTACTACAGCGTGTTAATGTTTAGTTAGGTGCCTTAGCATTAAACCCTGGCTGTACATCAGAATCACCCTGGTGTCTTGATGTCAGTTCCACAGATCATTCTAATTTGAGCTTGGGTTAAGAACCACTAGGGTAGATGTTGAAATCACCAGACAAAAGGAGGAGATGAATCCAGTTTAAGGAATTGTCAATGGGTTCCTCTTTCTGGACAATAAAATGTAATGTAAAAATTATTTTGTGGCCATAATGAGATCACTTTCCTCCTCCTCCTCTTCCTCCTGCCCCTCCCCCCTCCTCCTCCTCCCCCCTCCTCCTCCTCCCCCCTCCTCCCCCTCCTTCCCCTCCTCCTCCTCCTCCTCCTCCTCCTTCTCCTCCTCCTCCTCCTCCTCCTCCTCCTCCTCCTCCTTCTTCTTCTTCTTCTTCTTCTTCTTCTTCTTCTTCTTCTTCTTCTTCTTCTTCTTCTTCTTCATCTTTTTCTTCTTTTCTTCTTTTTTCATAAAGCTCCTACACAATAAGACTACCTATAGGCTTTTAGAGACTCTGCATGGCTTCCATAATATGTTCAACTATCCCCAAATTCTCAAAGGAAACATCTTTAGACATTTTTTAAATATATGTGTTCCATGATATGGCACACTTGAGTGAGAGCTTAGGGTCTCAAATATCTAGACATATCCTACTTTGGTATCCCAGCTCCATAAATACTGAGACTGGAAAAGGCAAGAGTTAATTTTCCATGGTCCAGATAAAGACAGAATTAAGTGAGATCTCCTTAGTAGTACCTGTTACAATAGAAAATTTAGTTGGTGCTCTTTAATTTTCTAGTTTCCTGAAATTGCTTTTTGGATTCATGCCCAGAATCTGTCTTGATGAATATATGTAAGAGAATGAAAGCCAAAAACGAACAATGTGACTCTAGAAAGTACTGCAACAGTTAACATTGAGGTATCACAAAACTCTGAAAACACGTTCTTCAAGTTCAGTCTCCAATATGCACTGAGAGGTAGGAGAAAACGGAGGTCATGCTATAACTCTTTTGTGAAACGTGAAGATATGTGCAGTAACTTATTATTTTTGTGAAGTTAGGTAATTGCCTCTGGATTGTGATGTAAACGCTGTTTCAGGTTGCACTTGAATCCAAAAATTCCTTCAGCAGACTCCCCTCCCACCTGATTTGACGTTGACTCAACCACTTCACCAAGAAAGATTTCTAAACTTTGACCATGTTTGAGTGTTTATAAAAGTTTCTAAAAGCATGGAAGACCTCATCCTTGCCTTCAAGAAACTTATAATATTTGAGGGTAGGAAAAACCCAAACACCATACAAAGCACAGTAAGACTTCAAGGTCAAGTTTCATGTATCAGGAGAAGTCCACTGAGCTGAGTTGATCAGTAATGGCATCTCAGAGGCATAGCACAAAGAATCTTAAAGGATGACCAAATTTCTAGCTGGCAGGCAGAAAGGAGAAGGACAAAGGAAACAAAAACAAATGTGTGGGGGAAAAAAGGAGGGGCAGGCATTCCAAGAACAGTGATAACAACCATGTTGGAGTTTGAGATTCTTCTACAACAGTGGCCATTAAGTATTTTTGACGACGACAAAGACTGGGTAGAAGATGAGGTACCTACATAACCCATCAATTCCATCATCTTATGTCAGGAGGTCTTGTTGACAGCGAAGAATTGGAGACCATCAGTTAGAACCTCTAGATGGTGATAACAAAGCAATTTGGTAGAAACAAAACAACGGAAAGTTATAATTCTAAGCAAACTTCTGTAAGTGTGTGAATTAATACCCAATCAATAAACAATTGAAATCCATGACCAACTTAAGACCCCTCTTGTGTTTCTCTGTTAATGGAACATTGTCTTCAGTTGCTCAAGTGGGAAAGAGACTCCTTGTCAGTCGTCCCCTCCTCAACGTCTTTCCTGTGATCCATTCAGCAGAAGAGGTTCTCAACTCCACCTCCAACGTATGCCAAGCCAGCTAGTTTCTCACCACCTTCTGCCTACTCTCGGTTTTCGTTCTTAGCCTCATGCTGCCTTTCCCTTCCCACCAAAATCCCAGTTCATTCTTTTCACTGCATCAGGAATGCAATCCAAAAATCCTGAATCTGAGCAGTTCATTCCTCTGCTTAAAACAACCCTCTAATCTCCACTGTACTCAAAATGACACATAGAATCTGTAACGTGACCACCAGACGTTGGCAGTCCTGCCTCATCACCCCTCTAATGCCATCTTTCCTCATTCTCCTTTCATTAGGTGATTGGGACCGTCTCTTCTCCTGGTTTCTCAAATTAGACCCACGTAGGTTCCGCTTAGGATGCATTTTGGTTCGCTAGATTCCTTACAGTTCTTGCTACAGGTCCAAGTTTGAATAAAGGACTTTTCTCCCCAAGAAACCTTTGTTGGCCAATCCTCTAATCGAGATTTTGTCCGCCCTGTCATTCCTTCTCATAACATTTAGTCTTTTATTTAACAGCATTTGCCACAAGTTGTGATTACACATGTACCTTTTGTAGCTGAGGTTTGAAACATCCTGAATATATGGAGCGTGCATGTTTGATTATCACTGTGTACTTGAACCTAATAGCACCTGACACCTAAGGTGGTCAATATGTATATCCACAGTGCCTGAAATAGGGGACTTTTAAGTATCTCCCGGTGTGCTGGACTGCAATATACATTCAAGTCTTTAATAATCTCTACCACCAAATTTAGTATTCATATACAAAAAAGGGAAGGGTCACCTCCTCGAGAATAGGAAAAACAGTTTGCCTCGTTGATAGCTTCTATGGTGTAGCTTACATTTTGACCTACAAAAGACCCCACCCTGGAGATACAGTTTGCATGGATGTCGTGACAACTATGAGGAAATCAAAACAAAATACAGTGTTTATTGAGTGTAATGTGCCAGGATTCTTTCCACACGTTTTACAGCATTACCAATAACCTCACAACTATACTGAACATAGGCGGTATACTTCCCCTTTACAAATTGGAAAAGCAAACTCTGCATTTGCCTACAATCTAAGATCTGGCTGGTAGAAGAAATTGATGGGACCAGGTAATTTAAAAAATCCACAATTTTGTCCAAGGTAACCTCTGGGAAATCAGAAAATGAGCGGCTTTCATAAGTGCAGCTGCCCAGCGCCTTTCGGAGGAGCCGTCTGTGTGGAGCCGGGGCTTTGGCGCCATCACATCTCCAGGATCTCACTACCAGGAGAAACCCCCATTGTTGGGAAGGGCGAGAACATCCATCCATGGCAACTTAAGGTGTTTTAACCCCTGTCAAGATAGTGCAAACCTCCAATGACTTCATTCGGTACTTCAAGGAGCAAATCAAAGCACACCTCGTGGGATTTTCAAAAATCACTCTGAGATGAGAAATCAAACAAGGAAAGTCATAGCAACACAAAGCAAGTAACACTTTCCAAAACACACCGCCAGAAGGGCCAGGCCATGGAGAGGGGATGAGCCCACATTAATGTAGCAGTGCTCTCAGGTGCAGAGCACATAAAACAAAACAAAACAAAACACAACAACAACAACAACAACAACAACAACAACAACAACGACAACAAAAACGTTAAAACACATAAGGAATAGAAAACTATCCACAATGATGAAACGGAAGAATTCCCCTCAGAAGAAATTCCAGGAGAAGTGACCGTTAAAGAATTGACCCAAATAGATAAAAGCAGTATAACAGCAAAAATTTAGAATAATTGTATAAGATTAATCACTGGGCTTGAAAAAAGGCATAGAAGACAACAGAGAATTTAGTATAGCAGTGATAAAAGAACTAAAACATAGCCATGGTTAATTAAAAAGGCAATGACATAGGGATTGATTTAATCACTGATACAAAAACAGATAAGCTGGAAACTTGGATGTCTATCACTGAAGTTAATAGTTATGCGATCGTAGCAATAGCTAATTCTAAAAAACTATTAAATAATGAAAAGCAGAAAGCTAAAATATGTCAAGGTTTAAATACCTAGCATGAGCCGTGCAGCTGTATAGTTTTTAAAAATTCTAGGATATCAAATAATATTATGTGATAGCCATTGTAACACATGCGATGTTCACCATTTCTACCTTTGCTCTTCTACATGTGGAGTAATACGCTATTGGGCCTTATAGAATATCTGAAAAAATGAATACTAAAAATTAAAAAAATTTTTGAAAGTATATGTTGCTAGTGAGTTTGTCATGTCAAACAAAGTTATAAATAGGTGTTATTTCCAAACCCTATTCACGTGCACTCTTATTATGGCTAGAGTCCATAAAAAGTTATTGCACAATTGCGATAAACATGATTACCAGTGCAATCTATTTTTTTTAATTCCATTTGTTCATTTATTTGAAAGCCAGAATAGAGCATAGAGAATGTACCCTGTAGGTTCTGCATTCTCTCCTTGATTCCAAATGTCTTATTTAGGATGCTACCATAAAGACGGTAAAACAATATTATCTGTACCATGAACGTGTAAAATTTGGTACACCTCACTAGTATTACAATTTTACTGATTAGCATATGTGTTTACAAATACACAGGTGTGCACTGGGTGAAGTTAGATGTTTCATGCTCCTATCCATATCATGAGGAATCCAATATATTTTAAAGAGTTAGATTCCAGTTACCAATTCTAATGTGGGATTACATGCACAGTTCTTGCTTATTTCTCACTTATTGTGCAATTATGAAGTAAACATAGAGCCCAAAGAGTAAATTCTTTTTATCTACACTTAACTGAACATATATCACTGAAAGTCAAACTTTGGCCTTTCAAAGATGACATGAGACTGAACGCGGAAAACCCAAAAGACTGCATGAAAACGCTGCTAGATCTGATACATGAATTGACCAAAGTCAGAGGATACAAAATCAGTGTAAAGAAACTGGTTGCATTTCTATACACCAATAAGGAAGCAACAGAAAGAGAAGTCAAGAAATTAATGCCAGTTACAATTTCACCAAGAACCCTAAAATACCTAGCAAGAAACCTAACCAAAGATGTAAAAGATCTGTACGGTGAAAAGTATAGAAAATGTATGAAGGAAAATGATGAAGACACAACAAAATCAGGGGAAAAAAAGCAATCCATGCCTATAGAGTGGAAGAATGAATAGTGTTAAAATGTCAATACTACCCAAAGCAATCTACACATTTAATGCAATACCAATCAAAATTGTACCAACATTCTTCTCCAGACTAGAGCAAGCAATCTGAAAGTTTTCACGGAACAACCAAAGAACCTGAGTACTCAAACTTATGTTGAAAAAAGAAAGCCAAAGTGGGAGGCAGGCCAGACTCTAGCCTCTCCTACGAAGCTGTAATCATCAAGATAGTATGACATTGGCACAAAAGCAGGCACATTAACCAATGAAACAGAATAGAGAACCCAGAAGGGGCCCCACAAATGTATGGTGAACTAATCTTTGACAAAGCTGGAAAGAGAATCCAATGGATAGAAGACAGTCTCTTTACAAATGGTGCTGGGAGAACTGAACAGCAACATGATGAAGAATCAACTAGATGACTTTCTTATTTTTTTTTAATTTTTTTTTCAACATTTTTAATTTATTTTTGGGACAGAGAGAGACAGCATGAACGGGGGAGGGGCAGAGAGAGAGGGAGACACAGAATCGGAAACAGGCTCCAGGCTCCGAGCCATCAGCCCAGAGCCTGACGCGGGGCTCGAACTCACGGACCGCGAGATCGTGACCTGGCTGAAGTCGGACGCTTAACCGACTGCGCCACCCAGGCGCCCCTAGATGATGACTTTCTTACAACGTGCACAAAAATAAATGCAAAATGGATGAAAGACTTAAATGTGAGACAGGAAACCTTCAAAACACTAGAAAAGAAAAGAGGAAAAAAAACCCTTTGACCTCAACTGCAACAATTTCTTCCTTGACATGTCTCAAAAGCCAAGGGAATGAAAAGCAAAAATGAATTTTCAGGACCTGGTCTACATAAAAATCTTCTGCACTGCAAAGGAAACAATCAGCCAAATTAAAAGGCAACTGATGGAACGAGTGAAGATATTTGCGAATGACATATTGGTAAAGGGTTAGTGTACAAAATGTATCAAGAACTTACCCAAGTCACACCTGGAAAATGTAATACAGTGAAAAAATGGGCAGAAGACATGAATAGACACTTTTCCAAAGGAGACATCTAGATGGCCCACAGACATATGGAAAGATGCTCAACATCACTTATCATCAGGAAAATACAAATCCAAGCCACACTGAGATACCACCTCACACTAGTTAGTGTGGCCAATATGAGCAACTCAGGAAACCACAGATGCTGGTGAGGATATGGAGAAAGAGTAACCCTCTCTCACTGTTGATGGGAAAGGAAACTGGTGCACCACTGTAAGCATGAAACCTACAGACAGCACACTGACTCTAAACGCATATCTTTCCATAATAACACTGAATTTCAATGGACTAAATGCCCTCACCAAAAAACATAGCATATCAGAATGGATAGAAAAAACAAAAACAAAAAGACAAAACAAGACCCATCTCTTTGCTGTCTACATGAGACTGATTTTAGACATGAGGACACCTTCAGATTGAAAGGGAGGGGATGGAGAACTATCTATCATGCTACTGGAGGTCAAAAGAAACCTGGAGTCGCCAACTTATATCATACAAAGTAGAGTTTAAATTAAAGGCTGTACCAAGAGATGATGAAGGGCTTTCTATATTAATTTCAGGGTCTCTCCATCAGGAAGAGCTGAACATTTAAATGTCTACACACCAAATTCGGAGACACACAAATATATAAAACAATTAATTAAAAACAGACAGAACCTTGTTGATAAGAATGTGGTAATTGCAGGGACATTAATAAATCACCGAAATAAAGATGGCAAATCTCCAAAAGCATGGAGATTAAAAAACATCCCACTAACGAAAAAATGGGTCAACCAGGCAATTTGAGAAGAAATTAAAAGATATAAGGAAACAAATGAAAATGAAATACAACAATGCAAACTCTTCGGGATGCAGCAAGGGCAGTCCTGACAGGGAACAACAAACAAAACTAAACAAAATAAAACACCAACAAAAACAACAAGAAACATTGCTATCCAGGCCTTTATCAAAAACAAGAAAAGTGCCCAATACAAAATCTAACAGCACACCTAATGGAACCACAAGCAGAACAGCAAAGACACCCCAAACCGAGCAGAAGAAGAGGAATAATAAAGATCAGAGCAGAAATAAACAATATGGAGTCTAAAAGAAAACAGGAGAGCACATCAATGAAACCAAGAGTCGTGTTTTTGAGAAAATACACACAAGTGATAAACATCTAGCCTGGCTTCTCAAAAAGAAAGGAGAGGGGACCCAAATAGGTTAAATCACAAATGAAAATGGATTTATTACAACGAATCCCTCAGAAATTCAAGCAATCATCAGGAAACACTATAAAATCTTCTACGACAAGAAACCTGACAACCTGGAAGAAATGGACAAACGCCTCCATACCCACACACTTCCAAAACTCAAACGGCAAGAAATAGAAAATGTGAACGCACCCATAACTAGTGAGATAATTGAATCAGTTATCAAAAATCTCCCAATATATAAGAGTCCTGGACCAGGTGGCTTCCCTGGCGAATTCTAGCAGACATTTAAAGCAGAGATAATAGCTATCCTTCCCAAGCTGTTCCAAAAAATGGAAATGAAAGGATACTTCCAGACTCATTTTATGAAGCCAGCACTACTTTGATTCCCAAACCAGACAGAGACACAGAAAAAAAGGAGATTTACGGGCCAATATCCCTGATGAATAGGGGTGCAAAAATTCTCAGCAAGATACTAGCAAATCACATTCAAAAGCATATAGAAAGTATTATGCAACACAATCAAGTTGGATTCATTCCTGGCCTGCAGGGCTAGTGCCATATTCACAAATCAATCATTGTGCTACATCACATTAATGAAAGAAAAGATAAGAACCATAGTCCACTGTCATTAGGTGCAGAAAAAAGTATATGAGAAAATACAGCTTCTATACTTAATACAAACCCTCAAGAAAGTTGGGATAGAAGGAATCTACTTTAAACATCATAAAAGCCATTTATGAGAAGCCCACAGTAAATATCGTCCTCAATGGGGAAAAACTGAGAGCATTCCCCGTGAGATCAGGAACAAGACAGACATGTCCACTCTCACCCCGGTTGTTGAACATAGTGTGGGAAGGCTTAGCATCAGTAATCAGACAGTAAATGAAATTAAAGGTATCATCACTTGCAAAGATGAAGTCAAACTTCCACTTTTTGCAGATGGCATGACACTATACATGGAAACTCCTACAGACTCCATCAAAAGTACTCTAGCGCTGATGCATGAATTTAGCAATGTTGCAGGGTACAAAATCAATGTATAAAAATTGTTTGTGTTTTATACACCAATTGTGAAGCAACAGAAAGAGAAATAAAGAAAAGAAACACACTGACAATGCACCAAGAGTCATAAAATACATGAATAAACCTAACCAAATTTGTAAAAGATCTGTATGCTGAAAACCATAGAAAGCTTGTGAAGGACATTGAAGAAGATACAGAGAAAGCGAAAAACTTTCCATGCTCGTGGATTGGAAGAATAAATATTGGCGACATGTCAATACGACCCAACGCAGTCCTCACATTATATGCAGTCCCAATCACATTGCACCAGCATTCTTCTCCAAGCTGGAACAAGCAATCACAAAATGTGTATGGAAACACAAAAGACCCTGAATAGCCAAAGTAATACTGAAGAAGAAAACCAAAGTGAGAGGCACCACAATGCCAGACTTTAGCCACTACCGCAAAGCTATAACCATCAAGACAGCATGGTATTGGCACAGAAACAAACACATCGACTTAATGGCATAGAACAGAGACCCCAGAATTGGACCCACATACGTATGGCCAACTAATCTTTGACAGAGCAGGAGAGAATATCCAATGGAAAAAAGGACAGCATCCATTTAACAAATGGTGCTGAGATAAGTGGACAGCAACACGCAGAAGAATGAAACTCGACCACTTTCTTACACCACTCACAAAAATAAACTCACAATGGATGAAGGGCGTGAATGTGAGACAGGAAACCATCAAACCCTTGAGGAGAAAGCAGGAAAAATCGTCTTTGACCTCACCGTCAGCAAGTTCTTACTTGACACATCTCCAAAGGCAAGGGAACTAAAAGCAAAAATGAACCATCAGGACCTCATCGAAATAAAAATCTCCTCCACAGGGAAGGAAACAATCAACAAAACTAAAAGGCAACTGACGGAATGGGAAAAGATGTGTGCAAAAGTCATACTGGATAATTGGCTAGTATCCAAAACCTATCAAAAGAACTCACCAACTCCACACCCGGGAAACAAAGAATCCAGGGAAGAAACGGGCAGAAGACTTGAACAGACACTGTTCTAAAAAAGACATCCAGATTGTCAAGAGACACATGAAAAGATGCTCAACAGCACTCCTCGTCGGGGAAATCCAAATCAAAACCGCACTGAGATACCACCTCATGCCAGTCAGAGTGGCTACAGTGAGCAAATTAGAAGACTATAGATGCTGGTGAGGATGTGGAGGAACAGGAACCCTCTTGCACTGTTGGTGGGAATGCAACCTGGTGCAGCCGCTCTGGAAACCAGTGTGGAGGTTCCTCAAATCGTTAAAAATAGATCAACCAGAAGA
This sequence comes from Neofelis nebulosa, assembly GCF_028018385.1. Lineage (NCBI taxonomy): Eukaryota > Metazoa > Chordata > Mammalia > Carnivora > Felidae > Neofelis > Neofelis nebulosa. The sequence continues at coordinate 4,714,548 of NC_080801.1, forward strand.
CCCAGTAATAGCACTACTAGGAATTTACCCAAGGGGTACAGGAGTGCTGAGACATAGGGGCACATGTACTCCAATGTTTATAGCACTACTTTCAACAACAGCCAAACTATGGAAAGAGCCTAGCTGTCCATCAACTGACAAGTGGATAAAGAAGTTGTGGTTTATGTATATACAATGGAATACTACTTGGCCATGAGAAAGAATGAAACCCGGCCATTTGTGGCAACGTGGATGGAACTGGGGGGTATGACGCTACGTGAAATAAGTCAGGCAGAGAAAGACAGATACCTTATGTTTTCATCCATGTGTGGATCCTGAGAAACTTAGCAGAAGACCATGGGCGAGGTGATGGGGGGAAAATGTTATAGAGAGGGAGGGAGGCAAACCATAAGAGACTCTTCAATACTGATAACAGACTGAGGGTTGACGTGGGGTTGGGGAGAGGGGAAAGTGGGTGACGGGCATTGAGGAGGGCCCCTGTTGGGATGAACACTGGGTGTTGCATGGAAACCAATTGGAAAATAAATTACATTTAATGAAAAAGGAAATCCAGGGGTTGCTCTTACTGAATATGAGGATAGCTTTCCATTTTCAGCACTTTATGAGCGTGAGGTAGTAGTAGCTTAAGCTGCATAGATGAAAGTTTTGTTTGTGTGTTTAAGAAAAGGAGTTGAATAAAGACAGAGGCCTGTCACATGTATCACGTTGACCTTGGCAAGTTTCTCTTCTAATTGTTACCGTGACTTATCACTCTAAGTGATTCACATAGTTTGGAGTCAACCTTTCATGCGGAAGTGGATTTCAATTGATCGTGGTAGGTGGTCCTTGTAGTATTTTGTGAATGAATTATGTGGTGATGATGGATGGACTATGCTGGTTGCTTTCAAAAGCACTTACACGGACGGTGTAACACATTTTCTACCCTTCGAATCCCATACGGTCTCTTACTACCTTGTGTATGACTTACCTGAAATATCATGAATTGGTAGGTAGTGAATAGGTTTTAGTGGCACTGAATGCCCTACTGGCCACTCACACAGAATTCGTTGACGCTTCGCTCTTAAGCACACAACGACTCGGTCTTCCCTAAGCTGCATGAAAGTGAGCATGGATACTAACTAGGCCAACTGTTTGCTGCTGCTGTGAAGAACAGCTTCGTGAACTGTGAGCTGTAGCAACAGGTATGGAACCCTAAGCAAGGAACAGTATATCGGTGTTCTTTGAAAGGGTAGAGTAGTTATTTCAATTTGGCTTTCAGTGCGTTGCATGACAAGGCATTTAATTAGCTAAAACACTCATAGAGTCATGTTTGATTGCAAGTTGTGTGTACTCTCCACCGCTAAGTGTCATTTCATGTTAGATGGAATTAATGGAGGCTGAAGCACCCGTCATTCACCTCTAGGACAACCCTCTTGAACTCGTGAAGAATTATGGGCCTTCTCAGGTAAGATTACGTGCAGGTCTTTCTCAAGGGCATAATCTGAAACACAGCCAAACCTAAGGCAGCTTTGGGCAGCCCACCTTGATAAGATATGCAGACATTGTGACCTCACAAAGCGCCTGGTCTCCTAGCAACTGCGGTGTAACTCTCACAGCCTTCCTCCTGATTTGGCTTCATGGTAGGAAATTCATTAGGGTCCTGAGGCGGCTGCGAAACCTGGCAAGTGCGGCGGCCCCTAGCGGCCTCACATCCTGAGCAGCATGAAGAGGCGGAGGCGCTGGCCCAGGGCGGCCGTGGCCCCGGCCATTGGGGGAGGAGCCTCTAGCGCTGCAGGAGGGGCCGCGCTGGAGCCGCCTGAGGAGAGGGTGGTGTACATGCGGTGGCAACCGTCCAACTGTCGCCGGCCAACAGCACCAAGGCGCTGATCGACGCTTTCAAGCTATTCCTGCCCCGCAGCACGGAGTTCAGGAGCTCGACGCGGAGCTCTGGAGCTACCTCTGCAGCCTCAAGCACCAGTTCTCCCCCCACATCCTGCGCAGCAAGGACGTCTATGGCTACCTCCCTCCTGACCCTGGCCCTGGACCCCCGGCACCAGCCCCCCGAGGCCCACCTCCAGACGCGCCCGCCAGCTACCAGGCGGAGGCGCCACGGAGCCCGGACGGTGGCGGTAGGCCAGAGGAAGGTGCCGCCCCCGCCTCCGCCGTCCCGCGAGGATAGCAGCCCCCGCAAGCCCGCGGCCTCCTGGCCCTACTCCGGGGTCCGCACCCTGGAGGAGAGTGGGAGGGCGGCCACCCCGACGTTGACCACCTTCCCCACCATTCGCGTAGCGGGCGACGTGTGGGTCGAGAGCAGCCTGCCAGAAGCGCTACGCCAGGCGCGCCAAGTCCTGGGAGTGAACCTGGAACCCGTGGTGAGACTCCGCCTCTTCCCAGTGCCTGGGCTTGAGATATGGGGCACCGCCGCGCGACCTCTCAGCCCCAGGACGGGTTGTGCCTGGAGGGATGAACCAGGGACAGCCGGGACCGCGTCCCCTAGTGCACTTTACAGGAGAAGAAGCACAAGACGGTCCTGGCCAGCGCCCCCTGGATGCGCCGCCGCCTTCTGGGACTCCGGGGCAGCTGTGCCCCTCTGCTGCCTCCCAGCACCGGGTATGCGGAGGTAGAAGACCCCTGGACCGCAAGGGAGGTCCCCTTTCTTCCTAACCCCAGATTGAGATGTCTCCAGGACTGTAGGGGCAGATCCATGTTCTCTCTTGTTCCCTCATTGGTCTGAAGTCGTCAGAAGAAGCCATTCCACCCCCACCCCCTCCAAAGGAATTTGGTTCCATGCTTGTGTAATAAAGCTAGAATTCCCTTGCTGTTCACCCACCTCTGGCTCCTCCCGCCTCATTTTCTTTCTTTGTCTCCTTTTTTGACTGCCACTCTTTCTGGACGAAAGATCGAATATGTGTGGAAAGTTGTTGCAATAGTTGGTATTCTCAATACCAATGGCAATAGTGGGTATTCTGAGTCCCACACCTTTCCGAGTTAACTGGATTCCAACGCTTTGACCAAGGATATTTTCGAAGAATTTCTAAGAAATTCAAGCGTATCACTGTTAATAATGTAAGGATTTGTATGGCTTTGAATGTCATGGGCTCGGTGATTACTAACCAAAAGATTCAAAGTTCAACTGTGTACACATTCTTAAGACGTTTCTAAAGATTTTATATTGAAATGTAATGTTTATGTTTACTGAGCTCCTAAAGGAAATGGTAGACACTCGGGAAGTTTTGTTGAGTAAAATTAACTTGGGAAATTCTTTATAATTGGGTAAAATTGAAAGTGCATTGAGAAACCACACGGTTTCTATTAAAAACCAATGAGTGATTTTCAATAAATAAATAACTAAATGAATGAATGAATAAATATATAAATGAATGAATGAATAAATAAATAAATAAATAAATAAATAAATAAATAAATAAATAAATAAATAAATAAAAAACTGGTGCTGGTTATGGACATGGATGGAATCCACTCGGAATTGACTTGGCCTTGTACTAATCTCACACACTGATCTGGGAATCTTTCCAGGATAATTTATTTTAAAATGGAAATCACATAGAATAAATGAGTAGGGGTAAGTGTGGTGACTAAAGCTGCATACATAATAGCCGTTGGAATTCTCTGAAGTATTACTGATCTAGAGCGGTGGTACATTTTTTTTTTGGCACCAAATACCTGGTTGAGGTTATCTTTGGGCAAAATAGATTTTCCTCACTTGTTTTTGTCGTTGTTGTTGGATAACAGGAAATATCCACATTACCATGCATCACTCTTATAAAAATCATGGCAGTTGGTTAACAGTTTTGCTCCAGGACTTTCCTTTATTATCTTATGTCCATGCACAGTTATGTTAGCAGGTATTGGTCTTTTTGTTTGATAATCAAAGACCAGAGGGATCAAACAGGAGAGCCACACAGAGTACTTTTCACTTTCATGATCGTGTTTGTATCCTGTGGCCCAGCATGGAATTCTGGATTATCCAAGTGACCTCAGTTATTGGTGGCAGCAAGACTTAATGGTTTTTAGTCAGTGGTGCCGCAGCCAGATTTTACTGCGATAAAATCGGAAGGGCCAAGGAGTGAGTTTGTACCACTATTCTTTCAAGTTTAAGTGTTCTGCAATAGAACCATCCATCCCAGGCTGAAACATGACCTATTAAATCTTCAAGATTACGGTTTCTCTCTGCTTGGCAGCTTTTTAGGGCAATAATGAGAGTTGTGATTTTTTTTTAATTTTCTTTTAATGTTTATTTATTTTTGAGACAGAGAGAGACAGAGCATGAATGGGGGAGGGTCAGAGAGAGAGGGAGACACAGAATCTGAAGCAGGCTCCAGGTTCCGAGCTGTCAGCACAGAGCGCGACACGGGGCTGGAACCCACGGACCGTGAGATCATGACCTGAGCCGAAGTCGGACGCTTAACCGACTGAGCCACCCAGGCACCCCGAGAATTGTGATTTTGACTCTCGGGCTTGTAGAGTTCAAATGGCATAGCTTCCTAATATACAGTTTCCAGTAAACCTCATATTCTTTTTTTCACTAGTCAGTGATAATGTGTTGTTACAAATACTGCCACATGAGTAAGTAAAAGTGAATAATTATTTAAAAGATGGAGAGTGTTAAATTATACTCGTTTCATAGGAAGCTTATAAAAATTTTCGTTACTAGCTTCCATTGCCAATGGTATTTCAAATACATAGGTTTTTCTCCCCCACCCTTCCCAAATTAACTGTTTTAGCTAATTAGCCCCTGAGGAAAAGATACATATTTGTACATCTTCCCTATTGTATTTAATTGTATAATAATTAAAAATGAATCCAATGACCATATTAGAATGTAAATTCGACATATAGCTTATCGAGGTAGCTTCCCAGAGGGTTTTGAAATTAGATGTAGCTGGGAGGATAACTTAGCTCAGCACAGCTTTGAAACACAACCATTGACACCATGCAGTTATTTGAACTTAACTGAGAACGTTAGTTTTTCCCTGCTATACCTTGTTATTTTATTGCACTTGAACTTGCATTCATGCTTTGGGTTATCTGGGCTATCTGATTTCGGTTTGGATCTGAATGTCCATCCTAAATTCAATATGTTGTTTAGCTGGTCCCGTAAAAAATATTGCCATTTCTAGTTTAAAAAACAGGATGGTAAAAAAAAAAAAAATCTTTGTTTTTGCCTAGTTTTTAGCAAAACCTTGCTGAAGTTTTGTTTTACAACTTATAAAATGTGAAAAAACAACTAATATAGTTGATTCGTATATTAATAGGAAAATGAAAGTATTTTATGTATCCTTTTGGGCAGACCGTGAAAAGGAACTTGACACGGTGGCATTTCTGGTGAGGCATTCATTTACTGTCTTCTAAAAAGAGTCTGAGGTCAGGTTGTACAGATTTTTGAAATAAATCCCATAGTCTTTTTTCATTCTCGTACCTTTATGTCTCATATGGCACAAGTAAGGAGGAAGTTTATGACCTTGCTATGCTTGAGTGCCTATATGTGATGACTGGCACCTCAAATAAGCTTTGAATTCCTGATGTCATTTTTATCCTCCTCTACTTGACACCCAGCAACTTAATTTTCCTTACAGAACCAGTGATGTTATAATTGTGGAGAGCAAGCTTCATTGTTGTTTACTGTCACTGTTGTGCTGTGTGTTTTGTCCAAGTTTGAGGACACAATTGTTCCAGTATAATTTAAACCGGTGGCTGACACATATTGATTTGCTGTGTGGAAGCAATACTACTATTGTTCTGAACACTGTTGAATAAAAATGCATGAAACATATTTGGATACAAAGAAATCTGAGCAATTTCGAACTCATAGTTTTTTGGTGTTCCAAGGATTGCCACAGAGCTCTTAAAATGAGTGTTTTTAGTGCATATATAATTTATATATATAATATTTGTATTATTTAGTGGGTATAATATTATATAGTGGATATATATATATATATATATATATATATATATATATATATATATGTAATATTTGCTTCCTTGGTGTGCTTAAAATATTTTTGGTAGATTGTCATGTCTTACGGGAATTAGAACTCAGTTGTTTGTCATGGAACTGAATTGTGTTCTTGGACAGTTTAATGTGCACTTATGATTAAGATTTACGATTTGCTTGTACTTTTCTTTTTAATGTATTAACTGTAAATACGTATCAGAGAATATACAATGTCTGGCTCTTCTAATGATTTTGGAAAGATTTTGAAATGGAATCTTATGTTTGCATGTGAATCGCAAAGCAATGTGAGAAATTTTTATTACTTTTGTTAACTTCAACATCCTGGAAGCCTGGAGATATGGTTTTTATGCTATTTGGGGAGTCAACAGTATGTCAATATCAACTCTGATGATCTAGTGAATCTCTGAGACAATGCTTCATGCCTGAGTCCAAACCATGACCCAGTTTGCCACCATAAAGACTTTAAAACTGCATCAAAGTTCATTTTGAGTCCTGACTCCAACCCCCTTCTAGCAGTGATAGAAAGCCTAACACTCACGTATGTTTATATTATAAAAGAACATAAGTGTGCTGCATAAGAGTAGCAGCAGTAAAGGCTGTCCTAGAGAATAAAGTAAAGCCAGAATTTTCAATACAGCCTAGCGTGTAGACGTAGAGTGCTAGCAAGGACAGGATTCATAGTATTATGTGCCCTTGATTTGTCTTTGTGTGTGAGTTCCTATCAATAATTGGAGGCAGCAGCGTCCTAACTGTGGATCACATTGACTGCGGTGGGATGAAAGATTGACCACTGGAAACCATTAGAACTGCACGTAAGTTACAGAAATGCTCTGTGCTTTAGCTTCCTGAAGAATCACATGTGGTTAGTAAAATAAACTATTGGACTACTGAAAGGATTAAAAAAGGATGGTAATGGGTGAACACATAGAAAATGCTTCATAAATGCTATTAATTGGAGGCATGTGGGCTGAAAATAAATATATATGCTGAGAGGTACTTGCGAGTTTCACATCCTGAAAATAGAGTGTGGTCTGAGAAAGCCAAAAGACAAATGATGAGAAGGTAATGTAGGAGTGGGTTTAATTGACGAAAGAAACAGCAGGGGGTGAGGTTAATAAAGTTGATTCATTAGGTAGTTTTCACTGTTGGAGGTTTTCTAGACTTCCTTAGATATTTGGGGTCTTTTTGTCCTTTGTTCTGAAATATATTTAAAACATACTGTTATATATATTAAACTATCTGAGAATTTGTACAAATAATAAGAGTTACCAATCACGAACTTGCCAAATGTCAACAGGAATTTCATTTTGGGGAAGCTCGGTAATGTTTGCTTTCAATCCGTGTGAGTTTACATGTAGAAAACTAAATTTGAAGCAATATGTGTGAGTTTTGTGCTTCCTGTGTTAAAGGAGACAAGTAAGTGCAGTAGTTAGATTTGAAATAGCAGAACGTTGTTACCATAGGGAAAAGAGCGCCTCACAGTTGAAGCATGGACACACTCATCTGTAGATTTGGTTCTAATGCCTGTGACTTAGCTCTCATTCCACTCCCACCTGCAGAAGGAATAACAACATTTTCTAGGTTGGGGAGCAAGCCAAAGTTAGAGTAGCTGAAATTAACAATAAAAGAATTTCCCTAGATGGAATTTATCCGGTGTTAAGAAGATCAAAACGGAGCCTGGCTGCAGATTTTGCAAGAGCAATGACTTCTCGTCAGCACTCCCTTGTCTTGGCAATGTCACCTTACACTGAAATTTATAACATGCGCAACATATCCAGAGCCCAAAAGGAAAGCAGTGCTCAGACAATATGGGACAGTATGGCTCCCAAGCAAATTTGCATAAATATTCTAGGGGACTCAAACTGAACTTCTCTTACTTTGAAAGGTATTCATAGAAATGTTAGTGTTGAGATTATTCCAACAACTGAAATTAGTTATGTAAAATGTGTATAAAGTACATGTATTTATATGTTTATATTTATGTTTTATATAATTTAAATATATTTATGTTTAAAGTACATATTCTTTAAATGTTTAGTAGAGACAGTAGAGAAAAAAGGGTGTGTTTTAGGGGTCTGCACTCAGATTCAAATAAGATTACGGAAGTATAGTATACATTCAAAAGGACATATATTATTTTTTTCATGTTTGTTTATTTTTTGAGAGAGAGACACCGTGCGAGCAGGGGAGGGCCAGATAGGAAGCCACAGGATCGAAGCAGCCTCCAGGCTCTGAGCTGTCAGCACACAACCTGATGTGGGGCTCGAACTCACAAACCGTGAGATCATGACGTGAGCCAAAGTTGGACACTTAACGACTGAGCCACCCAGGCACCCAAAAAGGAAATGTATTATTAAAAGTATTCTGAGCACAGCTGGATGAAGTTAAGTTCAATATAGTTGTGGAACCTGCACTCAGTAAACAAGGTTCCAGTACCCCAAGGGACCACCTGTGCCTCTTTCAGTCAAGCTGTATGTCTCCTTTGGGACAGGAATTATTCTGACTTCTTACAGAATATACAACTTTTGCTTGTTTTGGGACGATAGAGAAATGGAATTATGTGTCCTATACCTAGCTTTTTTCACTCAAACTTATGTTAGTGATATTCATGTTATTGTGTGTATAGATCCTTTGTGCTCATTGGTGTATAGAGTTTCATTATATGAATAGTTTACAATATTTTGGCAACTCTTGGTGGACATGTAGGTAGGTTCTGGCTTAGGTTAATTATGAATGAAACTTCATGAATATTATAGGGCACGTTTGGTGAACATGTTTGAGAATAGTATTTATTTATCTAGGAGGGAATTTGCTGGGTCACATGTCATCCAACTTATCAGCTTTGGTAATATTCCTCCAACTGTTTCCAAAATGGTTATACCAATTTACATGAACTTCTTTCTATAGTAGTGCCTGTGTAGTGTCTGTGAGCTCTGAATACTTGATAGCCTTGCCAACACTTGCTAATACGGTCTTTTTCATGTTATCTATTCTGGCAGGTGTACAGATTTTGTTTTTATTTGAGAAATTTCAATCCAGGTATTGTATACAAATAGTTAAAAAAAAAACAACCCACAACATCCAAATTGCAGATCAGGACCTGCAGTAAAGAAAACAAAAGCTTTGTTTCCCCCAAGAACACCTCTTCCCCAGAGGCAACACTTTCTTTTGTTTTCTTTTTTCTTTTTTTTTTTAAATCAGGGTTTTTTTTTTAAACACGCCATTTTGTATGAACAATTTTAGATTTAGAGAAAATTGCACAAAAAATACAGTTTCCTCACCCCCTCTAGTTTCTATAGTACCTTGCACTCATGTGGATACGTTAATTATAAGTGGTGGATGAGCCATCATTGATTGACCCATTATCATTAGACACATTACCATTACTAACAGTTAGGGTTTATTTTGTGTTATATAGATTCATAAGTTTTGAGAAATGTAAAATGGTATGTACCTACTATTGCAGCATCATACAGAATAGTTCCACCATCCTAAAGTGCCCTGTGCTCCACCTATTACCACTTCCTCTCTCCCCCTAAACCCTAATAGCCACTGGTCTTTTTCCTGTCTGTGAAGGTGTTTTGTTGTTGCTGCTGTTGTTGTTGTTGTTGTTGTTGTTGTTGTCATTTTGTTTTGTTTTGTTTTTCCAGAATGTTATCATAGTTGGAAACGTAAAGCATATGGCTTTTTCGGATTGGATCCCTTCACTTAGTAATCCACATTTAAGTTTCCTCCATGACTTTTAAGTAGCTCCCTTTCTCCCTCTTTCCTTCCCTCCTCTTCTGTCTCTCTGCCTTCCTTTCATTAAGGGAGTTTATTTTTTAAAACAGCGTTTGGTTTCCAGAAGAAGACTGGAAGGTGCAGAGTTCCCCTGTTCTCCCTCCTACCCCCCAAAACATAGTGTTCCCTATTGTAAACTTCTTGTGTCAGTGTAGTGCATTTGTTACAATGGAGGAGCCAATATGGAAACTATTATTAACGAAAGTCCCAAGTTTGCCTTAACATTCACTGTGGTGTGCAGTTCTGTGAGTTTTGACAAATGCACAATACCATGATTCAAAGCATGTCATTGTCTTCCAAGATGTTTCACTGCCATAAATATTCCCTGTGCTTCATCTATTATTCATCTCTCCCTTCCCCCCTGAGTTCCTGGCGACCACAGGTCTCTTTACTGCCTCCATTATTTGAGACAACACTTTTAACTCTTCCAGGTTTATATTCTTTTCTTAGGTATCTTCATGAATGTAAGTAATATAGCATACTGCTGCTTATTGATTTGTCAGTTTTAAGCACCGTCTACTGACTTCCTGTGTGAAGATGACGTATAGGTCGCTTAAGCCACCTGTCTTCTCTCTCCTCACCTTCCGATATATTCCTGAACTTCTATCTTTATCCTGTTTCAGTCAGGTCCAGCCAGCCGGTGAGTCACTATCGGTAGTTTAAAGAGTTACACACGTGATGGGAAATCCCAGAAGCCAAACAAAGGATGGCGAAGCAATCAGGAATTAGTATCGTCAGAAAGCTGTTTCCACCCCCAGGGCTAGAGAAACTCAGAACCATACCTAGCAGGAACTGAGAACATCAGAGAAGAGGCTCTTGGAAAGAAGCTAGAATTTGGAGGAGATAAAATCACTGGTAGCAAGTGGAGTGGGAGAGAGAAAAACCTCTGGGCTTATACCTTCCTCCCTTTCTCCCATCAAACACCCATTGGTCAAACCCCTCTGGCAGCCAGTTGGCAAGGAACCAGGAAACACAGTCTGTAGGAGAAGTGCAGGAACTGGATCTGAGGGCAAAAAGACATAACGGATGAAGTTACATATATGGACCAGTTAGGGTTCTCCAGACACTTAGTATCAATAGGAATTGGTTCACAGGATGACGGAGGCTGAGAAGGGCAGAGCCAGGAGATCCAGTAGTTTAGTTCCAGGCAGACTCCAAAAGCCTAAGAATCAGGAGAGCTGATGATGTATGTTCCATTCCAAGTCTGAGTCTGAAGTCAGGAGACCACTATCGCAGCTTGAAGACACTCAGATACACAACAGTGGATTCTCTCTTACTCTGCCTTTTGTTCCATTCAGGTCTTCAATCGATTAGTTGAGGCCACCCAGTGTTTGGCAAGGCAATATGTTTTGCTTAGTCCACTGATATACAGATGTTCATTGTACAAAGAAATGTCCTCACAGACTCACTAGAAATAATGTGTAACCATGTATCTGGGTACCCTGTGGCTCAGCCCAGTTAAAACATGAAATTAACCATCACAAGATATAATTTTATGCATGTATGTATGTATGTATGTATATATGTATGCATGTATGTATGTATGTATGTATGTATGCATGCATGCATGTGTGAATGAATATATGTTATTTGAGGGAGAGAGAGAGAGAGAGAGAGAGAGAGAGAGAGAGAGCATATGTTCAAGCAGGATAGGGGCAGAGAGAGAGAATTCTGAGAATTCTGTCAGTGCAGAACCTAATCCGCATCTTAGTCTTATGAACAGTGAGACCATAATCTGAGCCAAAATCAAGAGTTGGATTCTGAACTCACTGAGCCACTCAGGTACCCCACAAGATGCAATTTTAAAATAGAGACCTATTTCCCTTACCTGTACTACCATTTTTCATTCCTTACATTGTAAGATAAATGTCTTCCTCACACTTGCTGCACTTTTTCTCCGTCTCCCATCAGCTTTGGACTTCTGCTTGTCATTGTTGTTAATACTGGTATTATGCTCTGCAATCAAGTGTCTTTAGATTGTTCAAGGTTGATTCTAAAACTTGAAAATTAATAAGTGGTTTAAATTATTGGGATTATTAAATAATATGCAAACATTAGAATTACTACCCTTTTCCTGGAGTCCTCGTACCTGCTCAATGAGGACATCTCTGGGATCAAGTTGAAATGGGTCCTTTTTCTTTGAATTCCATCAGTGCTTTAAACCACGCCATGTTTCACTTGGCTCATTCAGACTAAGACCATCTTATGGATATTTTCTGGTTCTCCTTAGTTTTCTAATTGCACTTCTTTGTTTTATTGCACTCTTTCAGTGTTTTCAAATCATGCCACTTATGACATCTTCCTGTCAACCTCAGAGGTCTCTTACTAGACCCTTCTTTTTTCCTGCCTCATTTAGGTGGTGACTCAGTAGGTCTGCTTCATAGCTTCCTTCCTGTGATTTTCCTCTGTTACGGTCCCAGTTTCTTTCCATGGTTTCATGGTAATATGGCTATCTGGGAAGTTAGGGAGCATTTAAAAGCCTGGACTCTTGAGCCCGACGGCCTGGGGTTAGACTTTACTTGTTCCACTTACCAACTGTGTAACTTGGATGTTGGATGAGTTCTTTGGCTTCTTTATAACCCTATTTCCTCCTCTAGAAGATAATAATCGTAACTGTATATACTTTATAAGTTTGTTGTGTGATTAATATGTAATAACATGTGAAAATAACCCATAACAGTGTCTGGCACAAAAATAAACACTGTTAATGTTGGCTATTATTAAGTATAATTTTTCTTTATTTTTTTCTCCCCTCGTTTTGCTGGAGTACGCCTTCAGATAACTTCCTAATGAAGAATGAATAGAATCAAATGTTCTGAGTCTTTGCACGTCTGAAGATACCTTGAGTCCACTCTCAAATTCAATTGATAATTTTGATAGGTGTAGAATTCTTGCTTCTTTTTTTATTTTCTTTATTTTTAATTTTTAAAGTTTCCCTCCACATTAGTTAGCATGTAGTGCAACAATGATTTCAGGAGTAGATTCCTCAGTGCCCCTAACCCATTTAGCCCATCCCCCCTCCCACAACCCCTCCAGTGACCCTCAGTTTGTTCTCCATATTTATGAGTCTCTTCCGTTTTGCCCCCTTCCCTGATTTTATATTATTTTTGTTTCTCTTCCCTTATGTTCATCTCTTCCACTCATAGAATTCTAGAGTCTAATGGCCAGTTGCCCCTTCCATCAATTATCCCCTAATCACAACACCACTGGAACTACAATATCTGCTCTTTAGAGTTTTTGACTCACAATCACTTTCACCTTCTTGTATTTTTCAAAATCATTCAGTACATCTGGCGTATGCTTAAGGAAAAGGGAATGGAGGTCCACCTTTTGAAGGCCATAAAAGAGAATTTATGAACATAGTTTAGACTGCCACAGCCTGTCTGCTGGCCTCCTATTATTCACTTTCATCCTGCATGAAAAATACCCTCACCCTACCCCAAGAATCCTCCCTCTTAAAGACCCAACCCTTGTAACATCAGCTCAAAGTCCAGGATATTTTTATCTAAATTACGTCCAGGTGTGAATGAGTCTCCTTGGGTGCACTGGTCCTCGACTATACTTCCAATCTGAAGACTTATCAATGAAGACCTATGAATTAAGCATACAACCAAAACGGGCACACAGAAAACACACACACACACACACACACACACACACACACACACACACACAAAGAAAAAACAAACAAACAAACCAATAAAACACAACCATTTCTGTTCCAAAAGAAAGGAAGGAGGTTATTATGAGATCATGAGTCACTGGTCCATAGCAATTCTGAAGTTCAGCTGGCACAGATAGGCTTTCCTTTCATTGGGGCTTAAGGCCTGCGAATGATTGTCCCTGGCTCTAGCTCCTCCGGGGTTCTGGCTTTCAACCTCCAAGTCATTCTTCCCTTTTATGAAAGGTAGCCTGTGTCTACAGCTTTATGGTTGTCTCGGCCTACTTACTGGTTGTAGGAGTTTGTGGGTCCAAAGCCTTCTTTCATTTTACTGTCTGGGATTAAGTAAACCCTTCTCTACCATGGACTTTTTCAAACCTTTATAAGGAAAAGCACTCCTAAACTTCAAGTTGTATTGTAACAGAGAGAACCCTGTGCCCCACAGTTTAGTCTGCGAGGGTATGCTTATGAGAGAGAACACCGGTAATCTCCAAGACCCTTCTTCGTTTAGGACACTTTTCTAGCATCTTTTCCCCAACGTCATCTGCTGAGTGAGGTTGGTAATAATTTCACCTTCAATAAGAGTGACATTATTGATGTTATCTGTGCTAACAAAACATGAAATTGTATTTGAATGGCATTGAGTAAGGGCAAGTAGTATCGTTTAGGGACGTGTTCAGCTGTCACAGAAAGGCTGCCACCAGTGGCATGAACAAAGAGAGTTTTACTCACAAAGAGGCTGTACGCTGTGCCCCATAAAGGCAGCAATGTCATCTGCAGCAGGCTGCATGGAATGGCAGAGCTGCCAATTTCTTTATGACCCACTACAAAATTTTGGGAAAAAAGGTAGCAGCCGTTAATATAATATTACCAATATTTTTACCACTTACCATCTTCAAGATGCATCACATGTGTGAGCATTTCAAGCTCACAGCACATCTGTGAGGGAGAATTGTTGATGTCTTTTGGAGGTCATTCATTTTCTTCTTACGTCAAAACTTAGCTGTCATATTTCTAGGGCATGTGGCTTCGCCAAATCCCCTCCTAGGTTTCCTTTGCTTATCAATGCATCAAGCAAACTCATAGGAATTCTAGAAGTTAATACTTGTGAGTCATGGAGAAACCAGTTCTGCCTTATCAAATCACATTAAATACTCATGCCATTCAGTATACTCTCAGATGAACCTTTGGAAGATGCTCGCTCGTGTGTTAGCGTTGTATTTCTGTTGGCAAGAACCTTGCCTCCTAGGAGGCACTGTAACTTTCATATTTATTAGTAATTGCCAATGAAGTAAATAACAAGAGTTTTGTTTGTCTTCTTGTTGACACGTTATAATGTATACTAAGTTACCCCGTTTCCTTGTTTAATTTGTTCGCATCATATACCCACTGCAATATCATCACAGAACAATGGTGGTCCAAATGTAGCATCATCAGCTCTGGAAACTTCAGATATGGCCACGGTAACAGTTATGGCCACGGTAACAGTTAGGGTGGACTCCATCCAATTCTTGGCCACTTGGGCTTGTCTGATTATCTCCGTTTATCTACCTCACACCCCACACGCCCAGCCCAGCAGCACTGAGAATCTGGTTAGTCAGTGAATCTCCAGCAGATACAGATGCAGACCATTTCTCTGGATAATCTTTATGGTTGACTGTGGCCTGGGAAGCAGCACTGGTTCAGACAGAAACACCTGATTTGGGTGCCATCAAGAAGGGTCTGTGCCCTCCCTGAGAAATGGGACAGTATGCATTTCAAACACTTCAAGTCTCCACTGCTCCCTGCAGAATTCTGTGTTTTGTTGCTTTCATCCACCTACCAAAGCAACCCAAACTTTATGCTAAAGAGAGTGGGCCTCGTGTGTCCTTTGCAGATTGCAATGCTGTTACTAGTTTGGGTTATCTTAACAAACACTGGCAAATTATCTAAAAATGTAGAATTACGTGTGAATTCAGAATCCGTACCTGTGGTAAGCCCTCCATGATTCCGTTGATTAGGGAGAGGTATCACACCATAGTGTAAGAAACCCTGCCTTTGAATGCTACAGCTCTATGGACTTTCAAAGCACTATTTCTAACCTAGTTATCAAAAGTCGTTAAGTCTTTGTGAGTATACATTCAGAGCTTTTTTAAGATCTGGATCTTAGTCTCCAATTTTTCATTACCTTCCTTTCCCATTTATTCCCAGAGTTCTCTTTATTTTTGATTCGTTCTTTGGGAATTTGACCAAACCTGTCAAATAAAAAAAAATTCCTCAAATTGAATATATGAACATTTAAGAGCAGTCACGTGTTTAGTGCCCAAATATTTTATTATTTCCCTTAGGAGTTTATTCTGTCTGTGGATGGTGAATAAACAAATGTTTTTTTTTTTTCTTTTTTCCCCACATAAGTAAGTAGATGAGCAAGGCAGGGTGCTAGGTACCTGTCAAGGGTAATAGGACGTTCAGGAGTGTAAATAAGATTTCTGTCATCAAAAAAAAAAAAAAAAAAGATTATTTGATGACCTAAGATAAGCTAAGCTTTAAAAATGCAAGGAAAATAGCCACTAAGTCAGATAAAAGTTAGGCAATTAAGTACTTTTCCCTAGGGCAGCAAGGAGTTTTGAGAAATACCATAATCTGTAGAGTTTGTACTAAAAAGCTCTACTGACATGATGATAAAGCTCATCTTCAAAGCTTGCTTTGTGTACTGATATTATTCCTTTTTTTCTTGAAATCTAAAGAAGCTTTTCCCTTGGCTCTTAACATGAAATGAGAAGACATTTTCCCCCTATATGTTCTTCTGCCGTTTTTAGGCTGAGCTTTTACAAAAGGCTTTTATGTATTCATTGCTTTTAATCTTCATCCTTTGTCCAGAACAAGCCTTGAGATTGGGAATGATGTGGACTATTTCTAACCCAAACTCAGAGGACTTTACTTCTCATAAAACCCACCATGTGAGGAGGCATTGAACTCGTGTCATGGAGTTCCTTATGCAGCCCATGGGCAGGATTCCACTGAAGTAATCGATAGCATCATGGAGACCCTGTCTCTGGAAGGAACTAACAACAAATAAGGATTTGACCTTATAGGCTGATTTTCCTAGAAATCTACGAATCAAGAGGGCCAGAAGTGGGATGGTGGGAGAGGGACACTGGAGAAGTCCTGAATACCCAGGTTCACTTGAAGCCAACTGAGCAGAGGAGGTTTCTGTCCTGGAGGAGCTTGGCTCAGCAGGTTTCAGCTCCCAATTGTTATGGACTTAGTGAAAATACACTCATGAGAGCCTACGTGAAGGATGCCTCCAGAACTCTAAGAGGATTCATTCCTTTTTTTTATGGAAAGTGTCTTGGGGGTGCTTACTTCACCTTTGTGTGTCCACAGTTCTTCTTCCCACTAGTTGTGTTGCCATGAACCTCCTTACGTAGCCCTTGCTCCCTTCCTAGACCATGTGTTCCTCATGGGCAGGGCTCACCTTAGCCATCCGTGTGTCGTTACTACAGTGCCAGCCATGTGCAAAGGACCCTGTACATACTGAATGAATGCAATGTGTTTATGGGGTTTCAGTTCCCAATTTTTACAGAAGAACTAGCTGTCTCACTTCAATTTTATGTGTAACAGCAGCAGTCTATAGTGGGATTCTTTCTCACATTCTCTTTTTACAAACACCTGCATAATCAACTTTTGATGAATTCTTACCCTTTTGTGATCAGATGAATTGAGTGGAACCTTTTCCATTTCCTACAATCTTATTTGCAACCCAATACCACTTCAATTCCCTATCCTACAGTAAATTCTTGCTTAGCAAGAAGCAAGGTGGAGCCTTGTTACTTCCACTCCTTTACTCCAGAACTTGTTGTCCCCAGCATGTGGTGTCCACTTACCATATGCTTCAGAGCTGGAGGATGGATAAGCTGCCCATTGTAATCAGGGGAAAACATTCCACCCACAGAATTCACTAATTGGCCTGTTCTATAATGTTTACCCTCTTACTGGCATTGCTAAAAGCACCTACTTTCTCTATACCACCATAGAACAGGTGGATGTTCCCTTGTCAGCCTTTGCTCGCTTGCTTGTCAGTTTATTGGTCCACCTGTGGCTTTATTCACCACTCGCCAAAAACTGACTGAGGGACTCTGTGTGCCAGGCTCTGTTCTCGAGGTATACCCCTGCTTCCATGGTGGTTGTGGGTAATTCTTGACTTCTGGGCTTCCAGCTACTACATCACGTGGGGCTCTCCATCACCTTCTGTTGTTTTTTCATTGTCATTGGGCAGGTGTCTGCCTGCTTCTTCTCTCTAATTATGTACACAGTAGAAATCAGTGCTTTGGGAATATGGATGACTGCAGTGAACAGACTCCTGGACGTGTCTTTTCCCTTGCGGAATTTGCGTATTTGTGCATATTTTTGTCTCCAAATCTAGTTTATCCTAGAGCAAACACAGTCCAGAAGGGGCTCAAGAAACAAAATCGTTGGATGTGTCCCCGAGCCTGGTAGCAATGCAGGTGGGCTAGAGGCCTACAGATGTGGAAATAGACTGTTGTTGGATGACAGCTTCACTGTGCATCTTCAGCTAGGAAGTGGTACAGCTGGAATGAGAATTCTCCTAGTGTGATTCTTGGCCTGGCGTTTTCCTACTGACTCACTGGCCTGGGAGGGCTGAGACCTTTTGGAACTTCGTTGTGTTTTGCTGCAGAATCAAACACTAGCTAGGTTTCTCAAGTAGTTATAGAATGGGCTTTGACAGCAAGGTGGGGTGGGGGTCAGGGAGACCTGGCAGGAGGGAGGAAACTGCACAGGCAGGAGAGTGGGACTGACAGAGGCTGTTTTCTTCCATTTTGTTCTGGGCAGACCTTAGTGAGGATGTCTAGTCCTGAGTACTGGTGAAGTTTATGTACTGGCCATGGAGTTAGGCGGGCACCTTAGGGAGATTCCTGACAGTCTGGGGAAAGTGTGTGTGTGTGTGTGTGTGTGTGTGTGTGTGTGTGTGTGTGTCTGTGTGTGTGTGTGTGTGTCAAAGAGAGAGAGAGTGAGAGAGAAAGAGAGAGACAGAGACAGAGACAGAGATGGAGAGAAAGAAGTCCCAGTAAGGGAATGTGATATTTATTCGGATTGCCTGTTCAATTCATTTTCAAAGGATTCAAATCAAAGGGAATTTTTCTTAACACTAAAAGTATGTACTGAGGTTAATCCTAATAACAGTAATCAGAAAATAAGATCTAGAATTTGATGTCCATCAATTTATAAATAAATCCTTCTGGGGCAGAAGGGTCAACAGTGTGGAGAAGTAGGGGGATCTGCACATCCCATGTCTCTCAAACAAAGTGCTGAAGCCAAAGTATTTTGAACCCCAAAAGTCTGCGAGGAAAACAGAATGAATACTCCTGAAGGAAATGAGACAACTTGAGAAATGACAGGTGGCTGATTGTGAACTGGGGTACATAAATTGGGCCAAGTAGGAATGGAGGGAAGAGATCCCCTTCAGTGGAGAGACAAAAGTAAGAGAAAGAGTGGCTCCGGGAGTGTAGGGCTGTATGTGGATAAGATGGGAACCTCGGACTGGGACTGAGACGGATCTTATCTCTAACTGTGGGGCTTTCTGGGGTCTGGGGCTAGGCTTCCTGTTTGCGCACCTGGGGAGGAGAGGAGCCAGCATTGGTTTCAAGCGTAGATCAGGGGCACAGTCCACAGAAGGAGACAGTAGCCCCTCCCTGGAGGGCAGTGCAATAGAACAAAGCCTGGGGCGCCTGGGTGGCGCAGTCTGTTAAGCGTTCGACTTCAGCCAGGTCACGATCTCGCGGTCCGTGGGTTCGAGCCCCGCGTCGGGCTCTGGGCTGGTGGCTCGGAGCCTGGAGCCTGTTTCCGATTCTGTGTCTCCCTCTCTCTCTGCCCCTCCCCCGTTCATGCTCTGTCTCTCTCTGTCCCCAAAATAAAAAATGTTGAAAAAAAAATGAGAAAAAAAAAAAAAAAAAAAAAGCCTGCCTGCATCCACCACCCCCAGGATCAGTGGTTGGGTCTAGGGCGCTGTCTGCAGCAGGAGAAAGTGGGCCCCACCCTGGGGGCGTCGCTGTGGGACAGAACAATGCCTGCCTGCATCCACCATGCCCAAGCTCAGCAGTGAGGTCAGCAGCTCAGTCCAAGGCAGGAAAAGGCGGGGCTTCCTGAAGCACAGCAGCACAAAGATAGCCAGGAAGACTTTTGGAGCAGCACAGAGAGGCACTTCCCCAGTGCCAGAGCACACGGAACGGGTCTGTGAATCCTAGACAAGCGGAGCAAGAAGGACACCCCTGCGTGTGCCGTGGGCACAATGAGGACAACTGGAACGGAGTACACCAGGTCATGGAGAAGAGGCTGGGCATCACCATTTCACCACCACCACCACCACCACCACCACCACCACCACCACCACCACCAAGGCGGGGCCTCTGGGATCAGTCCGAGGGTCCATAGTGGAGGTGGGACCAGCCTACCCCAAACCACGCCCCTCTGTGCTGGGTACCTGCTTATCTCATGGAGCTGGATAGGCGCTGTGGAACCAGGCAGCTCCATCATCCGGACCAGTGATGCTGCATAGACTGGATTAATTCCGGGACACCTCTTTTTATTTAGACATATTCTCCCTTCCTGTCTCTTCGCTCTCTTAGGTTGATAACTCTGCTCGTTGGTTCGTTTAAGCGGACATTTATAATCCATTCCCTTGATACATTTCGTACCTATACTTCTATACTTTCCTTTCTCTCTCTCTGGAATGATCAAGCCATCTAGTTTCTCTGTCTGGGTAAACTTATCTTCCTTTTGTTCCCACCCCTCCTTCCTTATTTTCCTTTCTCTCTCTCTGCATTAAGCCATTTAGCCTCCAGCCTGGTCAATATATATATTTTTTCCTTTTCCCCACTCCTGTCATTTCCCTCTTTATATGTGTTCTTCCAACAGCAACGCCTCTACCTTGTTCTTTACTTGTAGCTGGTGTTTCTGGTTTGTTTGTTTTCTTTTCTTTTTGATTTCAGACTGTTTTTCTGTGTGTGTGAGCGTGTGTGTGTCCATTTATTTCTTTTAGTTGTACGTTTCCTTCCATGTCTCTGTTTCCTGTTTGTTGGTTTGTTTGTTTTCCTTTCCAGGGCTACTTCAAGGAACAAATAAAAGCAGGAGGGTCAAAAACATCATGACGAGTAGAGAACTCAAAGAGCCAATGCCACAACAACAGAGAGCAACTAACACTCTCCAGGAAACACTACCTGCAGGGCTAGAACCTGCACAGGGCGTGACCCCCATTTCATATAGCAATTCTTGCAGGTGCAGAGCAAATAACAAGCTTGTAAACCTCATAAGAGAGAAAACTAGCCAAAATAATGAAATAGAAGCATTCCCCTCAAAAGAAGTTCCGGGAAGAAGTGGACAGCTAACGACTTGATCAAAACAGATGTAAGCTACATATCAGAATTTAGCATAACAGTCAAAGGATGAATCGTTGGGATTGGCAAAGGCATAGCAGACAGCATGGGATCAATTATTGCAGAGATCAAGGAAATAAAAGTAGTCATGATAAATTCAATTGGTATAAATGAGGTGCAATTTAAAATGGAGGCAGCCACAGCGTGGATTGAAGAGACAGAGGGGAGAGTAAATGAATTAGAAGATAAAAATATGGGGAAAAGGAGGTGAGAAAAAGATAGAGAAAAAATTGAGGATCGAGAGGGGAGAATAAGAGAACTAAGTATGCAATCAAATGGAACAATATCCATAGCACAGGATTTCCAGAAGAGAGCAAAAAGGGGTGCGAAGATGACCTTGAACAAATCATAGCTGAGAACTTCCACAATCTGGGGAAGGAAACCGACATTTAAACCAAACGAGCACAGAGAACTCCCTTCAGATGTAACCTGAGTTGATCTTCTGCACAACATATAATAGTGAAACTGGCAAAATACAAGCATGAAGAGAGAATTCTGAAAGCAGCTGGGGATGAAAGGACGTTAACGTACAAAGGTAGAAGTATTGGGATAGGAGCAGACCCATCTACTGAAATCAGACAAGCCATAAAGGAATAGGGGAATCTTCAATGTGATGAATAGGAAAAATATGCAACCAAGAATCCTTTATCTAGCCAGTCTGCCATTCAGAATCTAAGGAGAGGTAAAGGTCTTCCCAAACAAACCAAAACTGAAGGAATTCATCACCGCTAACCATCCCTGCAAGAGATCCTAAGAGGAATTCTATGAGGGAAATGTCGCAAGTATCACAAAGTGCCACAGACACCAGTACAAGCATGAAAAGTACAGACATCACAGTGCCTCGGAACCATAGCTTTCCATAATAACACTGCATGGAAGTGGAATAAATGCTCCAACCAAAAGACTTAGGGTATCAGAATGGATAATACAAAACAAGACCCATCTATTTGCTGTCTTACAAGAGACTCCTTTCAGACCTGAGGACACCTTACTATTGAAAGTGGGGTGATGGAGAGCTATCTTTCATGCTACTCGGAGTCAAAAGGAAGCTATATTAGCCATACTTATATCAGACAAACTTGACCTTAAATTAAAGTGTGTAGCAAGAGATGTTTAAGGGCATTATTAAATAATTACAGTGTCTATCCATCAGGAGGAGCTAACAATTATAATGAGTATGCAGTGAATTCGGAAGCACACAAAGATTTAAAACATTTAATCACAAACATTAACAATCTCCTTGATAAGAATGTGGTAATTGCAGGGGGCTTTAATACTCAACTTACAACAATGGACAGAAAATCTAGACAGAATCAGGAAAGAAACAACGGTCTTGAATGACACATTGGACCAGAAGGACGTGACAGATATTTTAGAACTCTACATCCCAAAGCAGCAGAGCATACTTTCTTCTAGAGTGCACGTGGAACATTCTCCAAGAGAGTCCACATACTGGGTCACAAAAAGTCTTCAGTAAATATAACAGAATTGAGATGACACCATACACACTTTCAGATCCCAATGTTTTGAACTTGAAATAAACTACAGGAAAAAGTCTGCTAAACCTCTAAAAGCATACAGGTTAAAAAACATCCTACTAAAGAACGAATCCGTCAACCAGACAATTAGAAAAGAAATTAAAAGACATAAGGAAACAAATAAAAATGAAAATACAACAATCAAAACTTTTGAAAAAAAATTTACTTAAAAGATGGTAAAAGGGTTACTGTAGCTGAGTTTTGCATACTTGAGACAGCATGTAATGCACTAAGGAGTCAGAGTGCTTGGGGTAATGGCCATTTCCATAACTTTCTTAGTTCTGTGACCTTGAGCATTTATAACATCTCCTTCAGCCTCAATTCCTTCTTCTGTACACAGGGTCAATTGAGATGCTTTATCAGGTAACGTGCTTGCCACAGGGAAGTGATTGGTAGCTGTAAGTTTATTGCTTTGCCCCTTGTATTCACAGGACTCCTGCCAGGGAGCGTGGAGGCCTGTGTGGTGGCCTGAATCTGCTACATTTTCAGGCAAATTTTTTACTTTGTGATTAAGTCTTCCCGTTTCACTGAGCCCTTGATTCACCCCATGTGTTCTGGCATCTGCTGCCCTGTGTGGGTTCCTTCCTCCTTTTTAACACCCTTACTTGGTTTTGTGTGATACAGTGATCACACCACCTGAGCATCAGTTATTCGCAATAAGCGTGATTCCTCTAAGTACCTATGGTATTCTGATTATTCCCACATAAAGCTAGTTTCTGCAGCTCTGATTATCTGCTAAATTATACCAATGCATATTTTAGAAGATTCTTTTGTTGTTGTTGTTGTTGCTGCTGCTACTGCTGTTGTTGTTGTTGTTGCTGCTGCTGTTGTTGTTTTTGTTGTTTAGAAATCATTTGCTTCAGGTTCATCTAGTCTATCCAGTAACACCTGCAATAACACTGAGATAAACCTTGGTTTTACCTGTTTTCACTTTTTAATGCCAGTGGATTTTGTTTTTGTTTTTCTTTTTCAGGCTCCCTTTGGGAAGTTCTATTTCTTCCATCTCTCGCTCATGTTTCCTAAATAGACAATGGATTGTTTGCTAGTTGCTGTCTCTGGGACGTTGTTGCTGTTTGCCAGGTGTTAGTATTGGCATGCCAGGCCTGGGTGTTCATTCTTTCACGGATTTTTGTTCCAGGTCTTCATGACAAAGGCAACAGAATGAAGAAGGTACTGAGTTGAAGCAGTTAGAAATTCACTTCAACTAGGACTGCCGGAGGAAGTGGGCACTGCCTTTAGAGCAGGAGACACAGAAATGAACCACAAGTGAGCAAAATGAGTTGGGTATAAGAAAGAAAAATAATTCCAGCATGATAGTCAAGTTTTCTTTGCTTTTATTTGAACTATGGGATAAAAGTGTAACGTACTACAAACCCTTACGATCTGGGCAGCTTATTTTTATTTTAATGTTGGTTGGTTGTGTGGGTGGGTGGGTGGGTGGGTGGGTGGGTGGTTGATTTGCAGTGTGTGTGAGGAAGGGGAGGGGATGAGAGAGGGGGAAGAGAAAATTCCAAGCAGGCTCTGTGCAGAGTGTGACCTGGGGCTTGAAACCACAAATGGCGAAATCATGACCTGAACTGAAACTAAGATAAGGTCACTCAACTAACTGAGCCACTAGGCTCCTCTTGGCTGCTTATTGTATTTGCACATTGGGCCTTCGTGATAGAAATACCATAGGGAGTGGTGTACATGCATGATTTAAGGAAGGTGCAGCTATTTAGATCTGGCTTATTTTTTTTTCCTTATAACACTTTATTCAGGAGTAATATTTCATAAGTTTATTAGAAAGACAGAGTGAAGATTGTTATTGGGAGGAAATCATTGCAGTTGACCAGGAGAGGTGAACATGACAGGAATTAGTGTGGACGCAGGAAATGGAGACATGAGGACAGATGTGGTATTTTTTTGAAAATGCTTTTTGTTGTGTAATTAACATTATATAAAATAACTCTTTTGGTGCATAGTGCTTTGAGTTTTAAAGATTGTATACACTTATGTAAATGTCTCCCAATGATAATACAGAAGAGTTCTGTTCCTGGGGCACATAGGTGGCTTAGTCACTTAAGCATCCCACTCTTAATTTCGGCTAAGGTCATGATCTCACTGTTCTTGAGTTTGAGCCCCTCTCACGAACTTCCCCTTTGATTCCCCAAAGTATCTTTATTTGGACAATAAAGTATATTGTTGCCCTAACAATAATCGAACCTGTGTCAGAAGATCCATTTTAAAGATTAAAAGCGTTAAAAACAATACCTGCTCATAATATGTGCTCAGTAAGTACTAGTTGCTATTGTTAGCTGTGACAACTAGAATCCATGTTTTAAATATCCAGTTTCATGCATTTCCCCAGAAGCAAGGATTGTTACTGTAGACCTTGAGCAATGAAAGTGACATTTTTGGTTGGAATCACCACAGTGTGAGCAAATTTAATACAGTTTTGAAAAATTCTCTTCCAGTTTAACCTAGCATGGGTGAAACCAGTAGCTTGAAAAAAAATGCCCGTTTTCTTTCATTTCACTAACAGGGTAATCACCACCCAGGACATGCTGGTGTTACAGAGAAAATACCACGGGGGTTGTTACTTTGGGTTTTGTGTTTAATGTGCTGTTATTTCCAGTCTGATCCCTAGTTTTCTTTCTTTGATCTTTCTTTGGGCATTCCCTTCCTTCTCCTCCCCTCATGTAATGTCTAAAGTCAATTGCTGTCCCTTCTTCATACATCCTTGTGCTAGGGGATAAAGAAATTATACATAACTGAAAAAGCTTTGTTTGCAGTAATGGTTTCATGTGCCTACTCTTAAAATCCTTTGACGTGTTTGAGATTGGGTAGAAAAAAAGTGGGTTAATTGGGATATGACTTTTCTTCATATAGGCACCTTGATGAGAGTTTCTGCTAAGCTTGTGAGGTAGTCACGCTAGACAGGCACAGAGGTGGGACGGACCTCAAACCCTGGCCCTGCCACAGACTAGCTGTGTGACCTTGGGCACTCCGTTTGTTTCATCTCTCTGAGTTTCAGAATTTAGCATGCTTAAAAAGGGGGTAAAGATACATGCTGCTTCCCAAGGTTAAACATGAGGCTCAAATGAGATGATGAGTTAGTATGCTCTAAGCAAATGTTGGCCAAGAGTTCCTTTCTTTAAAAATTGGTTGATGTGATTGGGACTCCTTTTGTAAGATCCATGAGCAGAGGCTTGGAGGAAAAGAAGGTAAAAATGCTGCTTCTGTTTGTGCGTTTCTGAGTTGCCTGTGGCTGTAGTACTTGGCTATCTAACCAGGTGCTGCTTCAGCATGCATGAAATACTTCAAATGGGCGACAAGATGGTCTTTCTTTTATCCTAAACTTCAGGCTGTTGGAAGCATATCTGTGGAAGCCTATGTGGTCTGACAGCTGGAAGGCTCCAGGAGAAGTCAAGTGTGCCAGGGAGCCCAGCTTTGTGCCAACCAGGGAAAGGATGGCTTAGCTCTCAAAGGAACATGCACGTTTCTCAGGTGATAGAGTACAGAATAAAATGTGTCCCTTTAAACTCCACATTCCCCTGCTCTTCAACTTCTAAGGAAGTCTTTGGCTACTAGCAGTCTGGGCTTTGGAGCCAGCATAGTATTTTTCTTCTTTTAGTTTATCCTGGTTTATGATTTACTCCCCTTTAACTGAAAAATTGTCTTTATTATAGAAAATGTCAAATGTGTAAAAGTCAAGAAAATAGTATATTATACCCCCATGTGCTTAGGACCTAGTTTTAAAAATTATCAAAAACTCATGTCTAATCTTGTTTCATCTGTCTTTCTACCCATTTTGTCCTTGTTCCCCTCTTCCCCTGGTTTATTTGAAGCAAATCCCACACGTTGTATTTTATTAAAAATATCATCCTGTTTGTTTTTATTTTTAAAAAGTTTTATTGTAGTATAGTTGGCATAACTTGCAGGAAGCTAAAGTGTGCTATTTGATAAGTTTATACATCAGTGCGGATGAGTATACACACAGATCAAAAAGTATATACACACACATATCCATGGAACCACCACAGTCTAGATAGTGACCATATCCATCACCGAAAAGTTTCCTTGTGTCTCTTGGTCATGCTTTCCTCTTGCCCCTCTCTGCCACCCATTACTGATCTGCATTAGTCACAATATATTACTTTCCATTTTTTAGAGTTTTTGATGAGTGAGATCATAAAGTAAGTACTTTTTTTTTTGATCCAGTTGCCCCCCCCGCCCCGCCGTGGCATAGTCTTTGTCTATTCTACCAATATCGTCATGCTGTGACTAGGTACCATTTAGGAAGCTGCACGACCCTTTAGCAGATATTATAGTAGTCCCTGTGAGAAATGGTGGTTTGGGCCAGCGTGGTTACCATGGAGATGATAGCTGCCACAATTAGAGATCAGCTTTGGAGGTAGAGCTAATCAGATCAGCTGGAAATAGGGATTAGGGTGGGCGTGGGGGTGGGGGTCGGATCCAGAATTACTCCTGAGGATTCTAGCTTGAGCACACGAAGAGAGTGTGATGAAATGGAGGAGACTCAGTGAGGAGCAGCTATGTATGATCTTTCCCGATTCAGTCCTTCCCTGGATGTCCATTGCTTATTCCAAGCTGTCATTATTATCATTGGTTGATTTGAAGCAGTACTTGAATGGCGGATGAAAAAAACTGTATTGGGAGCACTTTAAGATATTTACAGGATTACTGGGTGTTATCAGGAATGATATTAAATAAAGGCTAGTTGGCATTGTCAAATTCAAAATAATGAATGTCAGTGTTCTCCTCAGATGTTGGTAGTATCATCTGGTCCAGGTAGGAGAGACTAAGAAGTACAGAGGCAAATCACATTTTTAAGAGCTTTTAAAATCTGCTTGAGGTGAAGTTCACTCCACTTTTTTCAGGGCTCCAAGAATTTTTTTGTGCTGGTTTTATCATTGGAAATGTTCTGCTAATTCTGATGCTGTGGTGATAACATCTGCACACAGTGACTACCTTGGTGATTTTCATCATAAAGTAGGATAGCCTGTCTTCCTTCTACAGGGTTATTATCATGTCGGGTTTTACATTAGATCTTGGACTCCCTTTGGGTGTTTGGCCTTAGAAAAACTGAGTCAAGTGATATCTTTGGTTTTGGAATATTAGAAAGTACACGCCACCTGTATTATTAAGTTTATGGGCACCTTTGGGAAACCTGATTAGTTACAGAACTCATACTATATGATAGTAACAACAACTGCACGTTTATTGTTTATTACTTGCTGAGTGCTTTATATGCATTATCTTATTTAATCTCCACATCAGTCCAATGAAGTAGGTACTATCATCATCTCCATTTTGCTGGGGAAGAAGCTGGGATGCAGACGGGATACCTGAGGAGACCTAGACTAGTCTTACAATCGGTGTTAGCGCTGTAACTTGGACCCAGGCAGGGAGTCTGGCTGCAGAGCTCATGCTTTCATTAAGAGATAATATTTCATCAAGACATGGTACTCCTGGGTGGCTCAGTTGGTTAAGCCTGCTTGGGATTCTCTCTCTGCTGCTCCCGTGCTTGTGCTCGCATTCTCTCTCTCTCTCTCTCTCTCTCTCTCTCTCTCTCTCTCTCTCTCTCTCTCTCTCAAAACAAATAAAAATGTGTTCTTTTTGAAAAAAAGATAATACTTGAGGTGGATCTTGCAAGATAAAGAGAAGTTTAATGGACAGTGGGGACTGGCTTATAAGGTAGAAAGAATGTAGTATCAATGCGGTGACATGAGAAACTTATTGTCCTGGGGGCTGATGATGAGAAATAATGTTGGTAATGCTGGTATGACCATAAAGATGTAGGGCCTAAAAAATACCTCTTTTGGTTATCCAGAGCAGCTTTTTCACTGATACTCTTATGAGGTCTTTAAAAAGTATCCTTGAAATGTTGAATAAATGCAGGAGATCCCATTTCTGTTTTCTCAGTTCCAAGGATCTCAGATGGGGAGCTTCTGAACAAGCTGATCTCAAAAGCATTTACTGATCTAAGCCAACTTAGGTTTTGCCATCCAGGAGTAAATTCACTGCTCCCACCTTTTCTGCTCAGCTCTGAGTCCCTTTCATGTTAAAAGAGATCTGCTTGCTGCTTTTGAACTGAATAGTATTTCCAAACCTGTCCCCACTGTCAGTAGTTGAAAGTCTAATAGTCAGCTAGCATCTGAATACCATTGGAGTGGTACCTCACTTATTTGGTTCATAAAAGGATGATGGTTGTAAAAAGGAAAGTGTATGATGTGGTGGTTTAGCCATGTTTTGGAGGCTAACTCTTGTTTCCTGCTTTAAAAATGCATTTTGCTATTTCGTAGTTAAGAATCGATTATGATGAGAAGGTAGTAAATGCAAAATAAAAGGTGCTTTTAGGTTTTAATGCACAGTGCTGTTGCTGAGTATCAGTGAAACAGATTGGTTTTTGTTTTTGTTTTTGTTTTTTAAATGAATAGGTAGTTTGTGGATGTGAATTTCAAAAGGTACACGTGTTCATCCTGTATCTCAAATCCCTTCTTTCCTCCTCAAGCAACTTTAATTTTTCTTTAGTGGCCCCTCTTATAAAGGGAGTCTATGCTTGTATTAGCATGTATGAGTGTGTTATTGTTTCTAGGATTTTGTTATGGAAATGTTAATTAGTAAGAATAGAATGTTATCTCTTGCGAGTCATGATAGCAACCAGTGTGTGTGTGTGTGTGTGTGTGTGTGTGTGTGTGTGTGTGTGTGTGTGCCTGCATGTGTGTGCGTGTGCATGCACACAAATGAGCAGATAATCGAAACAAGTGTTTACTTTTCACCTAAAAAATAATAAACATGCACATTAACAAAGTTTAACCCATACTAAGAAAAAGATTAAATAGAAACTGACTAGGCCCACCTTTGGATTTAACAAAGACTTCAAGCAGCTACTATATTTAAAGAACTAAAGGAACATGTATTCAAAGATACAGTAGGAAACATGATGTGAGTCCACCGAGAATCACAATAGACAAATGGAAGTGATTTTTTAAAAAGTGAAATTTATGGAATTGAAAAATACAATAACTCAAATAAAATTTCACTAGATTAACTCAGTAGGTTAGAAATAGAAGAAGGAATCAGTGAACCTGAAGGTAAATCAAGAGAAATGTCCCAAGCCAAAGAATAGGCAGGGGAGAAAAATTGGACACAAATCAGTAGAGCACTGTGTGACAATATCAGGTGCTCCAACATAATTATGTAACACGTGTATAATAGGAGTCCCAGATGGAGAGGAGGGAGAAAATGGGACAAAATATTACTGAAGAAATTGTTTAAATACCAGAATTGATGACAATTATCTGAAAGATCCAAAAATTTGAAATAACTTCAATTTGGATGAACACAAAGAAGAACACACCTAGACAAATCATAGTTACACTATTGGAAAGTAAAGATATTATTTTGAAAGTAGAAAGAGGAAGCTCCTTATCACATATAGGTCAAGAAAAATGTGACTAATGGCTGAATTCTCATCAGAAACAATGGAAGCCTGAAGATGGTGTAGTGATAGATCTCAAGTGCCGAAAAAGCCAACAACTATGAATTCCCTGTACAACAAAACTCTCCTTTAAAAATGAAGATGAAGGAGGTTTCTCTTCTGGGTCTGGGAAAGTGGAGTAAACATATTATTTCCCTGTTCCTCCCACTAAGTATAACTAAAACTCTGGACACTACAAATAAAATAAATGTAAGAAAGTGTGGGTCAGTCGGTTGGGGTGTCCAACTCTTGATCTCATCTTGGGTCACAATCACAATGTGGTGATGCCCAGCCTCTTCTCCATGACCCGGTGTACTCCGTTCCAGTTGTCCTCATTGTGCGCAGGGCACACGCAGGGTGGTCCTTCTTCCTCCGCTGACTCCTTTAGCATAGCGCTTGTCTAGGATTCGCAGACCCGTTCCGTGTGCTCTGGCACTGGGGAAGTGCCTCTCTGTGCTGCTCCAAAAGTCTTCCTGGCTATCTTTGTGCTGCTGTGCTTCAGGAAGCCCCGCCTTTTCCTGCCTTGGACTGCGCTGCTGACCTCACTGCTGAGCTTGGGCATGGTGGATGCAGGCAGGCATTGTTCTGTCCCCCAGCGACGCCCCCAGGTAGGGGCCCACTTTCTCCTGCTGCAGACTGCGCCCTAGACCCAGCCACTGATCCGGGGGGTGGTGGATGCAGGCAGGCTTTGTTCTATTGCACAGCCCACCAGGGAGGGGCTACTGTCTCCTTCTGTGGACTCTGCCCCTGATCTACCCCTGAAACCAATGCTGGCTCCTCTCCTCCCCAGGTGTGCAAACAGGGAGTCTAGCCCCAGACCCAAGAAAGCCCCACAGTTAGAGATAAGATCCGTCTCACTCCCAGTCCAAGGTTCTCCTCTTATCCACATACAGCCCTACACTTCCGGAGCCACTCTTTCTCTTACTTTTGTCTCTCCGCAGAAGGGGATCTCTTCCCTCCATTCCTACTTGGCCCAATTTATGTAGCCCTGTTCACAATCAGCCACCTGTCATTTCTCAAGTTGTCTCATTACCTTCAGGGGGTATTCAGTCTGTTTTCCTCGCAGACTTTTGGGGTTCAAAATACTTTGGCTTCAGCACTTTGTTTGAGAGACATGGGATGTACAGATCCCCCTACTTCTCCAACATGTTGACCCCTCTGCCCCAGAAGGATTTGTTTATAAATTGATTGACATCGAACTCTAGACCTTATTTTCTTATTAATGTAATTAGAATTAACCTCAGTGCATACTTTTAGTGTTAAGAAAAATTCCCTTTGATGTGAAGCTTTGAAAATGAATTGAACATGCAATCCGAATAAATATCACATTCCCTTACTGGGACTTCTCTCTCTCCATCTCTGTCTCTGTCTCTGTCTCTCTGTCTCTGTCTCTCTCTTTCTCTCTCACTCTCTCTCTCTTTGACACACACACACACACACACACATACACACACACACACACACACACACACACACACACACACACACACACACACACACACTTTCCCCAGACTGTCAGGAATCTCTCTAAGGTGCCCGCCCAACTCCATGGCCAGTACATAAACTTCACCAGTACTCAGGACTAGACATCCTCACTAAGGTCTGCCCAGAACAAAATGGAAGAAAACAGCCTCTGTCAGTCCCACTCTCCTGCCTGTGCAGTTTCCTCCCTCCTGCCAGGTCTCCCTGACCCCCCCCCCCTTGCTGTCAAAGCCCATTCTATAACTACTTGAGAAACCTAGCTAGTGTTTGATTCTGCAGCAAAACACAACGAAGTTCCAAAAGGTCTCAGCCCTCCCAGGCCAGTGAGTCAGTAGGAAAACGCCAGGCCAAGAATCACACTAGGAGAATTCTCATTCCAGCTGTACCACTTCCTAGCTGAAGATGCACAGTGAAGCTGTCATCCAACAACAGTCTATTTCCACATCTGTAGGCCTCTAGCCCACCTGCATTGCTACCAGGCTCGGGGACACATCCAACGATTTTGTTTCTTGAGCCCCTTCTGGACTGTGTTTGCTTTGTTTAAAAATGTCTACCATGGGGCGCCTAGGTGGCTCAGTCGGTTGAGCGCCGACTTCGGCTCAGGTCACGATCTCGCAGTCCGTGAGTTCGAGCCCCGCGTCGGGCCCCTGTGCTGACAGCTCAGAGCCCGGAGCCTGTTTCATTTCTGTGTCTCCCTCTCTCTGACCCTCCCCCATTCAGGCTCTGTCTCATTCTGTCTCAAAAATAAGTAAACGTTAAAAAAAATAAAATAAAAAATAAAAAAATAAAAATGTCTACCTCTAGGATAAACTAGATTTGGAGACACAAATATGCACAAATACGCAAATTCCGCAAGGGAAAAGACACGTCCAGGAGTCTGTTCACTGCAGTCATCCATATTCCCAAAGCACTGATTTCTACTGTGTACATAATTAGAGAGAAGAAGCAGGCAGTCACCTGCCCAATGACAATGAAAAAGCAACAGAAGGTGATGGAGAGCCCCACCTGATGTAGTAGCTGGAAGCCCAGAAGTCAAGAATTACCCACAACCACCATAGAGGCAGGGGTATACCTCGAGAACAGAGTCTGGCACACAGAGTCCCTCAGTCACTTTTCGGTGAGTGGTGAATAAAGCCACAGGTGGACCAATAAACTGACAAGCAAGCGAGCAAAGGCTGACAAGGAAAAATCCACCTGTTCTATGGTGGTATAGAGAAAGTAGGTGCTTTTAGCAATGCCAGTAAGAGGGTAAACATTATAGAACAGGCCAATTAGTGAATTCTGTGGGTGAAATGTTTTCCCTTGATTGCAATGGGCAGCTTATCCATCCTCCAGCTCTGAATCATATGGTAAGTGGACACCACATGCTGTGGACAACAAGTTCTGGAGTAAAGGAGTGGAACTAACAAGGCTCCACCTTTGCTAGAATGTCGGCTTCCATTTACAGACCCTCCATCTGCCCCCTGGCCCTTTCTTCCTCCCACCCACCCCGATTACTCCCACATATTATGTCCTTACTGCAATCTTGCAATCCTTGGTTTTGAACCATCCTTCTAATCTGTTTTGTTGTTATTTTTAAGATCTGTCATTTATCTATATAAAAACCTGGGAATTTCAATCTTAAGAAGGGTGAGAGCACCTGGATGGCTCAGTCAGTTAGGCATGTGACTGTATTGCTTTACTCAGGTCTGATGTCATGGTTTGCGAGCTCCAGTTCTGCATCAGGCTTTGTGCAGACAGTGTAGAACCTGATTGGGATTCTCTCTCCCTCTGTCTGAGCTTTCCTGGCTCTCTTTCACTGTCTTATGTTTGTGTCCTGGTTTTTAAACTGGCCTACGTAATTTGGGACAAGTGGTATGGTAAGTAACCTTCTCTATCACCTGCTATGACAGCTCTAACATTCCCGTTACTCTGCTGAGTGAAGATGTAAGGCAGAGTGTCCCGAGATACTCAACCAAACTACACGGTGTAATCGTATGAGCATAGGTATTCACACTTCTGTCCATTCCCTCATAAACTCACTCATTTCGCAAAGAGCGAACACTTACGCTGTGTGCTCTGAGAAATATAACAGTAAGCAAAATAGCCTTCGTAAATTAATATTGTTCCCGCCTTGGGATTGCATGGGCCTATAGTACCCAGTCCTATGTTATTCAGCGCATGATTATGATTAACGTATTTCACTTCTTCCAAAGATGTTTCTAAAGTTTGGCAGAGGCAGTGGGATGTGACTGGTGCTGGTTCAAATCCTAGGCCTGTTATATTTGCTTGAGAGGGAAACATGTGTGATTTGCAGAGAACTGTACTGGTGTATGGTGGGAACTAAAGTAAAATTAGTTTGTTCCCTCTGTTTTCCTATGGCTTTCTGATCATCTTGGTATGGGTTTGTACCGAGGGCCTTGTGCCTCTCTGTGCCCTTGAGTATCCACTTGCAATCACCAGCATCAGGGAATTGGACCTCATTCTACCAAGTAAGCCTGACTCTGACATGGTGCCTTCCATAGTTCACCTGTTCTGTACATTCAACACAGCCAACGTGAAGGTTTTCAGTAAGCAAGCAGCGACTGTCAAAAACGTAGTTACATCACTAATAAAGGCGAGTGTTTACTGACTCGCAGTTAAGGGGGTTCCATGCATTATTCTAAGTGTTTTACCTTTGTTACCTCACTGAATTCATTTCAGAGCTCTGTGGTGAAGGTACTAGGTTGTGCCTGATTGTACAGCTGAGAAAACTGAGTAACAAAGAGAAAAAGTAAGTTGTCCAAAGGTCTGCTGTTAGAAATAGAGCAAAATAGGAGTTTAGATCCCAGGTAGCCTGGCTCCAGGGGCCACCCTCTTAGTCACTGAACTATACTGCTTCTTGCTAAGCAAGAATTTACTGTAGGATAGAGAAGTGAAGTGTTATTGGGCTGCAAATAAGATCTTAAGAGATGACAAAGGTTCCACTCAATTTATCTGATCACAAAAGGGTAAGAGTTCATCAAAAGTTGATTATGCAGGTGTTTGTAAAAAGAGCGAATGTGAGAGAGAATCCCACTATAGACTGCTGCTGTTACACATAAAATTGAAGTGATACAGCTAGTTCTTCTGTAAAAATTGGGGCCTGAAACCCCATAAACACATTGCATTCATTCAGTATGTACAGGGTCCTTTGCACATGGCTGGCACTGTAGTAACGACACATGGATGGCGAAGATGAGCCCTGCCCATGAGGAACACATGGTCTAGGAGGGCAGCAAGGGCTACGTAAGGAGGTTCATGACAACACAACTAGTGGGAAGAAGAACTGTGGACACACAAAGGTGAAGTAAGCACCCCCAAGACACTTTCCATAAAAAAAAGACATAAGAAAGGAACAAATCCTCTTAGAGTTCTGGAGGCATCCTTCATGTAGGCTCTCATGAGTGTTTTTTCACTAAGTCCATAACAATTGGGAGCTGATCCCTCCTGATCCAAGCTCCTCCAGGACAGAACCTTCCTCTGCTCAGTTGGCTTCAAGTGAATCTGGGTATTCAGCACTTCTCCAGTGTCCCTCTCCCACCATCCCACATCTGGCCCTCTTGATTCCTAGATTTCTAGGAAAATCAGCCTATAAGGTCAAATCCTTATTTGTTGTTAGTTCCTTCCAGAGACAGGGTCTCCATGATGCTATCGATTACTTTCAGTGGAATCCTGCCCATGGGCTGCACAAGGAACTCCATGATACGAGTTCAATGCCTCCTCCCTGGTGGGTTTTATGAGAAGTTAAGTCCTCTGAGTTTGGGTTAGAAATAGTCCACATCATTCCCAATCTCAAGGCTTGTTCTGGACAAAGGATGAAGATTAAAAGCAATGAATACATAAAAGCCTTTTGTAAAAGCTCAGCCTAAAAACGGCAGAAGAACATATAGGGGGAAAATGTCTTTTCATTTCATGTTAAGAGCCAAGGGAAAAGCTTCTTTAGATTTCAAGAAAAAAGGAATAATATCAGTACACAAAACAAGCTTTGAAGATGAGCTTTATCATCATGTCAGTAGAGCTTTTTAGTACAAACTCTACAGATTATGGTATTTCTCAAAACTCCTTGCTGCCCTAGGGAAAAGTACTTAATTGCCTAACTTTTATCTGACTTAGTGGCTATTTTCCTTGCATTTTTAAAGCTTAGCTTATCTTAGGTCATCAAATAATCTTTTTTTTTTTTTTGATGACAGAAATCTTATTTACACTCCTGAACATCCTATTACCCTTGACAGGTAGCTAGCATCCTGCCTTGCACATCTACTTACTTATGTGGGGAAAAAAGAAAAAAAAAAGACATTTGTTTATTCACCATCCACAGACAGAATAAACTTCTAAGGGGAATAATAAAATATTTGGGCACTAAACACGTGACTGCTCTTAAATGTTCATATATTCAATTTGAGGAATTTTTTTTTTTTATTTGCCAGATTTGGTCAAATGCCCAAAGAACGATTCAAAAATAAAGAGAACTCTGGGAATAAATGGGTTAGGAAGGTAATGAAAAATTGGAGACTAAGATCCAGATCTTAAAAAAGCTCTGAATGTATACTCACAAAGACTTAACGACTTTTGATATCTAGGTTAGAAATAGTGCTTTGAAAGTCCATAGAGCTGTCGCATTCGAAGGCAGGGTTTCTTACAGTATGGTCTGATACCTCTCCCTAATCAACGGAATCATGGAGGGCTTACTACAGGTACGGATTCTGAATTCACACGTAATTCTACATTTTTAGATAATTTGCCAGTGTTTGTTAAGATAACCCAAACTAGTAACAGCATTGCAATCTGCAAAGGACACACGAGGCCCACTCTCTTTAGCATAAAGTTTGGGTTGCTTTGGTAGGTGGATGAAAGCAACAAAACACAGAATTCTGCAGGGAGCAGTGGAGACATGAAGTGTGTTTGAAATGCATACTGTCCCATTTCTCAGGGAGGGCACAGACCCTTCTTGATGGCACCCAAATCAGGTGTTTCTGTCTGAACCAGTGCTGCTACCCAGGCCACAGTCAACCATAAAGATTATCCAGAGAAATGGTCTGCATCTGTATCTGCTGGAGATTCACTGACTAACCAGATTCTCAGTGCTGCTGGGCTGGGCGTGTGGGGTGGGAGGTAGATAAACGGAGATAATCAGACAAGCCCCAGTGGCCAAGAACTGGATGGAGTCCACCCTAACTGTTACCGTGGCCATATCTGAAGTTTCCAGAGCTGATGATGCTACATTTGGACCACCATTGTTCCGTGATGATATTGCAGTGGGTATATGATGCGAACAAATTAAACAAGGAAACGGGGTAACTTAGTATACATTATAACGTGTCAACAAGAAGACAAACAAAACTCTTGGTTTCTACTTCATTGCCAGTTACTAATAGATATGAAAGTTACAGTGCCTCTAGGAGGCAAGGTTCTTGCCAACAGAAATACATCGCTAATACAGGAGCACCTTCCAATGGTTCATCTGAGAGTACACTGAATGGCATGAGTATTTAATGTGATTTGATAAGGCAGAACTGGTTTCTCCATGACTCACAAGTATTAACTTCTAGAATTCCTATGAGTTTGCTTGATGCATTGATAAGCAAAGGAAACCTAGGAGGGGATTTGGTGAAGCCACATGCCCTAGAAATATGACAGCTAAGTTTTGACGTAAGAAGAAAATGAATGACCTCCAAAAGACATCAACAATTCTCCCTCACAGATGTGCTGTGAGCTTGAAATGCTCACACATGTGATGCATCTTGAAGATGGTAAGTGGTAAAAATATTGGTAATATTATATTAACGGCTGCTACCTTTTTTCCCAAAATTTTGTAGTGGGTCATAAAGAAATTGGCAGCTCTGCCATCTCCATGCAGCCTGCTGCAGATGACATTGCTGCCTTAATGGGGCACAGCGTACA
Organism: Neofelis nebulosa; assembly: GCF_028018385.1. Classification (NCBI taxonomy): domain Eukaryota; kingdom Metazoa; phylum Chordata; class Mammalia; order Carnivora; family Felidae; genus Neofelis; species Neofelis nebulosa. The sequence goes on from NC_080801.1 coordinate 4,751,788, forward strand.
GCCTCTTTGTGAGTAAAACTCTCTTTGTTCATGCCACTGGTGGCAGCCTTTCTGTGACAGCTGAACACGTCCCTAAACGATACTACTTGCCCTTACTCAATGCCATTCAAATACAATTTCATGTTTTGTTAGCACAGATAACATCAATAATGTCACTCTTATTGAAGGTGAAATTATTACCAACCTCACTCAGCAGATGACGTTGGGGAAAAGATGCTAGAAAAGTGTCCTAAACAAAGAAGGGTCATGGAGAATACCGGTGTTCTCTCTCATAGCATACCCTCGCAGACTAAACTGTGAGACACAGGGTTCTCTCTGTTACAATACAACTTGAAGTTTGGGAGTGTTTTTCCTTATAAAGGTTTGAAAAAGTCCATGGTAGAGAAGGGTTTACTTAATCCCAGACAGTAAAATGAAAGAAGGCTTTGGACCCACAAACCCCTACAACCAGTAAGTAGGCCGAGACAACCATAAAGCTGTAGACACAGGCTACCTTTCATAAAAGGGAAGAATGACTTGGAGGTTGAAAGCCAGAAACCTGGAGGAGCTAGAGCCAGGGACAATCATTCGCAGGCCTTAAGCCCCAATGAAAGGACTACCTATCTGTGCCAGCTGAACTTCAGAATTGCTATGGACCAGTGACTCATGATCTCATGATAACCTCCTTCCTTTCTTTTGGAACAGAAATGGTTGTGTTTTATTGGTTTGTTTGTTTGTTTTTTCTTTGTGTGTGTGTGTGTGTGTGTGTGTGTGTGTGTGTGTGTGTGTGTGTGTGTGTGTGTTTTCTGTGTGCCCGTTTTGGTTGTATGCTTAATTCATAGGTCTTCATTGATAGGTCTTCAGATTGGAAGTGTAGTCGAGGACCAGTGCACCCAAGGAGACTCATTCACACCTGGACGTAATTTAGATAAAAATATCCTGGACTTTGAGCTGATGTTACAAGGGTTGGGTCTTTAAGAGGGAGGATTCTTGGGGTAGGGTGAGGGTATTTTTCATGCAGGATGAAAGTGAATAATAGGGGGCCAGCAGACAGGCTGTGGCAGTCTAAACTATGTTCATAAATTCTCTTTTATACCCTTCAAAAGGTGGACCTCCATTCCCTTTTCCTTAAGCATACGCCAGATGTACTGAATGATTTTGAAAAATACAAGAAGGTGAAAGTGATGGTGAGTCAAAAACACTCTAAAGAGCAGACATTGTAGTTCCAGTGGTGTTGTGATTAGGGGATAATTGATGGAAGGGGCAACTGGCCATTATACGCTAGAATTCTATGAGTGGAAGAGATGAACATAAGGGAAGAGAAACAAAAATAATATAAAATCAGGGAAGGGGGCAAAACGGAAGAGACTCATAAATATGGAGAACAAACTGAGGGTCACTGGAGGGGTTGTGGGAGGGGGGATGGGCTAAATGGGTTAGGGGCACTGAGGAATCTACTCCTGAAATCATTGTTGCACTACATGCTAACTAATGTGGAGGGAAACTTTAAAAATTAAAAATAAAGAAAATAAAAAAAGAAGCAAGAATTCTACACCTATCAAAATTATCAATTGAATTTGAGAGTGGACTCAAGGTATCTTCAGACGTGCAAAGACTCAGAACATTTGATTCTATTCATTCTTCATTAGGAAGTTATCTGAAGGCGTACTCCAGCAAAACGAGGGGAGAAAAAAATAAAGAAAAATTATACTTAATAATAGCCAACATTAACAGTGTTTATTTTTGTGCCAGACACTGTTATGGGTTATTTTCACATGTTATTACATATTAATCACACAACAAACTTATAAAGTATATACAGTTACGATTATTATCTTCTAGAGGAGGAAATAGGGTTATAAAGAAGCCAAAGAACTCATCCAACATCCAACTTGCACAGTTGGTAAGTGGAACAAGTAAAGTCTAACCCCAGGCCGTCGGGCTCAAGAGTCCAGGCTTTTAAATGCTCCCTAACTTCCCAGATAGCCATATTACCATTAAAGCATGGAAAGAAACTGGGACCGTAACAGAGGAAAATCACAGGAAGGAAGCTATGAAGCAGACCTACTGAGTCACCACCTAAATGAGGCAGGAAAAAAGAAGGGTCTAGTAAGAGACCTCTGAGGTTGACAGGAAGATGTCATAAGTGGCATGATTTGAAAACACTGAAAGAGTGCAATAAAACAAAGAAGTGCAATTAGAAAACTAAGGAGAACCAGAAAATATCCATAAGATGGTCTTAGTCTGAATGAGCCAAGTGAAACATGGCGTGGTTTAAAGCACTGATGGAATTCAAAGAAAAAGGACCCATTTCAACTTGATCCCAGAGATGTCCTCATTGAGCAGGTACGAGGACTCCAGGAAAAGGGTAGTAATTCTAATGTTTGCATATTATTTAATAATCCCAATAATTTAAACCACTTATTAATTTTCAAGTTTTAGAATCAACCTTGAACAATCTAAAGAGACTTGATTGCAGAGCATAATACCAGTGTTAACAACAATGACAAGCAGAAGTCCAAAGCTGATGGGAGACCGAGAAAAAGTGCAGCAAGTGTGAGGAAGACATTTATCTTACAAAGTAAGGAATGAAAAATGACAGTACAGGTAAGGGAAATAGGTCTCTATTTTAAAATTGCATCTTGTGGGGTACCTGAGTGGCTCAGTGAGTTCAGAATCCAACTCTTGATTTTGGCTCAGATTATGGTCTCACTGTTCATAAGAATAAGATGAGCATTAGGTTCTGCAGTGACAGAATTCTCAGAATTCTCTCTCTCTGCCCCTATCCTGCTTGAACATATGCTCTCTCTCTCTCTCTCTCTCTCTCTCTCTCTAATAACATATATTCATTCACACATGCAAACATACATACAAACATACATACATACATACATACATACATACATACATACATACATATATACATACATACATGCATAAAATTATATCTTGTGATGGTTAATTTCATGTTTTAACTGGGCTGAGCCACAGGGTACCCAGATATATGGTTACACATTATTTCTAGTGAGTCTGTGAGGACATTTCTTAGTACAATGAACATCTGTATATCAGTGGACTAAGCAAAACATATTGCCTTGCCAAACACTGGGTGGCCTCAACTAATCGATTGAAGACCTGAATGGAACAAAAGGCAGAGTAAGAGAGAATCCACTGTTGTGTATCTGAGTGTCTTCAAGCTGCGATAGTGGTCTCCTGACTTCAGACTCAGACTTGGAATGGAACATACATCATCAGCTCTCCTGATTCTTAGGCTTTTGGAGTCTGCCTGGAACTAAACTACTGGATCTCCTGGCTCTGCCCTTCTCAGCCTCCGTCATCCTGTGAACCAATTCCTATTGATACTAAGTGTCTGGAGAACCCTAACTGGTCCATATATGTAACTTCATCCATTATGTCTTTTTGCCCTCAGATCCAGTTCCTGCACTTCTCCTACAGACTGTGTTTCCTGGTTCCTTGCCAAATGGCTTCCAGAGGGATTTGACCAATGGGTGTTTGATGGGAGAAAGGGAGGAAGGTATTAGCCCAGAGGTTTTTCTCTTTCCCGCTCCACTTGCTACCAGTGATTTTATCTCCTCCAAATTCTAGCTTCTTTCCAAGAGCCTCTTCTCTGATGTTCTCAGTTCCTGCTAGGTATGGTTCTGAGTTTCTCTAGCCCTGGGGGTGGAAACAGCTTTCTGACGATACTAATTCCTGATTGCTTCGCCATCCTTTGTTTGGCTTCTGGGATTTCCCATCACGTGTGTAACTCTTTAAAATACCGATAGTGACTCACCGGCTGGCTGGACCTGACTGAAACAGGATAAAGATAGAAGTTCAGGAATATATCAGAAGGTGAGGAGAGAGAAGACAGGTGGCTTAAGCGACCTATATGTCATCTTCACATAGGAAGTCAGTAGACGGTGCTTAAAACTGACAAATCAATAAGCAGCAGTATGCTATATTACTTACATTCATGAAGATACCTAAGAAAAGAATATAAACCTGGAACAGTTAAAAGTGTTGTCTCAAATAATGGAGGCAGTAAAGAGACCTGTGGTTGCCAGGAACTCAGGGGGGAAGGGAGGGATGAATAATAGATGAAGCACAGGGAATATTTATGGCAGTGAAACATCTTGGAAGACAATGACATGCTTTGAATCATGGCATTGTGCATTTGTCAAAACTCACAGAACTGCACACCACAGTGAATGTTAAGGCAAACTTGGGACTTTCGTTAATAATAGTTTCCATTTTGGCTCCTCCGTTGTAACAAATGCACTACACTGACACAAGAAGTTTACAATAGGGAACACTATGTTTTTGGGGGGTAGGAGGGAGAACAGGGGAACTCTGCACTTTCCAGTCTTCTGGAAACCAAACGCTGTTTTAAGAAATAAACTCCCTGGGGCGCCTTGGTGGCGCAGTCGGTTAAGCGTCCGACTTCAGCCGGGTCACGATCTCGCGGTCCGTGAGTTCGAGCCCCGCGTCAGGCTCTGGGCTGATGGCTCGGAGCCTGGAGCCTGTTTCCGATTCTGTGTCTCCCTCTCTCTGACCCTCCCCCATTCATGCTCTGTCTCTCTCTGTCCCAAAAATAAATTAAAAAAAAAAAAACGTTGAAAAAAAAATTTTTAAAAAAAAGAAATAAACTCCCTTAATGAAAGGAAGGCAGAGAGACAGAAGAGGAGGGAAGGAAAGAGGGAGAAAGGGAGCTACTTAAAAGTCATGGAGGAAACTTAAATGTGGATTACTAAGTGAAGGGATCCAATCCGAAAAAGCCATATGCTTTACGTTTCCAACTATGATAACATTCTGGAAAAACAAAACAAAACAAAACAAAACAAAGTGACAACAACAACAACAACAACAACAACAACAACAACAACAGCAGCAGCAACAACAAAACACCTTCACAGACAGGAAAAAGACCAGTGGCTATTAGGGTTTAGGGGGAGAGAGGAAGTGGTAATAGGTGGAGCACAGGGCACTTTAGGGTGGTGGAACTATTCTGTATGATGCTGCAATAGTAGGTACATACCATTTTACATTTCTCAAAACTTATGAATCTATATAACACAAAATAAACCCTAACTGTTAGTAATGGTAATGTGTCTAATGATAATGGGTCAATCAATGATGGCTCACCCACCACTTATAATTAACGTATCCACATGAGTGCAAGGTACTATAGAAACTAGTGGGGGTGAGGAAACTGTATTTTTTGTGCAATTTTCTCTAAATCTAAAATTGTTCATATGAAATGGTGTGTTTAAAAAAAAACCCTGATTTAAAAAAAAAAGAAAAAAGAAAACAAAAGAAAGTGTTGCCTCTGGGGAAGAGGTGTTCATGGGGGAAACAAAGCTTTTGTTTTCTTTACTGCAGGTCCTGATCTCCAATTTGGATGTTGTGGGTTCTTTTTTTTTAACTATTTGTATACAATACCTGGATTGAAATTTCTCAAATAAAAAAAAAATCTGTACACCTGCCAGAATAGATAACATGAAAAAGACCATATTAGCAAGTGTTGGCAAGGCTATCAAGTATTCAGAGCTCACAGACACTACGCAGGCACTACTATAGAAAGAAGTTCATGTAAATTGGTATAACCATTTTGGAAACAGTTGGAGGAATATTACCAAAGCTGATAAGTTGGATGACATGTGACCCAGCAAATTCCCTCCTAGATAAATAAATACTATTCTCAAACATGTTCACCAAACGTGCCCTATAATATGCATGAAGTTTCATTCATAATTAACCGAAGCCAGAACCTACCTACATGTCCACCAAGAGTTGCCAAAATATTGTAAACTATTCATATAATGAAATTCTATACACCAATGAGCATAAAGGATCTATACACACAATAACATGAATATCACTAACATAAGTTTGAGTGAAAAAAGCTAGGTATAGGACACATAATTCCATTTCTCTATCGTCCCAAAACAAGCAAAAGTTGTATATTCTGTAAGAAGTCAGAATAATTCCTGTCCCGAAGGAGACATACAGCTTGACTGAAAGAGGCACAGGTGGTCCCTTGGGGTACTGGAACCTTGTTTACTGAGTGCAGGTTCCACAACTATATTGAACTTACCTTCATCCAGCTGTGTTCAGAATACTTTTAATAATACATGTCCTTTTTGGGTGCCTGGGTGGCTCAGTCGTTAAGTGTCCAACTTTGGCTCACGTCATGATCTCACGGTTTGTGAGTTCGAGCCCCACATCAGGTTGTGTGCTGACAGCTCAGAGCCTGGAGGCTGCTTCGATCCTGTGGCTTCCTATCTGGCCCTCCCCTACTCACACGGTGTCTCTCTCTCAAAAATAAACAAACATGAAAAAAATAATATATGTCCTTTTGAATGTATACTATACTTCCGTAATCTTATTTGAATCTGAGTGCAGACCCCTAAAACACACCCTTTTTTCTCTACTGTCTCTACTAAACATTTAAAGAATATGTACTTTAAACATAAATATATTTAAATTATATAAAACTTAAATATAAACATATAAATACATGTACTTTATACACATTTTACATAACTAATTTCAGTTGTTGGAATAATCTCAACATTCACATTTCTATGAATACCTTTCAAAGTAAGAGAAGTTCAGTTTGAGTCCCCTAGAATATTTATGCAAATTTGCTTGGGAGCCATACTGTCCCATCTTGTTCTGAGCACTGCTTTCAGTTTGGGCTCTGGATGTGTTGCGCATGTTATAAATTTCAGTGTAAGGTGACATTGCCAAGACAAGGAAGTGCTGACGAGAAGTCATTGCTCTTGCAAAATCTGCAGCCAGGCTCCGTTTTGATCTTCTTAACACCGGATAAATTCCATCTAGGGAAATTCTTTATTGTTAATTTCAGCTACTGTAACTTTGACTTGCTCCCCAACCTAGAATATGTTGTTATTCCTTCTGCAGGTGGGAGTGGAATGACAGCTAAGTCACAGGCATTAGACCCAAATCTACAGATGAGTGTGTCCATGCTTCAACTGTGAGGCTATCTTTTCCCTATGGTAACAACGTTCTGCTATTTCAAATCTAACTACTGCACTTACTTGTCTCCTTTAACACAGGAAGCACAAAACTCACACATATTGCTTCAAATTTAGTTTTCTACATGTAAACTCACACGGATTGAAAGCAAACATTACCGAGCTTCCCCAAAATGAAATTCGTGTTGACATTTGGCAAGTTCGTGATCGGTAACTCTTATTATTTGTACAAATTCTCAGATAGTTTAATATATATAACAGTATGTTTTAAATATATTTCAGAACAAAGGACAAAAAGACCCCAAATATCTAAGGAAGTCTAGAAAACCTCCAACAGTGAAAACTACCTAATGAATCAACTTCATGAAGCACACATATTGCTTCAAATTTAGTTTTCTACATGTAAACTCACACGGATTGAAAGCAAACATTACCGAGCTTACCCAAAATGAAATTCGTGTTGACATTTGGCAAGTTCGTGATCGGTAACTCTTATTATTTGTACAAATTCTCAGATAGTTTAATATATATAACAGTATGTTTTAAATATATTTCAGAACAAAGGACAAAAAGACCCCAAATATCTAAGGAAGTCTAGAAAACTTCCAACAGTGAAAACTACCTAATGAATCAACTTTATTAACCTCACCCCCTGCTGTTTCTTTCGTCAACTAAACCCACTCCTACATTACCTTCTCATCATTTGTCTTTTGGCTTTCTCAGACCACACTCTATTTTCAGGATGTGAAACTCGCAAGTACCTCTCAGCATATATATTTATTTTCAGCCCACATGCCTCCAATTAATAGCATTTATGAAGCATTTTCTATGTGTTCACCCATTACCATCCTTTTTTAATCCTTTCAGTAGTCCAATAGTTTATTTTACTAACCACATGTGATTCTTCAGGCAGCTAAAGCACAGAGCATTTCTGTAACTTACGTGCAGTTCTAATGGTTTCCAGTGGTCAATCTTTCATCCCACCGCAATCAATGTGATCCACAGTTAGGACGCTGCTGCCTCCAATTATTGATAGGAACTCACACACAAAGACAAATCCAGGGCACATAATACTATGAATCCTGCCCTTGCTAGCACTCTACGTCTACCCGCTAGGCTGTATTGAAAATTCTGGCTTTACTTTACTCTCTAGGACAGCCTTTACTGCTGCTACTCTTATGCAGCACACTTATGTTCTTTTATAATATAAACATACGTGAGTGTTAGGCTTTCTATCACTGCTAGAAGGGGATTGGAGTCAGGACTCAAATTGAACTTTGATGCAGTTTTAAAGTCTTTATGGTGGCAAACTGGGTCATGGTTTGGACTCAGGCATGAAGCATTGTCTCAGAGATTCACTAGATCATCAGAGTTGATATTGACATACTGTTGACTCCCCAAAGAGCATAAAAACCATATCTCCAGGCTTTCAGGATGTTGAAGTTAACAAAAGTAATAAAAATTTCTCACATTGCTTTGCGATTCACATGCAAACATAAGATTCCATTTCAAAATCTTTCCAAAATCATTAGAAGAGCCAGACATTGTATATTCTCTGATACGTATTTACAGTTAATACATTAAAAAGAAAAG